>NW_021604622.1:4662942-4772312 GCF_004785775.1 Grammomys surdaster | reverse complement strand
TCTTACCAGAAATTTTCTGTTTATTATCTACCTATTAACTTACCTGTAATTTTCCAGTGTCAGGAATATTATAATAGTACAAAAAAAAATGAGAGTAAGTATAATTACCCTCTAGCCAGCAGTAGGGAGGGAGACAGGGCACACCTTTACTCCCAGCCCTCTGGAGAGAGAGGCAGGACAACCTCCGTGAGTTCCAGGTCAACCTGGTCCACAGAGTGAGTTGGGGGACAGGGAGATGTCAAGAAAAAAAAAAAAAAGACTTTACCTTCCAAATCCTAAATATTTAGAAGTATCCAATGGCCAAATATTATCAAAGTAAAAGAAATAATATTTAAGATTATTAACAAAAGGATATGCCCACATAAACTGAAAAATTAGATATACATTTACGTGATATGCAGAAAAAGATAAGACAACAGTAAAATACTTAAAGATGCCAAGTAAATGGTAGTATGATGGGCAGAAGCAAATGACAAAATCAGTTACTAACATGCCATATTAATATTTCTACTATGCATCTCAATTTCTCATTCTCAGTACGTTAAAAATGTTATGGATTAAAACACAATTGTGGGTCTTTCATCTCAGCACAAGAAATGTTTGGCTGCATCCTCTCCTCATAGTCAGGGCATTATTCAATCACTGCAGTAATAAAGAACAAATGCTTACTGTCATAGTTTCTGGGATCAAATAGGCCAGCACAAACAGCTCAACAGGGTTCTCCGCTTAGGCTCTCAAGGTATCAGTAGGTGTACATTCCTCTCTGAAGAAGAATCTAAGAATTTATGGTGGGTAAAATTTAGTTCTACTCATCAAGTGTAATGTGACATAAGGAGGTCGGGCACTGGATACTCTCACTTGATTTCTAGATAAAGCTATGAAGGGATGGCTACCTTCATGTGTCCAGTATTCTGTTTACATCATTTAAGTTTCTTTTTGTGTCATTACGACACAGATGAAATTCAATGAAATTGGAGATTCATTGGGTTCCCCTGACCTGAAAGCATGTGTTTAAAATTTGTCTCTTTGATCTTGAAGCTAGATTCAAATGAGGAATTACTTTTTAAGTATAGAAGGCTAGTACTCTCTAAAACTACCAGTGAATTCCTGTAGTTTGTTTTGGTTGCTGCAACTTAATACATCTGTTGAAAGGCAGGGTATCTTATAGTCTACTCGATTTAGCTATTTATATATTGCAGTTCATAAAAGTAATTGTCAACTTAAAAAATCTAGTCATGTTAACAATGGAACAGCGATTTGGCAATACATAGCAAAATCGCTTTTAAAAATTACCTTTGTGGCAGCAATTCCATTTTGCATAACTCATTCTCAAGATAAGCCAAAGCACAAAGCTCAGTGTGGGGGCACACACTTGTAACTGCAGTGCTGAGGAGGAGACAGGTGGATCCTGCTGACTGTGGGTTAATCAGCAAGCTCCAGGAAGAGACTCCACCTCAAACACAGGTAGACAGCTTTGAGAAACAACAGCAGGTTGTTCTCTGGCCTCCACATGCACACACATGCTTGCACACCCACAAAAACACAGATAAATACATCAACATAAGCATGTATGTGCATGTATGTGCAAACATACATATACATAAAAGAGCAAAATGGGAATTAAAGATTTATCTACACTGTTCATTTTTACTATAGTCATAAATGTGAAAACACAGAACAACTTAAGTGTTTACAATAAGTAGTCCAGGAACCATTGCCAGTTGAGCTTTTAAGGAAAACAGCCAAAATCATACTAACTGTTGGGAGCAACCTTGCTTATACATTAATGGCCTGAGTCAGCCATAGGCCTAAGTCAGCCATACATGCTTACTAACACAAGTCTTGGTCTCTGTGGGAAAGCACTAACCCTAGAACAGATAGCTATAGATCTTGTAGACAGGTAGCCCTCCCTGGTGGGAAAGTACCAGCCCAGATAAGAACAAATAATCATAGATCTTAAGGGTAGGTAGCTTTGGTGGGAAAGTACTAATTTAGATAAAAATAAATGACCAATACATCTTATGGACAGGTACATAGTGACCTGTTCTTCCCTGCTACTTCTGTGAACTTTTTACCCAGCCAATATCCTGCTCTGGAAGACATCTGTACTCCCCCTGAGAACACCTGCGCTCCCCAAGAACAAAGAAGACCCTGCGTCATCCCCCTCCCCACATCCTGCTTCTATGCATATATAACCCCTGTGTGAAAAAATTAAAATTACGGTTTGATCAGACTATAGACAAGCCATTGTTCTTTGTGTACCCCTGTTCCTCCAGTTCTCTCTTCCAGGTCCTCCGGTACCCAGTTCAACGCCTCGTGGGACTGGATGCAACTAACTAGTTACAAGCTGTAAGATCAGGGAGTGATCTATGCCTGAGTCAAAGGTAACAGTAACACTATTGATGAAAACCAAGGATCACAATATGTCCACAGCCAAAAAAATAGAAAGCCATAGAGCGCTCACTTCAGAGACAGCAGAAGGGACAGAAAAGTCTGAGGGGGCACAACATACATGTTTAAGGACAAAGATTTAATAAAACAAAAAGTGGTGATTATAGTTATGGAAAAAATGGTTCCCACTTTCTTCTTTGTGCTTTCTCAAACATATGTGTTTTTCATTTTTAGTAATAAATTATAGTATTTTATAATTAAAAGTTTTTTTAAAGTCATTATTGTAGGTAGAGTTAAATACACAGATAGAGTTTGTGTTGGGTGTTAAGTCTAATATTACAAGTCTTTTAAAATGCATGTTTTATTATATTATATATCTTGGCAAACCTGGTCTTAAGACCGTAACTCCAACAACTGTATAACTTTATGCAATGTAAGCTGTTAAATGAGAAGCACCTTACACCTGTGGCTATAACAAGCAAATCATATATAAAATACTATGGAGAAGTTCTAGACATAAAGCAGGTACTGAATACATGTATGGTGGTTTGAATAGGTTTGGCCACCATAGACTCATGTGTTTGAATGCTGGCCTATAGAACGTGGCCTTGTTGGATGAAGTATGTCTTGTGGGGGTGATCTTTGAGGTCTTCTATGGTTAAGCTCTGCCCAGTGGAGAAGTCCAGTCTCCTGGCTGTCTACAGAAGACAGTCGTCTTCTGGCTGCCTTTGGATCAACATATATAACTCTTTCAGCTCTTTCTCCAACACCATGTCTGCAAAATGTCACGCTTCCTGCCATGATGATAATGAACTAAACCTCTGTCACTGTAAGCCAGCCCCAGGTAAATGTTTTCTCTTATAAGAGTTGCCTTGGTCATAGTGTCTCTTCACAGCAGTGAAACCCTAATATAATGTACTAGTGGCTTACCGGTGTCTTCTAGGAAATACTTACTTGTTCCAATGGTCTCAAGGTATTGGTTTTACCCTCAATAATCAGCTTTCCTCAAAAAAGATTCTCTCTCTCTCTCTCTCTCTCTCTCTCTCTGTGTGTGTGTGTGTGTGTGTGTGAAAGGAAAGCAACTACATTTTACTTCTCAATATCTGTGGTGATACCACAACTCCCAAAGCGCATCCTTGTCCCTTTCTAAGAAATGAGCTAGACTCACAAAAATTACTGCTCCCCTGCAACAAATTAGCAGTGTTTCCTTCAGTTTGCAAGGTAGTTAAACAGTTCATCTGTTTGCTGGCAAGAAAGAAACTAAGCACAATAATCAGAATGGGTTAATTACTATAGAACACTTGCTGAACTGTAACTATGTGTATGTAACTCTGCAAAAGATTTTAAGAGCCAAAGGAAAAATGTGCCTTTGATCACAACAGAGGTTGACATATTTTTCAAACATTAAAATAATAGTAGGTTTAGGGAGATGATAATTAGTATTTGGAAGCATCCCAGTTTTCATGGGTTGGCATTAATACCATAGTAGTATAGTTGATTTTACTCAAAATCAAATGACAATCAACTTAACTGATCAAACTTTAGTGTACATGCAGTCAGACTGTACCCTTTAAAACATCAGGTCCAAAAGCCTTAAATATTTAAAACCCAACTCCATCTTTTTCCAATGATCAAGATACTATTAGTTATTATTTTCAAATACCTTTATAATCATCTTGCTAAAATTAATAGTTCAAGTGTACTGTCTTCTATGTATGTTGTGGCTGTTAAAAGTTTTACATGCTAAACTCACTCTGAAAAACAATTTAAAGGTTAAGATAATTTTGGAATTTGAGGAATTCCAAATGTTCAAAAACAGAGAGGGCAGGAGAGAGAAGGAGCTTAAGCAAAAGAAAAAAAAAAAGAGCAAGACAAAGAAGCAACTGATGAAAATACAAACAAAACAAACAAAAACAAAACTGACAAAAATTTATTAACCCCTCAAATTCTGAAACCAGTAAGAAATTTGGCCATCAACATCTAAGGATTTATCAGAGTTGGTTTTAATTTTTTTTTATTCAGGGCCTTTAGATGCCGAATACAAACTGTCTGCTATTGAGCCACACTCTAGTTGCAGTATTAATGTAAGTATTTTAACTCATCTATGTGACATAATGAAAGTTAGGTAACTCAAAAGCCTACAAAGAATTAAAATGAACAGAACAAGAAGTGGATGATAAAAGTAAAAGAAATCAATTCCCCAATCTAGTAAGAAATGCCTTAAATATACTCATTGTTCCTATGGTTAAAGATTTCATAGCTAGAATTTTAGTTAAGACCATAGGACAAGAGACTATTTCACTTTACAAATGATGAAAGTCAGAATGGTTTTGTTTTTGTTTTGGAACTGACAAACCCGGTGAGGTGACTAGGATTCCTAAATGTGGCAAGAGGCAGGAGCAGATGATTCATCATCTTTGGCAAGGCTTGAAGGGCTGAAGTTGGCAACCAGGTCAGTGGGTAAGGAGAACTCTAAACTTTCAGCAAGCCCTTGAGGATTTCAGTTGTAGGAACTGTAACTTTGGTATCCAGAGACTCCATTCTCACAAAATATTGTTTTTACTAAAGAACTTGAAGACTTAACGTATTTTTAGGATACACTGTACATTACTGTTTTGTTAAGTTAGTTCCCACAATCTAATGAGAAAAGATTGTTAGAATTTTTGCTTAATAAAGGAGAAAATGGCAGAGTGGATGTGTAATTTACCCAAGTTCTCACACCAGTATGTGGCAAAACAGATCCAAACTAAGGTATCCTGACCACAGAGAACAAATTTCAATTTCATGTCTCCTCTCCAATCCAGACATCGTTTTTAAATACAATTTGTTTTAAATAATTTCTATGGTTCCATTTTCATAAAGAATAATTTTAAAATATTTTATTATTCTTCAAGATGAATCAAGACACAATGCTTAAAAAGTCATGTTTAATATAGAATTTAAATTTTTACTTTGTGGATAATTATTTCATTTAGATTACAGTAATTTTTTTTCTAATTTTCATGGGAGAACCACAAAGTAAGCTAGAATAAATAAGAACATTTTTATTATTGATCTAATCTCTCCATCACAGATCATTATCAAAGAAAACTGAAGATAACTTTCAAATTGAGGCAGAAAAGGAGATAGTTATGGAATTTGACAGGCAACTGGAAACATGTTTGCTATAACTGTCTCTAGCATTTCATTCCTTTAAGCTAAATAACAGAAGAAGTAAAAGGAATCTCTAAATCTCTCTATGATATAATGTTGCCTTTATGCTTCATTGTATTTCTCCAGTTGTATTTGATTTTCAAAACTGGGACCAACAGTACACATGTATGCATATATGCATATACCATATATGTCAGTTACGATGGCCACTCCTTTTCTAGACTGAGGCCCTGAAAACATTGATTGCCTTGTAACTACGATACGTTTTTAGTTATGAAAATGACACTACTTATTGCCTTTTCCAAATATCTCCTTTCACAATTTATAATGTCACTTTGTATTTTATCTGAAGCTTCCAAAGAACATTAGATATTATTCAACCTAATGATCTTTTCAGTTATATAAAATGATTTCTTTTTACACTGGACTCAGATTAATTCTAATCCTAAAATTACGTTTTAAAAGACTTACTAAAATGAAACACAATATGTGCTAAGTAAGATTAAATAAGATTAATCAGGAAATAAAGTATTTTACATTAGCAGCAATCACAACATCTTAAAGTCTCTATGGGGCGTTTCTATATAGCTAATAACCTCAAATCTTCAATGGACACAATTCCTCTATCAAAAAGAATCACATGTGCCAGTATAAACCTTTTCAGTATATGAAGGAAACAGCTGTAATTAGAAGAAATGCAAAAGAAAAAATAGTTTCATTATCAAGGCAAATGAAGACGCTCCTAATTTCAAAGTTGATAGGCTTTCCTTTCCTAGAGAGAACCTCGTGCCTGCTAATTTAAATACCCTGTGTTCACTGGTAACTCTTAGCTAAATTCAGGACTAAACAAGGTTTTATTTTATGTTTTTTACTAACAATTTCTCTTGAATGAGTTACATCCTAACAGAAAGGACAAAGTTCAAGAGAAAGCAAATGAGCTTTTTAAATAACAAAAGATAATTTTATATACTATTTCAGAAGGTCTCATTTTAAGATACTTTCCGTAACAAAACTAAATACTTATTCTTGTAGTCTTGCTTCTTTTCAATTAAAACCAATTTGCGTTTTTGTTTTTGAGACAAGGTTTCTCTGTGTAGTCCTGGCTGTCTTGGAACTCACTCTGTAGACCAGGCTGGCCTCGAACTCAGAAATCCGCCTACCTCTGCCTCTCAAGTGCTGGGATTAAAGGCATGTGCCACCACTGCCCAGCTGTTAAAACCAATTTGCAAACAGGTCTTTTTTTTTTTTCTTACACCAATCTCACTTTCAGGAACTAAGGGTTCATGAATTTCTTCCTGTCAAGAAATAACTGATGCAAAGATTATGCCAGAAACAGAGACATAACTGAGCATGAAAGATTTAATTCATTATAAAACGAATCTTGCTCGCCCCACAAAGAAACACAGGGGTATACAATCTAACATACTAACCAATATTCTAATGTTTTTGATGAAAAAACATTTGCATTGTTCTTAACTCTATAAATCCTCATCTTTATTGGACTTGAAATGCATCCCCCTACCCTCTCCCCTGTTGCCCCTAAGTCACAATTTTTGTACAATTTGCACACCTGAATTTTGCATGGTCATTCTAATCTAATCGCCCCCGACCTCTTCGGAGGCTAAATTAGCATCGGTTTTAGGTAGAGATTCAAAGACAGGCTGTGGGTTGAATGAGAGGCACCTCCACAGCTTTCAAGGTGGTCTCTCCTTGCAAGCAGAGTCTCACTTTTTCCTTTTGCATTTGAGAGACCCATCAAGGACCCAAGAGGAGACACGCGGGAACCACAGCTGGCTCCCGCTGCCTTAAAAAATAAACCACCGCTTCTCCTGGAACTGCGCTTTAGCTTAAAAAAGGCTCCTCGCACGCTGTCTGATTGGATCTTCAGTCCAAACCCGTGGGGTGTGCGTCGTCCTCAAGCCTATTTTATAAGTGAGGCAGGGATCGCGTCCACAGACCCAGTCCTAAGGGCCGCCCACTGCCAGGTGGAGGAAGGCGAATGGCCGGATGGCAGGCGTGCCACCCACAGCCTCTCACCTGGCGGGCGACCGAGACCGAGGTGATGAGCCCGGCGACGGCGCCCACTATGGATCTGAAGCTCCCCCGAGTCCATCTCCGCCAGGCTGGGCCGGGACCCCAGACCCTGACGCACCTCGCGCGTCCCCGCCCCCCTCACGCTCACCGTCGGACCTCGCCAGACAGCGTCTGGAAGGGACTCAGAAGCTTTCACGTCCGCCGCAGCCTGCCGGGTTCAGGGATCCTTCAGTCCCAGGCGACCGTGGCTGTGGTCACCCCAAGGCCTGTGGGCACCGGGAAGAGGAAACCCCGCTCCCAGTCAATCGGCTGACATTTCCCAGTCAGTCGGAGCTCCACCCACTTCCGCCTGCAGGCCCTCCTCCTTCTTCAATCCCGCCCTGCGCCGCGGGGAGTTGTGGGTATCTGCAGGGTTTGTCCAAAATAAGAGTGGAGGAAATAAGGAGAGAGCGAGTCGGACTACGAGCTAGGCCCGGAACTGCAATTCCCAGCAGGCAACGGGGCGTCAGAAGGCGGCTGCTGGAGAGCGGGATGCAGAACTCCGCGCGCGCGGTAGTGATGGAACGTTGCTAGTTCGCGGGTCCGGCTGCTGGGCCCCCGGGGATCACTCTTAAGCAGAGCGCTAGAACGGGAGTCTGGAAGACAGGCATCTCTTCAATTAATTCAAGCATTCAAAACTCCTGAATCAGTGGACGCCATGCATAGGTAAACCGATGGCAAAAAAAAAAAAAAAAACCCGGGCAAAGCATGAATGAACCGTTTGAGTTCTTTTAGGCCGCGAATGTTGCTTCTTGCTCAATTAATCTTGTTATGTGAATGATTGCTTAGTTCCTTTTTGTAAGAAAATGGATGGATGAATACTTTAGTGCCAATACCAGTGTGCGTTTTACTTTGGCTTCCTAATTAGGTTTCCTTCCACTACTTTGAATCACGGTATGAGTGCCATCCCTCTTTTTCCCTCCACGGGAAGAAATTATTGAGGCCTTCTGCGTGACCATAAATCCCAGAGCCTTTCGAAGTATATTTGTTTCCGATTTTCTCTTTCATTCTTGGATTTCTCTCGCTGTAGGCACGTTAAAAATGCAGTACTGTTACTTGCTGTGACTTTCCTACACTGCATCCTTGACTCTTCTTTCATTCCTACCTTGGAATTATTTAGGGGTGTGCTTTCAAAAGGACTAGGGAATGTGTGCCCTTCTGCAGGAAGCACCTTCAGGAGATTCCGGACCAGAGTAGCAACGTCACCACCAGCTTCACGTGGGGATGGGATTCCAGCAAGACTTCTGAACTGCTATCAGGCATGGGTGTCTCTGCCTTGGAGAAGGAAGAGGTGGACAGTGAGAACATCCCACATGGACTACTCTCAAACCTCGTCCACCCCCAGAGCCCTCCAAGGAAACGACTAAAGAGCAAAGGGAGTGAAAAAGACTTCGTGATCATCCGTCGGCCTAAGCTCAATCGAGAGAACTTTCCAGGTAAGGTATGACACCGAGATTCAAATAATGGAGGAAATGGATTGTACTGTTGTTTTAACTAAATTGATTGAACTATTGGGGGCGGGAGATCTTTTGTCTCTGTACCTAAAATTGCCTAGTTTGGAAGTGTTGCAGTGAAATGAATTCCAGTCATTAAGTCTTCAGGAATCTTGGTTGGTCTTTATCTCGTGGTCAACAGTTGACTTGAAACTTTTAACCCTCGAGGCAGCATTCCTGCCCTTTCCTTAGAAGGGACTCTCCCTGCTCAAAGTCCATCTCAGCCCACTGATAAACGGGAACAGAAGCAGGGATCTTAGAAGTTCCCCCTTTTGTCTCTAATACACTTCTTTGTATCCGAGCAAGCTTGTATCTTAATCACTTAGGTTATCTGTAGGCATAGGAGGAATGTAAATGTTATCTAAGTGGAGAAGACTTAACTTAGACTCCACGTGCAGACGGGCCCTTGGGGGTGCTGGCTTCCAGTACTGTCGCACTGCATCTGCAGTCATGGAGTCCTGAAACTTAGTCTCATTCCCACTGTATCCAACCAGTCACTGTGTCTGTCACTCTTGTGTGACAACTTGCCTCAAGCTTCCATCATCCCTTCCTGAATTATTGCAACGGATTTATAATTTCAGCTTTCTTCTCAGTTCTGTCCCCAGGAGGCAGAGCGAATTGATGAAAACAGAATTTACCTGAAATTATCCTCTCACTAGTGACTCTCATTTCCTGGTTTCCCAAGCCCTTTTAAACTAAGTGCCCCCAGGGTTGATCAAGACTCAAGGACTCACAGCCTTAGGGTAAATAAATATCAGGATTTACCACCACCCCCCACCCTCCCAGTCATTTAAAAGAGTGATTCAGGAAGTGTTTCTGAGAGCACACTGTCCTCCACTGTATAGTGCTAAGAATAACAGCAGTGAACAAAACAGACATGTCTTAGCGCCTCCATTCTACTGAGGAAATACTGTAAGTACAGTGGATATGGTACTTTATGTAACATATTAGGCCATAGTGGCTATAAACAAAGAGGGGGTCAAGATGAGGAAGAATGGAAGTCTTGGAATCTGTAGATTGCAAACTGGGTATATTGGCTGAGACACTTAACTGGGCTGTGACTTTTAAGCAAAGACACAAAGGGAAGAGTGCAGGGATGTGGCATGAAAATGTCCCTTGGTATAAAGGGACCTAAAGCCAAGGGAACAGGCATTTACCATGCTGGAGACAAGGATGGGCCCTACAGGAAAAGCAGAGTGGGAGTAGACAGAGTAGGAAGAGATATGGCCTCTGGTGGGGCTGATGTTTCCTCATTGGAACCCTTCCCTCCCCTTCCCTTGTTCTGTTTTGTTCAATTGAGACAAGGTTTCTCTGTTTGTCGTGTAACTCACTTTGTAGACCAGGCTAGCCTCCAACTCAGAGATATGCCTGCCTCAAGTGTTGGGATTCAAAGAGTGGACCATCGCCACCCTGGCTCATTGAACCCTTTAAAGGGACACACATTGGTTAGCTGAGGTTGAACTGTATCAGGTAGAGATGAAACAACGAACCCCTAGAGGTTTATTTAGAACGGTGGGGGAATGGTACACAGTGGTCAGATCCTGGCTGTATTCTGACTTTAGAGACAATGGGATGAGAGCAGTGGAAGAGGTAAAGTCTGAACTGAAATTGGGTGAGGAATGGAAAAGCAGATTGAAGAAAGCATCAAAGTGAAGTCTTGCAGAGCCAATGTGAAGACATGTATTCTTCAGTCCTTCCTTCTGGCGCTTCTGCAGATAGGATGGTGAGCTGAAAAGTGGCTTGCTTTAAAATACCTGTTTTGTAGTCTCCTATGATGCTGCATGCTTTTGAACCCAGCACTCAGGGGGTCGAAGCAGGCAGATCTCTGTGAATTGGAGGCCAGTTGGCCTACACAGTAAGTTCCAGGACAGCCAGGGCTACACAGTGAGACTCTCTCTCTCAAAAAAAAAAAGAAAAATGGAAAAAAAAAAGTTTGGGCTTCTCAATACTTTTGTAGGAAAGGGAGTCATCTTGAAGTTGTCTCATGTGAGTCCACATTAATGCCAGGTATGGTGGCGTGTACCTCTAGTCCCAGCTTAGGCTGAAGTCAGAGGATGGGCATTTCTGGAAAGCATGAGCTTCTCAGTAAGGCTGTCTGAAAATTGGAAACATAATCAAATAAGTAATAATATATGAGATTAACTAGAAGGGTGTGGAAGTAAGTTCAGACAAATCGTCATTTAAATCGTGATACTGCCATTGGGAGCTACCTTGGGAAGTTACTTAAGCTTTCTGGGCCTTAGTTTCCTTATCTGTGAAATGGAGCAATAACTCCTACTTAAAATGTTGTTGTGAACACTGACTAAAACTGTAAAGCTCTTAGTATGATAGTGACATATAATAGTTAATGGTCCACACAATTTCTGACCCTGGATTGAGAAGCCAATTGACTTCTTCTGTCTATAGTAATGTTAATCAGACTCTGCACATATAGAGAAACTTAAGGTGACTCTTACTTTAGAGCCTGGGTTTTTAACAGTAGCAGTTTGGTATTTGATGAACCAAATGTGGTGAGAGATAGATGCTGCTAAGATGAACTGATTTTGATTAACTCGCCCATTGTGCATGGCTTTAGTTATAAAATATGACTCCTCTGTGTTCCACATTCACGTGTCCACAGATGTAAGTCAAAAGTCATATTTGAAGCAAAGCACAGAAGATGAGGAATGCTTGCTGTCTTCTAGGAGTTTCAAAATGGAGTTGAGGAGGAAAGACAAAGTATATAGCAGCTCCCACATAGCCATATGTCTGCCAGGAAGACAGAGTTGTTAGTAGCTCAGACCCTGATTGTCCTCGGGGCTGGCAGGAGGGAAGGAGCTCCTTGTGCAAAAGTGACTCACTTCCCATCCCAGTGGATGTGTGGAGTCCTTGGCCACTCAGCAAAGGAAAGGTATGGGAGAGACAGGAACTGAAGTGGACCAATCAATGAGTCTCCATTTCTTTTTTTCTTGTTTTGTTTGTTTGGTTTTGGTTTTCAAGACAGGGTTTCTCTGAGTAGTTATGGCTTTCCTGGACTTTGTAGACTAGGCTGTCCTTGAACTCTCAGAGATCCTCCTGCTTCTTTAATCCCAAATGCTGGGATCAAAGGTGTGAGCCACCATCCAGGGTTTTTGTTTTGTTTTGCTTTGTTTTGTTTATTTTTAAATGGCTCTTGCATACCTCTGGTTAATCTGGTATCCACTATTAGTCTTGAAATCTCAGCATTTCTCCTACCTCAGCCTACCTGGCAAGAGCTGAAAGCTGTGAGTATCATACCTGACTCCCCCTTTTTTTAATATAGTCATCTTTTAGTTCAGGTTGACCTTGAACTCATGGTGATCCTGTCTTTGGCTTCCCTAGTGTTTGGATTATAGTCAGTGAGCACAGAAATGAGCCTAGGCTTTAAGATTGATGTTTAAAATGAATACCTTATGAGAGAGGAAAAAAATCATGGCTTTTAGGTTTTTTTTGGCCTAGAAGACAGAGAAGGCAATGGCATACATTTATTTACGTATGGATTGACTTTCATGACCATCCACTGGTTAATTGCTGTGGACAAGAAGTAGGCTCATGTTGTAAGCTGAGAGACAGCTGCTACAGAAGAGTGCCACCAAGCTCCCGGAAGCAAGCATAGGCCTCCAGTGTAGTTGGATTCTTATCCCAGGGAGTTTTGCTTGCAGTTGTCAGGACAGGTGGCTGATAACCCTGCCAGGATTAGGGCAGGACAGGCTCCACCTGCTGTACACAGAGCTGGTGACTGGCCCAGGGCTTTTGTTGGTTCTTTGCTAAGCAAGCTTTCACCACAGGCTGCATGCCAGCCTCACATCTGGCAACTAAAGTCCTCTGCATCCGTTTATGTGGGATGATTAAAGCTATGTGTCCCCCGTATAGCAGGGCAGTTCTGGCTGGCTCTCAGGGCCAGGCCAGTGTAAGGAAGGAGCTGGGAGGAAACAGGAAACAGTCCCAAAGTGGAGCCAGCGGCGGAAAGAGGGCACTCACATTTTATTTCTGGTCATTAAATGCCTGTTCCTTGTCTTTTAAATAGGTGAGCACCACAAAAAAACGTGCTTAAACTAATGTGTTGATCAGCTCTTCCATGGCTCTTAAGCCACTTCCAATTCCAGTCCCAGCAAAGTCTCTCTCAGACTAAAACTCCAAAGTTCAGAGTACGCCAGAATTCACAGAGAATCGTGTTCAAAGTGCAGAATTCCAGAGATTCTCATCCAAGAATTTCTTTACCCTGAGAATCTGTGTTTCAGTACCCCAAAGCAAACATTTTTCTCTTCATACTTATTTTTAGCTAGTAAGAAATATATTTTATATTGCAATAGGAGAATTTGGAACAAGAGTTTCATTATCATTCCCCTTTCCCTAAGATATTATTTGTTCTATTATATTCCATTCTTAAGATAATAACAATAACTGTAGCCGGGCAGTGGTGGCACATGCTTTTAATCCCAGCACTTAGGAGGCAGAGGCAGGCGGATTTCTGAGTTCAAGGCCAGCCTGGTCTACAGAGTGAGTTCCAGGACAGCCAGGGCTATACAGAGAAACCCTGTCTGGAAAAACAAAATAAACGAACAAAAAGACAGTAATGGTAAGGGTGTCAAGATGGCACCACACATAAAGGTATTTGTCATCAATCCTGAGCTCCTACCTTCCGTCTCTCAAACCCACAAGGTAGGAGATAGCCAACTACTATAACAGCCTCCACACCCCTACCCTTGCTTTCACGAAAGAAATAAAGTGTTTTGTTCAAAGCAGAGGAGGAGGAGGAGGAAGAAGAAGAGGAGGAGGAAGCCTACTAAAATGATTGCATCACCCATCATCAGCTCCTAAATCTTTGTTCTATAGGAGTCACTGTGGGGACACCTCCAGACATCTATGTTTGGTTTATAGTTTCCTTGCAATCATTTGCCTTTTTATTTTTATCTATTCACGTTGAGACTAGGTATCCCTGTATAACCATGGCTAAAACTCACTATTTGGTTGGCTTCACACATTGCAGTCTTCCTGCCAAATACTGAGATTATGGGGCTGGAGAGATGGCTCAGCGGTTAAGAGCCCTGGTTGCTCCTCCAGAGGTCCTGAGTTCCAATTCCCAGCAACCACATGGTGGCTCACAACCATCTGTAATGGGATCTGGTGCCCTCTTGTGGCATGTGGGTGTACATGCAGATAGAGCACACACACATAAAATAAATAAATCTTTAAAGTTAAAAAAACCCTGCGGTTATGGATATGCACCGCCAGTTCTGGCATAGCAAACATAAATACTGTTCTAGGTATTGGAAGATAATAGTAACAGTCAACTAAAGCCCAACTCTCATCGCTCGCTTGCCCTTATTTCTTTATTTTTCCTCACGTCCCACACGCATGAGAATGTCATAGAAATAAAGGGGTATGGGGCTGAGTGTTAGAGTCATTGATTTTGCTGTGTGTTATTTTTTTTTCTATCTGGCCCACTGTACCCAAAATATAACCACTAGTGCAGCCTCTATTGTTTGTGAGGAAATGAAGGGACATTCATGTAGGGTGGCAGAAATCTGTGCAGTTAGTTCCCTGGGGAGAAAGCACAGAGTATAATGTACCACCAAAACTAAGCCAGTAAAAGTAGTCAAAATGTGTGTACCCTCAATAGAATCAAATATTAAAAAATAGGCATTAGTATGGGGGTCCCAGTGCCTTTGCCTATAATACAATGTGATTATATAAGGCTAAGTCGGGGTACATTGTGTATATGTATTTTCATAAGTGTGTATGTGTGTTGGTTTTTTTTTTTTTTGAGACTGTAGTCCTGCTTGTCCTTGAATCTCTATTCCTGCCTCTTGAGTGCTGGAACTTTAGGTGTGTACACAAAGCCCAGCTGAAAAGCAATCTTTAAAGTCAGAATTTGGGAGGCTACCTGTGGCTTAGCAGTAAAGTGCATCTACTACTCTTCAGGAAGTTCCAAATCAGGTTCTTAATAGCAACTCTAGTTCCAGAAGATCCAACACCTCCGGCCTCTGTGGCACCTCACAAGCATACATGCTCACAAACGTGCACCTGCGTGCATGTAATTGCAATCACTTATATTTTTAATCAAAATTTCAGAAGTCATTAGAATCATCTGGATATGCAGTCTGAATCTTGAGTGTCGATGTCCTTCTAAGAAATGAGCAGATGAAGTAAGACAAGTTAGCCATACTACAGGGATCGAGTGTTTAGAACTCCTCCACATCCCTTTCCCAAGGAGGGGGAAGGGCGTGGGGAGTGGGTTAACAGTGAAGAAGCCGTGTTTGCACCTGAGAAGAAATTGGTAGCAGTGCTGGTTAGCTACCTTTCTCTGCCGCAGGTGGGAAGCCTTGGTGGGTTTTGCAGATCAAAGTGGAGAAAAGACCACTGGATAGTCTGTTCTTGTGCTTGCAAACAGACCAGGCAGCCATGTTGTCAAGAATACAGGAAACAGATGGCTGATGTTTTGAGAATTAAATATGGCAAATAAAATTAGATTAAGTGTATCACAGCCTGGATTTCAGCCACCAGCACAGCTACTGGAGACAAATTTCTGCCCCATTCATCTGCTGGGACAGCAGCCAATTCCAGGCTCATCCACTTCCACCCAGGGGCCCCAGAACTGAGTTGTCCTGTATAGTCAACTGATTGGAGCACTGGGTACCTTGCAGTTAGCTAAGGCTATATAATTTCCTGGACTTCTGCTCATCCCATTTGATGGAAAGGTCATTGGTACCTTAAAGCATTTAGCAGTGTTTTCTGCCACCAAACATTATCGAGCTTCTGCCTCCTGTGACCTTGTACTTCTACTTTGGGGCATGAGAATTTAGAAACCAAGTTTGCCTCTTGGTTCTGTTCCTTCCTAACAATTAATGTCGCCTTTGTGAAATCATTTGGCTTCATTGAAATAAATGTCCTCATACATAAAAATAAGAGTAGTAATACTTAGTGTGTGTGTCTGTCTGTGTGTGTCTGTGTGTGTGAGTATTGCAGCAACGTCAGTGGATTTTAACAAATTTGAGAGTTTTTAGGGCTTTTAGTAGATGACAGTTTTCACTGTTATGACAGTCCATTTGCCACTGAGGTTATTGGACGTGAGCTCCCAAAACTAGTTCATTAATCAAAAACCATTCATGATATCATTGTTCAAATGAGGAAACTGGTCTTATGAGGCCAATAATCTTACCTGTATTTAAAATAAAGCCAGCATTCTTCCCTGAAGTGTTAGTTATTCCTCCATGAAATATCAGTCAGGCACTTTCTAATATTCAATTTCAGGTTCTGTTCTTAAAACCGATTCAGTAGTTAGTTGGTGAAAGAAGGTTAGCCAGTGACATTAAGAATTAACAGAAATAAAATGTACAGTGCACTTAGCAAATATCTATAAATGACAATTACATGTTGGCCATTTCACATTGCTGGATATCCAAACATGGGTGTGGGTCTTTGATGGTGACATGAAATCACTTCTCACTGCAAGTGTCTTTTAAGCTAAATCTGGGACAAGCAGTACTACAAATTCTTCCTTACACTGTTTTCTTGCAAGGCTTTGGTGCCTGGGTCTGCTGCCTTTGCATTCAACACTATGCTATGCTTTCCTCCTATCATGTGATCATTTCTTATGTTCTTCTATTTTTTTTTTCTCTGCCTTCTTAGATCTTCCTCATAAAATAGAAAACACCAAATGAGGTCATATAGTCTTCTTACATTTCTGGGCATGCTTCTCTAATTTCCCTCCCCCGGTCATCTTTATTGGACACTGTTGTTGGCAAACCTACAGTCCCTTGCAACTCACCTTTTCTTTAGTGCCCAAAGCTTTCTCCTGAACACAGATGTAGCTGTGCTTAAGGGCTTTCTCTGGGCAGGAACACTGAGGAGTTAGCATTGAACCCAGAGTGAACAATCAACAGCACTTGGAGGACTTCGTATAGCCTCTGGTGGGATAGCTCAGAGGCAGGTTCCAGATGGTCTCCTGGAACCCATGAAGGTTTAAACCAGTCATCCATGGCGACAGCCTGCCTATTAACATGCCATAGCTGGCCTCCCTCCACTAGGCGTCTGTCTTCCCCGATCTTCCAGTGCTTCCTGTCATTACGTGCCAGATAAACTCCTGGAAGTCAGACCTGGATCTGCTTCTGGAGATCGTCAGCTCAGATAGAGGAGGATGTGGGGTTTGGGCTTGGGTAATTCCCTTGCAACACTATTAGGCCCTCCTCAGATCATGGGGTTTTGCCTGTTCATGAAAATTCAAACCAGTGTACTTCCTAGTATAAAAAAAAAAATTAGAAAAGGAGAATGTGCTGACTTAGTGGGGAGAGCAGGGGAGTCTGGACAGGAAAGATCGACTTTGTGCTGCGTTATTTTAAATCTTCTACGTCACCTCATCTCCACACTGACCAGCTCTGCAAGGCAAATCTGTTTATTCTCATTCCTGCAGATAGAAAACAGACCTAGAGAAACTCAGTTACTGAGCATCATAGACTGGGGCAATATGGCTGGGATTCCAGTGAGGACTGAGTTCTTCTTTTAGTATGGTAATTCTCAGATATACCAGGGATCTGACAGCGTACAGGATGGTTTTCTGTCAACTTGACAGAGGCCGGAGTTATCACAGAGAAAGGAGCTTCAGTTGAGGAAATGCTTCCATGAGATCCAGCTGTAAGGCATTTTCTCAATTAGTGATCAAGGGTGGGAGAGCCCAGCCCATTGTGGGTGGTGCCATCCCTGGGCTGGTAGTCTTGGGTTCTATAAGAAAGCAAGCTGAGCAAACCAGGGGAAACAAGCCAGTAAGTAACATCCCTCCATGGCCTCTGCATCAGCTCCTCCTTCCTGACCTGCTTGAGTTCCAGTCCTGACTTCCTTTGGTGATGAACAACAATGTGAAAGTGTAAGCTGAATAAATCATTTCCTCCCCAGCTTGCTTCTTAGTTAATGATGTTTTTTATAGGAATAGAAACCCTGACTAAGACAGACAGGATGGTCTTTGTAGATCAGAATGAAATCTCAACTTGCAGCACATGGGAGATAGAGCCAAGAGGATAAGAAATTCACACAAGACAGGAGCTCAGCTGCATAGTGGGTTCAAGGCTAGCAGAGTACAGGGTACCCCGTCTCCCACACTGAAGTTGGGTAAAGAACAAAGGAGACTGACAGCGACAGCCCTTGATTGAGCACTGAAGAGCCATGGCTTCCCAGAAACCTTCCCTGATGAGCCTTCTGCCCCAGCTGCTGCCTAGAACTGCGGGCCCTCCTGTAGCTGAACGTGATAGCTGGCGTGTCTTCTTTGTCTCCCAGCTTCTGACTAGAATAAGCTCAGCTTATTGTGTGTCCTAAGAACAAACCTTGGGATTCAATTGATTGTTCAGTAAATATATGAATGGATCAAGTTTTATTTCCTAATATGTAAAACCAACCAGATTTTCCTTTGCAAGATCTTGAGGACATAGACCTAAACAGATGAGTCAATAAGGAAACCATGTATGCAAGTGACCTTCATCAATCATGAGACTTCCCATAGGAGGAGGCCATTAGTAGCAATTTTATTTTTAATGAACAGCATCCAGGTGCAACCCAGAATGACTTATCCTAAGAAGTGCAGTAGGCTCCAATGGCTGGAACACACTTATCTAAATAAGCAACAGATTAAAGAATGAGTTGTGCCATCGCATATTGAGCCATGTGCTAAGTAATGTGGACACAGGCTGAGTCTGGCTCTGTTGAAAGAGTATAGTTGAAAGACAGGCAGGATTTGTCTCAGAGAGACAGTCCAGGAAGACTGCCAGGGCAGCTGCCATGGACCGCCCTCAGTGCCCTTCTCCACTGAGATCTCTTCCCTGTTCACAGTACCTGCTTCGTACAGGTGCTCTACAAGCTCCGGAGTTCTTAATAAATACAGGTCCCTTTCTAACTCTTGGGGACAGGAAGGTAGAGAGCCTAGGATTAGATCAGCTGTAGATAGGACTGTGGAAGAACCACCTAGAAACCACTTCTCTAAGACAAAACCACATTAACCTTTCTCCCACTTCTGTCTGCTGTGACCACGCCCACACTGATCTTTCCAGAACTTAAATGAACCTCCAGCAATTCTGTGCTCACACCCATCTAGTAGTTCCTTGTTAAATCCGAGCCCAAGGTCTTTCTCTGTAGCTCCCCCACCCTCAGCTTCTCATTCCATTTCCCACCGCTACCATTTTTTCAGCTCTGTTCTTCAAAGCAAGCATGCCTGTTGTGGGGGGTCCAGAACACAGATCCGGCCCTTACCGGATCCATTAACTAGGTCTATTCCGATTCCATGATCACTGCCTCAGGAACACCCTCCGCCCACCAGTGTTCAAAGGTTTTGGCTGTGCCTGAGTTTCACTTCCTGGCTGAATTTTTCTTCATAGCTGGCTGAATTTTCTTCATTTAATGTGTTACATAATACTCATTTTGTGTATAATTGTCCATTTCCTCCATGACCTGTGCTTCATGAAGGTAAAGTATTTCATTGTTCTTACTTTGTCTTCGGATCTTTCCTTCACTCCCGAAATGATACTTGGCACCATAAGTAGTAAAGAATTTTGAAATCCTTGTTGAATTAAGAAATTAAAGCCAGGCAGTGGTGGCGAAGGCCTTTAATCCTGCCATTCGGGTGGCAGAGGCAAAAGGATCCCTTGAGTTTGGGGCCAGCCTAGTCGACAGAATGAATTCCAGGACAGCCAAGGCTACACAAAGAAACTCTGTCCCCAACTTCCCCAAAGAGGGAAAAGGGGCATTTGCGTTTTATAGAAGTCCACAGCTGAGAAAGATCTTCCTTTGCTTCAAGCATCACAATATATTATTGAGTGGCTGGGGACTTGCTCTGTGTCGGGGTTAATCAAGTTGTCTCTGCCAGTGGTTGTCCAGCCTGGTACCAAAGAGAAAATATTCTTGTTCCTCAAGTCTCACTGCTGAGAAAGTAGGACGCTCACAGCAGCACTTGTCTTGGGGAGCTTTCTGTTTCTGTGATAAATATCACGACCAAGACAACCTATGGACTTATAGTTGGGGGGGGGGGGCAGGGGGCCCTCATTGCAGGGACAGCAGGGAGTCCTGAGAGCAAGCAGCAGGGAAGACACCAGGGAAGGAAGGCTGCAAGGTCACACGTCATTCTCAGGCAGGAAGCAGAGAGAGCTGACTGGGAGTGGCTTCAAAACCTCAAAGTCCACCTCACAATGTACTTCCAGCACAGTCACATCTATCTCCTAAACCTACCCAGACAGCGCCACCAGCTTGGAGCCGAGAATTCAAATGTCCAAGACTATAAGGGACAATCTCATTCAGACCACCACAGTATAAGCCAGTGTGTAGAACAGAGAAATAAATGGGAGTCTGAAGGATTCCATTTGGTTGAAACTCCCTTTTAGCTAAGTAATGTGTGCTTGATAAATGCTTGGCGGGACTCCACGAATTTGACAGGGAAGATTTCAGAGGTGGAAACCATGTTTTGCTTCCTTGCAGGTGTTTCCTGGGACTCCCTTCCAGATGAGCTGCTCCTTGGGATCTTTTCTTGTCTGTGCCTCCCTGAGCTGCTGAGAGTGTCTGGAGTTTGCAAGAGGTGGTACCGCCTCTCGTGAGTATCCTTCACCCTTTTGGACATAGAGAGAGGAGGGAAGGAAGACGGTTATGTGCTCATTTGAGTCTGGTGAAACCAACAACCACACCATAGAACATAGCTGCCCTAAGCAAATCCAACACCTTTTTACTGTCCTTAGAAGTCAGTGAAGTCATTTCATAGTCAGATGGAGGAGTCTCCTGTAGGTTATTCTTACCCTATTTCTGATAGCCTCTTCACCCAAGCATTCAGTTCTGTACTTGTTTGCCAGGGATATGTACCAGTTTGGGCCAGGTGGTGTGCTAAGAGCAAAGGAGGTCTGGTGAGTGGCAAGATGGCTCGGTTCTGAGGACCAGACTGGGAGCACAGAGGAAGGGTACAAGGCTCTGACCTTAAATGGTGTGACCCCAGCCTCTTTTACATATACTCTACATGACCCGAACAAGTTACCTGTCACTTCTGAGCCTGGCTATGCCAGATAGAAGAGAGCCCTACTTGAACTTCATCCTGGGATACTCGTAAGGATAAAATGAAAGGTGCCTTGCCTGGATCATAGCATGCTGAACAAGGGCCATTGGAGGTAGTGTTAGCTGGTTCTTGGCTATACTTAAAGTGTGTGTATGTAAAGGGTATAAACCAGGAAGGCAGTAACAGGCATGAAATAAGGAATGATATTGTTGTTGTTGCTGTTGTTGTTGCTGTTCTGTGGTATGCTGAGGATTATACCCAGTGCCTCAAATGAGTCAAGGGCTTTAATCACTGAGCCACACACATCCAGGCCTAAGCCCAGGGAGGTGTCTTAGCAGACGAGAAGGGTTCCTCAGCACTGGCTATGTTTCATTCACACCGGAGGGGCTTATTTTTTTCCCACAAGGTATGCATGTTTTTCAAACCAAGAAAAAAAAACTAACCTTTATTAAAAACTTGAATGTATTTAAGGTATGCAGTCTATATGTTTTGCTATAGGTGCAGGTCACTAGATAGCTACTGTGCTCAAGCAAATTAACATAACCATAATGTTGCATAGTTAGTTTTTACAGGCATGAGTGTAACTAAAGCACCTAAAACGTACTCTTTAGCCTGAATTTCCAAATGCAGAACAATATTCCTCTCAAGACTTGTTTATTCTCTACATCTTTGGCCACCTAGTACCTTTGACCTACATCTTCCCTTTGGTGCAGGAATCTTCATTGTGCTAGAATAGTAACTGACATAGCAATTTAATCTTTTCCATAGGCTAAAATGATAATTTTGTATTATTCCGGCTTATGAGTTGAAGAAACTACAGGGTCAAGAACATTCAGTGGTGGATTGGACCTTAAAATAAGACCAAGGTCTTGTTAGCTCCCCAGCCTTAACTGTTGCTAGTAAGGTTTGGCTTAGGGGAGGGGTGGCTGCTGAATTCATATTCCCTTTCCAGGTTAGCAATGTTAGTCGGAACTTCAAGACTTGCCCTGGGTTGTTGTAGAAAAGTCAGCCAGCTACTGTTTCCTTCTTTGAAAGGAGAGACTTTGAGATCTGAGAAATCAGAGAATGACCTGCTGTCGATTTTTGATTTTGAGTAGATTTCAGTGTCGACAAGAGAAAGACACAAAGTATGCCACTTTCTTAAGGATATCAGATCTATAGCCTGCCTTTTTAATACCTTTTTAATAGTCTTTTAATACCTAATTTAATAGTCAAATTATGTTAACAAAGTGCTGTAGAAAAACTAATTCAAAACTGGCCATCGGGTGTTTATTTCAAGTGTGCTTAAGAGAGAAGATTCGGGTGCACGAGAGCATTTAGAATGTTCCTCATGCACTCGCACGTCATGGATTCTCTCGCTCCCTTAACTGAATTCAACTGTGGATGTTAAAAGTCTTCTATAGAGGCTGGAGGGATGCCCCAGCAGTGAAGAGTGCTTGTTGCTCTCCCGGTGGACGTCAGACAGCTTAAAGCAGCCTGTAACTCTGCCTGGCCTTGGAGGGGACACACACACACACACACACACACACACACGGCATTTGCTTACACAGACATAGACAGGTAAACAAAGATAATGCTTTAAAAAGAAGCACTGAATGAAATTCAGTCTGTTTTTGGAATGTATGCGTGTGTATTTATGTATATTAGAAAATACATGGGATCTAGTATTTCCCTCTTTCCTTTAACATTAATATAAATATGTATATACACTTGGGCATGTATATGAATATGGAACAGAGCCAATCTGTGACTTTTTCCTGGCTGTTTGATTCATGTTTCCCATAAAATAATACTTATTTTTCTTCCTTCATTTATATTTTTATGAAACTTTTGGTAATTGTGTCAACCCAGCACTTTGTAGAACTAGAAATCAGGATCATTTAGGAAGTTTGGAACCTACTCACCTCATAATAAGCATTTTTTTTAAGATTTATTTATTTTATTTTATTTATATGAGTACACTTCAGACACACCAGAAGAGGGAGTCAGATCCCATTGCAGATGGTTGTGAGCCACCATGTGGTTGCTGGGAATTGAACTCAGAACCTCTGGAAGAGCAGTCAGTGCTCTTAACCACCCAAAATAGTGAACACTCTCCCCGTCGGGGAATCGAATCCCTGGTCTCCCGTGTGACAGGTGGGGATACTCACCACTATACTAATGAGGACAAGGTCATAATAAGTATTTTTAAGAGATTACTGATCCATTTTATCAGATTTACTGATAGGATGTTATTCTCTGGTTCTAGGTTATAAGCATTTCTAGCTTTAGCATTAGATAACCTACACTGGAGATACAGAAAGAAAGATGGGAGCGGATTGCTACTGCGACCAAGAAATGTCTAGTATTGCATAGTCAGCTTGGAAAGCAAAGCTCTTCAGATCTGCTTTAAGGAAGGCCCTGTCTTCCGTGTCAGGAGTGACTTTTAAGGGTCCCCAAAATTGGCTCTGGCCAACTTACGAAATGAAGCACCCTCTCTGTTTCAGGCTCGATGAGTCTCTCTGGCAGTCCCTAGATCTCGCCGGTAAAAATCTGCACCCAGACGTGACTGTGCGCTTGCTCTCTCGAGGGGTGGTCGCCTTCCGCTGTCCACGGTCGTTTATGGAGCAGCCGCTGAGTGAAAGCTTCAGGTAAAAAGAAATGGCTGGCTGTTGAGTGGGAAAGCTCATGCTCATCTGTTTTCTTGGTCGGACAGAGTGTGATCTGGGCCTCCTTCATGGCAACTTCCGGCCCTCTGCCCATCCGTAACACAGCGGGGGATATTCCTGGGACTGCATTATGGGCTTTCTGTCCGATCACAGACAGATTGCAACCTGAAAAAAATTCCTTCCGGTTTGTTTTGAAAAAGTACTTCTGGTGCTGCAAATTATGGAATAGTAAGGATTCGTGCTATTCGATGCCTCCGAAGAATAGCTAGATACGGAAGAGAAAACCAAGCTAAAGACAGTAGAACATTTCTCCATTCTAGTCCCTTTCCCCCTGCTTTCCACGGTCCGTTTCCTCTCTCCGATGCTTTTATTTCCTGCCACGCTGTTCCTTCTCAGCCTCTCCTTGTGTTCAGTCCCAGGGTTTGTCCATCTCCTTCTCCACGTGCTGTCCTCAGACACGCTCTGTCCTGTGTACCCAAATCCATGCTCAGGATTCTCAGACCCTTACATTAGCCTGGTCCTCCTGGAAAATCTTAGTTTTAATTACCAAAAAACTTCCATACCTGATACTTTGATATCAGCATATCTAAAAATAAACATGGCCTTCCATTCAAACTGTCCCCCCCTCCCATCCTCCTCTTAGTAAACACTCAGCGGCTCAACCCCCGTCAGCACCCAGGAGTCATCCTAGGCTGACCCCTGGGCACTCGGACCTAGCTCATTCTCATGACACCCACCTTTCAATTTCATGAGTGTGACCCTATTGGCAGCCGCGTCTGCCCATGACAAATCTTGAACTTTATAATGATTGAGGATGGGAATTCGCTAGAAGCAATTTGTCTTATGACCAGCTCTTTCTTTGGTATTTAAAATGTGTATTTAGTCTTGTCTGTGATTGACTCTCATGTGGGGACAGGAAGGGGTCCGATTGGATCTGAGTGTACTTGTATAAATCACCTTACAGGGCCTCTTTTCTCTCCATTGTACAGCTCTTTCCGTGTACAGCACATGGACCTGTCAAACTCAGTTATAAATGTGTCAAACCTCCACAAGATTCTGTCTGAGTGCTCCAAGCTACAGAATCTAAGCCTGGAAGGCCTGCAGCTTTCAGATCCCATTGTCAAGTGAGTGGCACCTGAAGTATATCGTAAAGACAATTGCTTTGTATGGCAGTGTTTCTTGTACATGGCCACAATGTCCTTTTGTACACATCCAGAAGGACATACCAGATAACCAGAACTGTCTAGGATATTCAAGACAGCAGACATTTGAATGCTGACCATATGCCGGAGCCTGCTCTAGGTGTGAGAGAAAGGGGCGAACAGTGCGTGGCCTGTGCCTCATTCATGGGTGAGGCAGATAATTACAGGGCAGAATGTTTGTTAAATGCAGTGCTGGTCATGTGGCCACATTCTGGGGGAACTAATTGAATGCACGGAGGCAAGCTTCTCAAGAGTACTGACTTGTAGGCTGGCCATTGACAGTAATCAAGGAGGAGATCTCCAAAGCAACAGGACAGTAGAAGCCACCTCGGTAAAACTGCTGCCATTCTGACCCCCTCAGTAGCTGATAGTAGCTGGAGCATAGACATCAGGAAGATGGGGATCATGGCTATAGAATAACGACCATCTGTGGAGCCTCTGGTAGTTTGCAAAGAGGCCATGAAGCATGGTGCATCATGGTTCTGGAAATGGAAGAGCCATGTCAGATTGCAGTGTATTTGATTAATTTGCTAATCAGATACATATTAAGCCATTGCACTATTCAGATGAGAAAAGAGGGAGCCCGATAGGAAGACCGGAACAAGAGTGATAAACACATATGTGGTCCATGCCAAGGCAAGCCTAATTCTGAGAGCAAGCAGTAAGCTCTAGTCCTTTCCCCATAGGTGAAAACTGAGGTACAGAATGGCTGGACCGCTTGTCCAAGTTCACAGTTAATCAAACCAAACCAAGATTTAACTCCAGAACAATAGCTCTCCATCACCGAGGTTCCCAAGAGGAGAAGACAAGCCTTATAACATGAAAGATACATTGGTGTTTGTTGTCCATTTTCCTGCCAGTACTTTGCAAACCCTTCAGTACATTCTATCATTTAACCTTTTTTCCCACCCCAGCAACTAGATGCTCTGGTCAGTTTGCAGATGCGTAGCCGAAGCAACTCACTCAGCTGTCGCTGTGTCGAGAGAGCTAGTGAAGTACTTCATTATAATTACACACGGGCGCACACACACCAGGACTCACTCTTCGTATTTCTCTCCTTTCTAGTGCTCTTGCACAGAATGTGGCCTTGGTGCGACTAAACCTTTGTGGTTGCTCTGGATTTTCTGAGTCTGCCGTGGCGACTCTGCTAAGCAGCTGTTCCAGGTAGGAAGGATCTGAGCTGCCGTACTGGAGCTTACATCAACTGTAAGAAATACAAGAATAGAAGAAGCGTTGCCTTTGGGCGTCTGGATGGACTTTTGAGTGGCGCCACATTCTTGACTTGAGCAGTGCAGTGTCTTCGCCAGGCAAACTTTGAGGCTAAACTCAGTCTGTTTGTAAGGGAGGGGTACCTGGATAGTGTTTCCTTCTCTCTGCTACTGCTAAAGGGAAATGAAGGAATGTGCTTATCAGTGTGATTGATTTCTGTTTATATCTAAGTAAACCACGTTTAACATGGGTGATCCCATTTAAATCTTCCCTAACCGTGTCAATACACACTGCTAAGTGAGAGGACTCACTGCATGAGAGAACTCAGGGTGCACAGTAGCCTGTGTTTATGTTCTTAAACTGTATCTTCCTGGAATACCATTTGTTAACTATGTCTCCTTAGTGATCTGTCAGCGGTGAGTCCCCCTTTGGATCAGAATATGAGGCAGACAAAATCTTTAGCACTACAGATGGGTCAGCAGAGATGCAAGGGGCAGGGAGGTAGATGCTGACTTTGAAACTCTCATTGGCTTTCCTAGTAATGCAGAATTGGAAGAGAAGCATTTTTATAGCATCTTCTGTGGGTTTTATAAAACATTGGAGTTGATAGCTGTTGTTGCTTTTTTTTTTTTTTTTTTTTTTACAACAATGTAGCTGGTTTGAGAAAGAAACATATAGGCTAGAGTTTTCAACCTGCATTCCCAGAAGGAGAGCTGTTAGCTAGTGCTTTTGCTCAGATCACCTGGGACCTTGCAGGATCTGGGTGTTTAGAGGAATGCCTTTTCATATGAATGACACAGAGCAGGTGGTCTGGGCAGGAAGCGGTAAACAATCTGCCTGTCTATATTTCCGTGGGTTCAGCTTTGGTCACCGTTGTCCTTCTGATGGACTCATGCTTCCCTTCTTACCCTTCCTTCATGCAGACTGGATGAACTAAACCTCTCCTGGTGCTTTGACTTTACTGAAAAGCATGTGCAGGCGGCTGTGGCACATTTACCAGACACCATCACCCAGCTGAACCTCAGTGGCTACCGAAAGAACCTCCAGAAAACAGGTTAGAGCTTCTAGGCCAGGGCCACTGCGGCTTTACGGCAGGCTTGTGACGTGTCTGCTACCTGCTTGTCTCCCTTAGTCCAATGTGCAGGTAGTTTGGGTCTTCAGCAAAGGGATCGTTCTTCAGAAGGGTTAGGAAAAGGTAAATAGCTTCTGACCTGGAAGCAAGCTGTGAGTCCAGGGCCTAGATGAAGAGTCCTTTGAAGCTGTCTCTGTGTGTGTTTGTGTGTGTGTGTGTGTGTGTGTGTGTGTGTGTCTACTTGGAGACCAGAGGTCAACACTGAGTGACTGACTGACCTCAGTAGTTTTCCACTTTAAAAAAAAAAGTCTATATGTACGGGTCTTCTGCCTGTTTTCAAGCCTGTATCCCACATGTGTGCAGTGCCTACAGCAGGTATCAGACCTGCAACTGGAGTCACAGACCACTTGTTGCCGTGTGGTTTCTAGGAATCAAACTCGCATCCTTTGCAAAATCAACAAGTGCTCTTAGCCAGTTCTTCTACCTTATTTTTTGAGACGAGTTCTCTCAGTGACCCTGGAGCACATTGATTTGGCTAGACTGACTGGCAAGCAAGCCCAAGGGGTCCTCTTGTGTCTATTTACCCAGTCCTGAGGTTATAGGCGAATACTACATATCAAATTGAAGCACTTTACTGACTGAGCCAATTCCCCAGTCCCAGAACTGGTTTGAATGAAACAAAATTACTGTGCAGACCCCAGTGTAAATGTAGGTAAATGCAGTAAAGTCATCCCTCTATGTCTATGGGTTCTGCATCCAGATTCAACCATTAACAGATCAAAAATATTCAGGAAAAACAACCGCATCTATACTGAATGTCTAAGAACTTTTCTTGGCGTGAGTTGCTGATGAGTTGAGTGGAACGACTCCGCACAGAATGTTTACGTCATATTAGGTGTAAGTAAGCAGACAAGGACAGGGATTCAAAAAGATGACTTGATTGTGAGATAGAAGTGGCGTCCATCTAGGAGCAAGCTTTGCTTGCAGAGGGATGGTTTTGATTGTCTCCGGGGAAGGTGTGCTGCTGCCATCTACTGGTCAGAAGCCAGAACTGCTGCTGAACAGCACAGCACAGAAAATTGTCTCCGGAGTCGTCCAGCAAAATGTCAACAGTATTTGATGGTCGAAAAATCCTACTAGAAACCAGTTAATAAGTTAGTATTTACACCTTCAACTTTTTAATTCGTCTAAAAGACAATGTGGATGAACACAGGCATTTCAAGTCGGAAGGGGACCAGCCAGAGTGTTGGTAAAGTTGACACTTGGCTGTGCTTTGTGCTGTGTGTTTGACACTGAGTCTTAACTTGTACAGATAAGTAGTTACAAAAGGAATGGTGTCTATTGTTGTTGTTCATTAGCTGAGTCTGGGCTACTATTCAATCTAGCTGCGGAAAGCCAAATTAATTTAGGTACTAAAATCAACCCTACCTGGTATCTTGAGAGTGGTATTAGCCCACCATGGGCATAGGTAATTTCCTTATTAAATGTTTATTGTGTTTAAAAAGATGTGAACCAAACATCTTGAAATGTTTCATTACATTTAGGTAGTATTTAGAAACTATCTCTCTGAGGCTTAATAAGAACTAAGATCTGTCAGACTAACACTTGGTCTTCATGAGTGGCCAGAGATCTACGGCCATTCCCTGCATAAGGTGGTCCACATTTGAACCACCACCATTGCAGATGCCTGTCTTCAGAGAAGCAGAGTAGACCTGGAAAAGCTGCAGCTGTGTCTTGATTTCCTGTCACTCGCCTTACGCAATACTTCAACATTTTTCCTTGAAACACTTCAAATTCTAATTGTAGAATTACCCGGTTATTCTCAGAAGTCAAGATAACATAAAAATACACAAAGCAAAACAGATGCACCATGAACAGACTTCCTAAATGGTCTGAGTGAAGTGTGATGGGAAGAGAGTGAAGCAGAGTGGGTAGGTCACATGTAGCAGGGACTACCTTTGTATAGAACGGCCCAGGGAGGACCTCTGATCATATAAATACATGAATACATAGAAATTTTGACAGAATGTTCTGGAACTAGATGTAATGATCAAAGAGAGGACCTCTTATTTAAATGAGAAATACACAGGAGTTTGTGGGAGAACATTCTGGAGCAAAGGAGCACTAATGTATGAGGTGGTGGCAAAGGTAAGGCTGCCAACACAGAAGGAAGAGGCTGTGGGTATGCTGAGCGAGGCAGTCCCATGACCTGACCTACCCTTGAAACTGTTCATTCTGGTGCTGCGTTGAGAAAAAGCTGGGAACCAGGATGGGGGCAAACAGGGAGGACAGTTTGGAAACTAGGGTGGTAATGGTTGAGGTGCTAAGAAAGGTTCAGATGTGGGCACATTTGAGATGCTGGCATGACAGGATTTGGTGACAGACTGGATATGAGAAGTGATAATACAGTTAACTGTGATCTTGTAATCTCCAAGGTTTGGCCAAAGACACTAGACTCATGACGTTATCGGGTGCTACACAGTTTAGGGCAGGGACAGATCCAGGGCAGAAACAAACTGTTTTAGACATAGAGTTGGATGACTACCACACAGCCAAATCAGTGTGCTGAGAAAGTATTTGAAGAGACAAAACTAATGTAGGGGAAATGTGGCTACAGATGCAGCTAGTCGAGTAAACACTCAAACATTACGTGGAGTTATCTATTCTAAATAAGTTACATTTTAAAATTTGTTTTCCGCTTAAAAAGTAACTCAGTTTATGTCACCCTCCAACAAATTCTGCAAAGTGTATAATACCAGTGCTCACTCTAGCGGTAGCTACCACCTTGGTGTATTTCCTTCAAGCCTTCCATTTTATGTGTATGAGTTTGTGTGTTTTCATTAGATTAAGATTACAGTGCACTGTGTATCTGTGTGTTTTGTTTTGTTTTTCATGTAAAACATTTCCTGGCATTTGTTTTACATGTATCTATTTTGGAAAGTGGAAGCTCTCGAGGAGTGTATCGTGGTAAATGTGTGGCGATCCGAGGCTTCGCTGGGGTCTCTTTCTCTTTCCACCCTGTGGGTTCCAGAAATGACCAACCTTCCGAGGCTTGATGGCTAGGACTTCTACTGCGAGCATCTTACCAGCCCGAGAAGCTGTTTCACTAGTACTTCTTGCTCCGTCCTTCAGCAGATACAGTTATGCTCTGGATGTATTGTCTATCCTTTTCTTACGTAAGACTGTTAATCTATTTAGCTTCTGTCGAACACACCATGTTTCTGATACTTCTATATGCTTAGCCTGGCAGAACTTTTGATTGTTTTATTTTTGAGCAGAGTGTCACTATCTAGCCATGGTTGGCCTCGAACTGGCTATGTAGTCTAGACTGATCTACAATTTGCAGCAGTTCTTCAGTCTCTGCCTCCCTGGTACTGGGATTACAGGTGGTTTTTCTTTATGTGGAGACACTCTTTACCTAACCCAAGATTCCACCAGTAATTCATTGAAAGTTGCATTTAAAACCTGAATATATATGGAATTTACTGGGTTGTAGTTTGAGTTGAACTCATTCTTACAGTTATGGCAGAACAGTTTTTTAGTAAGTAGTCCGTGATTCCCCTCTCTGAACAGAAGAGACATCTTGATATACTGTCTTATGCCTTTTATGTACTGGCATTTGGTTTGGTTGGGGTTGTCCTTCTGTTTGCTGTTATGAATTGGGCTTACTTGTTCTTCCAAGACAGTTACATTGCTACATAAATAGTTGTTATCCAGGGTTTTCCCACAGTTCCTTTAACATTTACAACAGATTCCCAGGTGCTCTCCTGGACTTTCTCTGCAGGAAACTTCTATGTGGGGACAGTCCTGTGTAATGTCAAACTTCTACCTGCCTTGCCTCAGACACCCCGCATGCCCTTTCCTACTCCCTTGTTTAACAGTGACTGTGACCATGACATCTGTTTGGTTTTTCTAGATCTTTGTACCATAATTAAACGATGCCCCAACCTTGTCCGCCTCGACTTAAGGTACTGTTTTTGATCAAACTTTGGAGTGCGTTGGTTGTTAAGTGAGGGAAGGATCAGAAGAAGGGGTTAAGCAGTAGCACACTCGGTCATCGTGGTTCTGAATCCTTCTTCCTTCCGGTTGCAGTGACAGTATCATGCTAAAGAATGACTGCTTTCCAGAATTTTTTCAACTCAACTACCTCCAACACCTCTCGCTCAGCCGGTGCTATGACATAATACCTGAGACTCTACTGTAAGTATGTTTTGCATTTAAGCAGAGACCAAAACTCGGTAGTAGAATCCATCTTTAGATAGATGAATACATGTTCAGAACATGAACATTGATATTAATTTGCCACAAAATGCCTAGGAAGAATATCGAAATAGTTCACAGAATGTTTGCTTAAAACGTCTGGTAGTCCTGAATTGACTGAGCTTATTAACAGATGCTGTCGGCATCACAGTGTTAGAATGCTATCCTAGTGTCTGGGAAGGACTTAGAAAAAGAAGCTTTTACCTCTGAGGCACCCACTGAGAGCACAGAAGTCAGACCCAATATGAGTGGGAGACATCTCCCAGTCATTCTTAAAGATCACAGGGAATTCCTATAATCTAACAGTGGGTACCCGGATGGTCAGAGAAGGTGAAGGGCTGGCAGATGAAAACTGGTCTATCTGATGCTATCTGAACAGAGGGCATATTATGTAGGTCCATAAAATTAAGAATCTTCCAGACATTGCTTACTTTATTCCAAAGTCTTCCTTACACCAAATACAAATGTATAGCGGTTTCCTTGAAAACCACAAGGGATTAGAACCTTGCACTTTCCCAGGTACCCTTCTTTGTACTGCAGAAAGGTCACATGGCTTGGTGGAGACTGCGGCACTATTTATCTTGCTATCAGAATGCTATCAGAATGCAATTCTGCCTACCTAAAAATGTTGAATTTGAAAACAGATTATTTATTCCTCAAATGAATAATTAGATCAGTTTCAGTAATAAATTATCTATAAAGAATTGAGTAAAACCGGGAAGTCTGGTAATTATGTGACTAAATCAATCATTTTACCTAGTCTCATGAGCCTTAGCTAGTATCTTGTTTAGAAAAACACTACCTAAAAAGGATGCAAATGTTGCAGATCAAATTCATATGCATGGAACTCTGATAAAAATCCCCCGCACCCAGCACTCCTAGGATCTCCTAGTATCTGCACGAAGTATCTCCATCATCCACTCTTGCCAGTCAGACTCCTCCCCTCCCCAGGAGGGAGATTATTCTCTTCTGGTTTCTTTACTCAAGTGAATCTGTGAATCTTGGGTTTGTTCCTTCACTGTGAAAAGAAGCTACACAGTACTTAAATGCTTGCTTGCTTTCTAGTAGAGGAAAGAAAGCTGGGATTCTTGACATTTTAATCGCTTGTTTTCAGTGGGGGCACGGCTTACCTGCACAGTTGTCCCCACATGATCAGTGAAGAGCATGAGGCTCAGCCTAGGGGAGCTGAGGGAGTTATTGCTTGTCAGAATCTGACCTTTGAAGACATAAGGCCATCCAGGGCTTTGGTTTCCGGTCAGAGCAGCAGAATCGAATGAGAACAGTACGATGCTATCCTTGAACATTGCAAGGTTCTCTGAGCATCATGTAAATTCTAATGATTCTTTAAGATGACTTCATTAGTGCCATACCTAAGGTGAGTCTTTCAGACAACTAACACATTTGAAGGTCTTAGTAGACATACCAGTGTGACACAAAGTGTGTCCACACAGCAGCCCGAGACACACTGAAAAATAGCCGGTGGCTTATCTCAGAAGTGGGAAAGTAAAATGTGAGTCTTTGATAGTGTTCTGAAATATTTCAGAAACCTTCAAGTTCCCCACCGATGCAAACCCACCCCTGCTGTATTTACTTTTATCCTTAGTTGGTGCTACCTCCCACTGAATTTTTCTTATTAAGTATTCCCTATTTCTCATTCCGTGATAAACCCAAGTTGGAGAGAAAACTGATTTGAAATTAAGAGATTTGGAATTCATTAGATAAGAGATTCATTAGATAAGGCATGTTGGGTTATATAAAACAAAGCAGAATTATGCAGACGAGGGAAGGAGCAAACCTTGATGTTTCTAAGTGTCTTTTTTACTGTTTTTGAGATCAAGTCTCAGTATTTCTCCCCAGGCTGGTCTACGGTTCAGCCTCAGCCTCTTGTATGATGAATGCCTTTTTATTAAACTTGAACTAAGAGCCCTTATCTTATTATTTTACACAAGTTAAAGAACGTCCTGTAAACAGTTCCCTTTCCTCTCCCGTTGTAAAGTCACATGCCCGTGACTGTTTTTCGGCCTTGTGGCCAATGCACACAAGAGGCAGTGATGAATTTTTGTGATGGGGGTCTCGTCCTGTCTCCTGCAGCTCCCGGTCACACGGAAGGCCAGGAGCATCGTGTGACGCTTCCCCTCCAGCTCTCCTAGAGCTGCTGCACGAAAGCTCCCTCTGCCATCTGCTGGAGCTTGTTGTCTTTTCCTTACTCCCACCGAGTTGCTTCTTTTAAAGATTATCCATTGCAGATGACTCACAGCTTGGCTGCCTGGGTATCCCAGAACCTGGGTTCTCAGATGCGCAGATGTCACACAGGAGTTGTGCTAGGGATTGCTCGCCTCTTGAGTGGTGATGGGCGTGACCTCATCCACAGCACACGGCTGTGCTTTATATTTGTCTCTACATTCCAGAAGTTCAAAGATAAAAGATGCAATATGTTCCTCTTGACTTCCCTTTTGATCTCTTGTGACCTCCTGACCTTGCTGCCCCTTATAAGCAAACACGTTTTTAGATGGTGCTTTTATTGGCCAACTTATTCTGCATCTTGTCTTCTGCCACAAGAACTAAACAATGTGGTCCTTGCCTGTACCATTCATAGATTTAGAGGTATAATGAAATGACCCATAGAGCCTCAGCACAGATGGGCCTCAGATCAAACAAACCCTCTGGTTTCAACCATTCCGGGGGCATCAATGGTTCTGGGGCAGGTGAGTGGCATGGACTGGCAGCCTTCAGGAGGATGTCTTGGACACTGTATGGAGTATGCTGGAAGGCTCAGCCGTTGGCAGCCAAGTGACAATAAAAACCTGCTTTGTTTGAATACATATTGACTGTGACAACATTAAAGGTCACCGCTGTGCTCACTGATCTCTGGGAGGCGGGGTGTGTGTGTGTGTGTGTGTGTGTGTGTGTGTGCTGAATTTCCAGAATAAATGTTCCCTGTCCTGAGACTTTGCACTGTGTCCCAACCAAGAGCAAACACAGACCAGAGAGATAAAGCTGAGCATACAGACCTGTTTAAAAAAAAAAAAAAGATCAGCACCAAAAACCAGAAAGCGTCTTCTTTAGATAATCAGGGTCACTTTTGTGTGACTCTCAGATCTCACTGATAACACAACTGTATATAGGGTAGCATGAAATGGATACAAAAAAGTCTGTCCTATCAGTAACAGGGAAAACATGTAGGAAAGAAGGTCACTGCCTGCTATAAATTGGTATCCTATTTTTTATGTGTCGCCTATATAATCACAAGTAAAGAAGAGCCTAAGGAAGTCACTGGTGGGTTTCAGTGTAGTAGAGCCTTGGTGAGCCATTGCTAAACTGTCATCAGTGCTGTCGGTGTCCTCTGTTGAGAGAGCATAGTTCAAATAAAGATCATGTCCAGATTCTTAAATCACATGTGTCTTGGGGTGGTTCCAGTTGACATCACAGTGAAACATTTGCTTTTACCATTTCTGGCTTGCTAGCTCATATCACAGTGGCCTTCCAGAGATCCGTGTGGACTAAGAATGGAGAAAGGAGGCAAATTCAATTCAATTAGAAAAAGAAAAACTAATAAAACTGCATAGTTCCCAGGAGCCACACTGAATGAAACCCTCAGGCTTGGTTTCCGTACCCATGCAGGCCAGGCTGTTTTCTTTCCTGGCTTTCCCTTCCCTGGGTTAGTTCCATAAATCATTTCTTAAGGATTGTCTTTAGGCTGCATTTTGTAGACTGATTATAAATGATAAACAGTGGGCTATAATAACTAGTCTTGACAATTGCCATACCTCCTGGAATTTGCTCTTCCTTTCCAGTGAACTTGGAGAAATCCCCACACTAAAAACACTACAAGTTTTTGGAATCGTGCCAGACGGTACCCTTCAGCTACTGAGAGAAGCCCTTCCTCGTCTGCAGATTAATTGCGCCTATTTCACCTCCATTGCAAGGCCAACTATGGACAACAAGAAGAACCCGGAGATTTGGGGTATCAAGTGCCGACTGACTCTGCAAAAGCCCAGTTGTTTATGAAGTGCTTACTGCAGGGCAGTGTCTCCTCTTCCCCTGGAAGGAGGAACACAGACAGCAGAGCCACTTGCTGGATACCTTGGTTATGCTATTGGTTTTGCCTTAGCCTTCACTTTACATGCGTGTTAGGGAACCATTTGTGAGGAACAGCCACTGAAGTGTTACTTTTTCAAAAATACAGAGACGATTCTGTCAGTGCTGTGCCCTCAGGGCCTAAGTGTTAGGTCTTTGGAAATTTTAGGTGAGCCTACTATTTCAAAATGCTTTTTTTAAAGCAAAAATTTGAGCCAACTCTTCCAAGTGTCCTTCTGATTAAGTCTATTTAGGATCAAGTTTTAAAAATTACCCCTGGCTAACAATCTTCATGGTGTTTGTCATAACTTTTTATCTATTTAATTATTCAGTATTTTATAAAACTTGACTTTGAAGAATAAGCTATATGGATGGTGAGCTGGACGGAAGCAGCTGAGGCTGGTAGCATTTGAGGTGCTCTTTTCTGGGAATAACACAGTTCAACTTTGTGCAGGTATGAGGTTAGGGTAACAGAAGCACCGTTCTGCATGGTGTGCCTTAACTCTAAATGAGAAAAAAAAAAGACACAGAAAGACACACAGCCAGAGCAGGAGGATAGGATTGGTGCAGGATTTGAAACCTCAAAGGCTTTTTGCTAAAACCAGGTTAATATGAAGTATCCTTTAATGTTTTTAGGAACTATGCTGTTTCCAGAATCTTAAATTAGGTAAGGAAATCTACTTGTGTGCTTTTTAAACTTTATAATCGCTGTATGTTACAATATATGTGGGTTGTTTAGCTTTTTAAAAATTACTTGCTTTGTTTTAGGAATGTGATATTATTCTAGTCAGCATTCTGAAAAGTCGGATGGAAATCCGAGCGGATCGGGTAGGCTGATCGTTCCTTTAGTACTGCAGTTATTTTTATATTACTCTGAAATCAAGGACTTGAAATTCTTTTAAATGATCTTATTACAGTAATTGCTTGAAACTGCCCGTTAGGTTACTGGACCTAAAGTTGTTAGGTAGAACTGATTTCTGTCCATCGGAAATCTACACGGGGAAGCGTGCACGTGTGCAGCTTCAGAGCAGGCGGCCTGGCTTACACTTCAGCTGAGTGTTTAAGAATCACTGGGCATTAAACCTTTTGAAAACAGATGTGCTTTTTTTTTTAGCACTTGATACACAAGAAGCAAAAGGATCAAATTGTGTTTCTTAGAAAACGAAAAGAAAAAAAAAATTAAGGCAGTAACCTCTTTTATTCGAGCATTTCAGAGCTACAATCCATTTCTATTACCCTCTTCTTCAAAACCTTTTAGTTAACAACGTGAGGTGCCTTCATCTGCTCAGACCTAAAGAACATTTTAAGTGTCACACAAGAATGGTCATCCTTCAAGTCCCTAGTAGTTAAAAGAATGCTAACTACTACTTGAAACTATTGTTTACACATTCATGATGGGCTGACGGCAGACTCTGGTTGGACTCTGGCCTCCAGGCACCCTCAGACCTACAGTATCTGTTCTTCCTTACACAAGTCCAGCTGTGAGCTATTTTTGCCAACATGTCGCAGTAATACATGTCGCAGTAATCTGTATTTTTGTATGTGATTTCTACTTTTATAGACCGATTTTAAAATAAAGTACATTTTTATAAGAACAAGAACTTGAGCTACTTTGTGTATCCTTTTCTGCAGCCCTTACATTTAGAAAGCATCCATTTTGGGTTGTCATTTGGGTCAGGTAAAGATTTCAGCCACAAGTGCTACCTGTCCCCTTGTACTTAAAGTGAGTTCACAATGCATCTGAACAGCGTTGCGGGCCTGCTGGCCTTCATGTGCTCTCAGGAACACTTATGAAATGTTTGAATTCCACTGGCTGATGTGATGTAACACTGTATCAGCCTGGATTGTTTCCCATGCTCTAGACAGTTTGAAGAGCTCATGCCTGAGCTACCAATAGTTCACTCCATTTGAACCTTTCATGTTAACACCAGGCTGACAGTCCCCAGGCTTACTGATTGCTTTTTAACAGTACCATTACAGTCCTCATTTCATTTTCAATGATGGAAAATGTAAAGTATATACATTGGGCCTCATCATCCGTTTCAACAATCCTGGCCAGACATACTACTCTGACTTCATCCATTCACTCATACAAAGATAAGTTTAAAACAAAACGCAGACTTGTAATTTCATAAGTACTCCAGTGTATATAAAGGAGAGAGATTTGGCATTAATTATAAGCACTGAATGTCAGAAAGGGGTTGAAGAGCTATCTCCAAAAGTGTTTCATTGTGTGCTTTTCTCTGTTTTCTGAAATAAGACCTCATTGTGTATCTCACAATGGCTTCAAGATGGCTGTGTAGCCTCAGCTGGCTTTGAACTTGGGATCCTCAGGCTCTCTCTGCCTGCCAGGTGCTTGCTGGGATCACAGGCTTGTATCACCATTCCCAGTGTTGATCGGTCCCCCCTTAAAGGTCAACCTGCTGCATTCAGTGGGTGTGGGTGTGGGTGTGGGTGCGGGTGTGTGTCTGTCTGTCTGTCTACCTGCAGAGGCCAGAAAATGGGGGGTCCTCTTTGGCTCCTTATCTAATAAATGGTATGACTTAAAATGCCTTAAAGTCCACCTTCCTTGAAGAACAAAATATCCTTCTTGTTGACTTATGCCCTCTAATCCCTCATAAAGTAACTGCGTTAGAGAACATAAATCAAGTATCCTTTTGGAGACTTAATCTTTTGAGATAGGGTCTTACCGTAGAGCCGAAGCAGGCTTTTAGCTCTCAGTTTTCCCCTTAACCCCCAGATGGTTAGGATTACAGTTTGGCAGTGTATTTACTTATCTTATGTCATAGCATTAGTCATTATCCCTGTGACGTTTTTTAATGCCCTTAAGTATACAGACATAGATAAACACAGCGGTAAGAGCGCCTCGTGATTTAATTCTAAATTTATATTGTTTTCATAGCTCAGCAGTTAAGTGTCCTCCAAGTACTTTTTATCATTCTGTTTGTGTGTGAAGAGTTAAGTGAGTGAGGAGTTTGCGCACTTGTGTGTGGGTTCCTCAGGAGGACGTGTCTTGCTGTTTCATTCTGAACCTGCACCTAGACTGGCAGCCTACAAGTTCTAGCAATTCTTCTCTGCCCCGCTCCAGCTCCGGTGCTGCACTTCCTTAATGCAGGCAAACTGTGACCACAGTCAGCTTTTTAGATGGCTGCTGGGGATTTGAACTCATATCTTTATGTAGTAAGAGTCTTAAATGCTTGAGCCATCTCCCCAGCCTCTGTACCCTTCATTTTTTACCTGACACTTTAGCTCAAATGAATATATTTTAATTATTTGTTATTCTACTTGCATAAAAATGAAATTGTTTTGTTACACAAAAGCTATCCGTTCAAGAATATTAAACATAATAGAACATCAAAAAATATTGAACTAAGTTATGTGAAAAATACATTTTTGAATTAAGCATTCTGACCTCTGAATAGGCAGACTCAGATTATCATCCTATTACATGATGGCAGTGAACCACGTCTACAGTACACAGAGTACATGCCTGTGGGGATAAAGACATGAAACTGTATTCAAGGGGAAAACGTGGGTTTTTATGTAGTGATTTCAGAAGAATTTAGGAAATAAAAAAACAAAGTAAAAATGGACAGACAATGGTTTAATTTTATTTGCATAAAGTGATCATTAAAGGTTAACCCATTTAAAGACATTTTTGATATTCCAACATCCTTTGCTATTAGTCTATTACAATTAAATCCCTGCCTGAAGTTAGATTGTAGGCGGAGCATAGTAAGTAATTTTAATATTTTCCCAAAGGTAGCTTAAGAACAATTCCACACAGCTAGTTACCAGTTAATGGTACATATAAATAGATCTGTGGTAAATCATGAACAACCAGATCTAGATATATTAAGGATGATAGTGGCATTTTTTTTCCTAACAAGATATTTTAAGCCTTTTAGGGGAAATTCTATAGTGTAGATTTTCCCTTTCATATAAAGAGATATTGTAAATATATCCTTTTTTTAAAAAGTTAAAGTAGAAATTAGAGTTGGCTCAGCAAAAACACTAACTTCCTTCCTTCTACAGATAGTCAGGAAAGTGTTCTAAACAAACCCAGATCTAAATTAACTCACACAGTGACAATTCATTATTTTTTATTGAGAGCAGCGTGTTGAGTTTGGCAAAGCTAAGAGCATTTGATCTGATCATACATCCTAGCTTTAGTTTCTGACTTCTGAGCTCACTAGGCCCAAGTTCCATAAATAGTCTATTTCAATGTCTATGCAACATATTGATATCTAGAACATGATGTAGACATATATCTATAACATTTGATAGATGGCACAGAATGAGTCTTCAATAAACATTTTGTCAATAAAAAAAAGCAATTTCACCAACAAGTGAAAATACACAAATCTGAAAAAACTGGCATGAAAATACCACCCATTATTTAGCAATGGGAGCTTTTTTGTGGAAACGAAATCAAGAATTAAAATGGTCTCCTCCAAAAATAAAAGCAGTTTGCATACTTGAAGGTGGCGGGCTCTGATGATTCATCCCATTGTTTAAATTTTAGAATACAGTAAATGAAAATTACAATACTAGCTTAAGGCAATTCCAAAACGATGTCTTCGGTCTTCTGTGTTTACTAAAGAGTCTACCCCAGTACTAAAGGAAGGGTTTGAACGTTTTACTGAACTTCTATCAGAACAACCATTGACTATCCTTCTAATCCTTGATTTCATAAGAGAAATTCAAAACCGGGAGAGGAGCTCTTGGACTCCGTTACTTGCCTGAACAATTACAAAGCTTCATGATTTGTCCCATAGATGTGTTTCATCTAGCACTGTTGACATACCCAAAACAAGTCAGAATTTGTCTACAAATAATCTTAAAAACGATCCCGCTTTTTTCCGTCAGTAGTGATTTTCATCACTGTTTCCTAGAATTAGAAAATTCTTTGCTATATAAAACACATTTACTAACTTCAGTTAAGTGATCATCAGGATTTATCAAAATTCTCCATCATCAAAATTTTTAAAAAATCTTTACTTTTAGGTACTAGAAAAATAATGCACTAATCAAATAATACATGTGGCCAGTTCCACAAAGTTAGGAAGAAAACAACACTTTACAGTTAAATTTCAAATTCTAAACACTTACTCCTTTATTTAACCTGCCTCTCTAAAGAGTATCAACGCTCTTGGTTACCAACTGTAAGTAATACAGAAGCTTTCACATAATTCTAGTCCATTTAGTCCGTCCGTCTGTCTCTCATGGTGAACAGCTCTTGTCTGTCAGAATCAGCAGGCGAGCACATGCGTCCCATTGTGTCACCTTGACTCTAGGGGTAGCCCATCATTAAGAGCCATAACAAGGTTGGTCTATGGCTGGTCATCTGTATCTGCAGGGAAAAATGTCTCTAGTGATCAAATCCGTCGTCTGAGGAAGCCCTTCACTGTTCTAGAATCACAGTTCGAAGCTCATCTTCTTTATTGATCATCATGGAAGCAATGGCTCCATCGTTAAACTCAAAAGATGTTCCTCCATCCACAACCATGCAGGCATCCCAACATCGAGAACGAACACACACTCTAAGTGGAAGAAGACGACTCATTAGATATCAGGCTCTTAACCCGAAGTAAATTCTAACATAGCTAGCAGCTTGTTTGGCCTTGATTATGCAAGTTAGCTGCTCCCTGTTTGGGCAATCAGTGACTGTAAACAATACGGACACACGATCTACATCTCAAGTTTAAAATTCAAGGTAGACCCATTCACACTTCAGTGTTATTCCATTACAAGGATTAAGTGCTGAGCTGAGTGCATTCTCCGGTATCGTTTTTCTTAAGGATTACGTAATGTAAGCAGAGAAGAGTAAAAGTCTCTAACATACAGCTCAATGAACACAGTGCCAGTGCTTTCTCTCAGCTATTCCCACCCCTCCTTCTCAAGCAGACCACTATCCATCACTGTCCAATCTTGAACTCTGCTTCTGTCATACAGTTTGGGGATATTTTCATTCCAAGAATGAATAAGGTTAAGCATTTTTTTAGATGTTTATTAAATATGCTTTGCGAAACCAAATCTCTTCGGCTTTCTTTTTCTAATGTACTGGCTGCCTTTTACAGATTTGCTAGAATTTTTATATGTAAGCTGAGTAGCCTTTAGCCAAAATGCCTAGAAATAAAAATCTTTTAGCTAAGATTATATATACATGTGTGCGTATATATGCATGTGTGTGTGTATACACATATACATACACATATACATATATAAACAAAATGAGGTTTCTGGGGGTGAAACCCAAATCTACACAAATAAGCTTAGATTTGCAAATCCAAATTAACTTTCACTCGAATAAAGCAAAGGTTGCAATTTTATTCCCTAGCAGGAGAAAAAATACACTTGTCTTAAGGACTCACAAAGGAAAGGATGGTTTTGCTTGTTTGTTTCTGTTTTCTGTTTCTCTTTTAAATGTATTTCTGGAATGAAAGATGTGACTAAGGCTGCTTACTTTGAGGAGAAACAACGCTGTCGGCTGCTTGAGAAAACTCTATTTGCTATTGGCTCTCGAATACTGAAAAGTATTTTTGGTTCTTCTGGACTGTAGAGCAATGACTCGTTATATTCGTTTGTTACTAGAAGGGAAGAACAGCAGATTTAATAGAGAACGCTCACATCTGAGAAGCACATCTGAGGAGCAGGCTGTTTCCGACTGAAAGCACGTGGTGGGCATCTCTTGGGAACGCATATTACATACTCTACCATAAAAAGCCTAAGGAATAAATGACCATTAGGTTCAATTATTAACCCACAAAAGGCATCCATCACCCACAACAGAGAAGAAACAGGTACAACTGGGAAAACAAGAAAAATAAATACTACAAAGTAGGAATGAAGCAGCAAGACAAACTCAAAACTGTTGTCAAGTTCCTGACAGAAGCCATCTAGGAAAGGCTACAGCAAGCAAATGAGTTTCCTGGAGATGGCTGCAGTGGGTGCATTCTGGAGGGGCACAGCCCGGGAGACTCCATCCCAGGACTGCTTCTCACTGCCCATGTGCCTTTCCTGCCACTATTGCATAGCCTAATGACTCCTGGGCATCAGCCCATTCTGTTGGGCAAATTTCCTGCAGATCAACATGAAGATGAATTTTCATGAATTAATGCTGTTTAGATGAATTAATAATGACTTTATAGAATTTAAATAATTATAGGGAGAAAGTTTAAGGAGATGGTTTTAGTTGTTTTGCTAGAAAGATGTAGTAATAAAGTTAGAATCAAGAACAGACTGTGCCTTCTTTTCATAGAACAGTAAGTAAAGGCTGCATAATGAGGACCACAATGAGCTTTCATGAATTACACTAAGAAGAGAAACAGGCTTGGGACAGATTTGTGATCAAGGAAAAATATTCATTCTAGGTCAGGTCCAAGGATGAGGCCACAGGTGTACACTATGATAAAGCAAAGCCATGTGAGACTGTTGATTTGAACTTAGAATGACAAGTCAGGCACAGCAGCACACATGTGTTCAGTCCCAGCTGCCTGAAGGTAGGAGGATGACTTAAACCCAAGAGTAATTTGAGGCGGGCCTGGGTACCAAAGATCGTTGTCTCTTCAAAGAAAAAGGAAGAAGATAGAAAAGGACAACTATACAGGAGAGTTAAAAGTCACAGTTTAGCACAGTACCACATTAAAAGAAAACAGTTAAGACTGAGTGTCTAATAATATGCCTTATCTGTGGAAGTACAGTTAGAATTTTATATGTATGTTCCTAAAGTTGCAGTAAGGACATTAGCTAAATAATCCCAACAAATCTAAAAGTATTTGAAGTTGAAAATGTACTTAGGACTCATGGCCCCTGAGCAGCACAGCAGACACTCCAGGAGGCCCGAGTGCTGTGTGCCTTCTTGTGGCTGACCAGGCTCTACAGCCTGAAGCCCAGCCCTGCCCAGCACCCCAGGAATTACTTCATACCAACACTAGTCTGGGAAGGGCTCAACAATTAAGGTACACAGCTTCTACTAAAAGTATCATTTTTTTTTAATCCTTGGTAAGGTTAAAAATCCGTATTTTTTTTTTAAATCTAACCTACCAAAAAAGTAAATTAGAAAATGTGCTAGCTATGGAAGAAACTTCCAGTGAGTGGTTCTGGAAATGTCTGTGGCAGTAACTGCCACTGACCTGCGAGCTTCTGTATGCAGCTCAAAATCTGCAAAGTATCCACTCAGTAAAGCCTTTTCACATGATCAAATAAAAGTCCACCTCTGTATTCTGGGTGCAACTTGAGTAGAAATTATACAAATTTCGGCTGTATTACATTTACTGTGTTGGGGTTTGCTCTTGACAGAACATTAGTACGTATTTGTACGTAAGGCACAAATGGGGTGATTATCTGACTCATGGATGCCCTGAGGGTAATCAGGACACTCAGAACACCCGCCACATCTATCTTTATTTAGTCCTCATTATGTTTAATCTAAGTTATATAACAGGAGATTGCAGGTGCCAATTTCCTTTCCTTGATACCAATTTAGTGCTAATGCTAACTGACGAGCCATGACTAAAATCTTTTAAGTCTCAAACTGAAAATAAGCAGAATCAATTCGATAGTATTAATACCATAAAGATCAGAACCATGACTAAGGAAAAACCTACTGGAACAGCATCAGTTTAAATAGTAGCTTCCTATTTAAAACATCCATAGTCATCCTACTACCCAGGAAGTACTTACAGTTGCCGTAATGTGACATATGGGCTGTATTTCATGGTGAACACAAAGGACAGTATAACACTCCAGCTTTAGGACAGGCAAGATGGCTCACAGGTAGAGATACTTGCCATCAAACCTAATGATTTGAATTCACATCCAAATGAGGCAGCCATCCTCCTGCCTCCAAAGAGAAAAGAACCAGCCTCTTGTTAAGCTGTACTCTGACCTCCACAAGCACCATTGGACGTACATACGTGTGTGTGTGTGTGTGTGTGTGTGTGTGTGTGTATTCACAAAAAAATAAATAAATAAAAATGTAATTTAAAAGCTTTTTCTTGGGAACCCTGCTTTAAAGTTACCTTTTTTAGCCACATTTACCAGGGCAGTGTTGTAACACCTAACTAAGCAGATGTTCGTAGTACTGTTCTTTCTCAAAGCTGAGAGAAATAAGCTATCTGTAACAAATACCATGGGGTACCAACCTTTTTCTACCAATTCTTTGTTCAGTGGAAGAGTCATATTTCCTTGTCGTCTTGCTGTTGACAGAGGAGAGAAGGAAACAGCTTCAGTTCATATTGTAAATCACATAACACAAATATGCAGCATGCCCGTTACATAGCCCACAGTAACTCTGCAGTATACAACAGGGGTTTCAGTACTCACCAATATTTAAAACGTCTTCAACAGCCTGCGCTGCAACCCTGTTAATATTGAATGACCTAGAAAAAAGTAAGCGCATAGGTCTTGTTTTTGTCCTAAAAGCAAGGGAAAGTCTTCTTATTCTTGTGGGGAATACAGAAGCTGCAATAGGAACACTTAAGCACTCCAAAGATTTGAAATTAACCTGTTGCCAGTTCTACAAAGAATCCTAATCGGATACACTGGGTAGGAACTGAAGTGTATCTCCACACATCCCATTTCCACACATAATGCAGACTGGAAGCTGTCGTAAGAAGCTACCTGATGCCAGTGTACGAGGTACAAACATGGACTGCGTTAACAGGACTGATGAGAAGGGACCATTACTCGCTAGGCACTGCAATTCTTATGTCCTGCTCCTGTGGGAAAATGTCGGGATAGGCAAAGATGAGCTTTCTCCAAACACTTTTCAGCCTGTATACGTGGTTAGATTTCACATTTTAGCCCAGCTCACTATATAACCATGGCACTAAGTACTAACTCAGGGAATCAAAGTGAACAACATCCCCAAGCCTTGCTCACCAGCCCCATGGGGACAGTCCGTAGTGTCCCTCCTCCTGCAGCTCAATACAGTGACCTTAGTCACCATGTATGGAAGCAGCAGAGCCCCAGACTGGCAGGAGCCTTCCTCCCTGCATAGCTACTGAAGGAGAGCTGTCAACTAGGAAGGCCCACGCTGGACTTCCATAAGCTGTATTAGACCACTGAGACTGGGGGTTTTCTGTTACCCAGGGGTTTGTTATAGCTTACCCTGAGTCTCACATCCCCTCAAAGTTCATATTCAAAACAAAAACCAACGTCAGGTAAACTTTTTTTCTCCATCAAGAATCATAAGACAAGATGAAGAAACAGAATCCTAATCTTTCTTGTCAGGTGGTGAAACTACTAAGTGGTTTATTAAGCTCGCCTAACTCCCAACCTGTATTCAAATTACAATATTATGTCCTTTCTTACAGAGAATGCTGTGCAAGGAAAAGGAAAGATTCCCAGGAGCCATTTCTAATTCTCACTTTGGACTTCAACAGATGTGCTTACCATTTTCAGTTGAAAAGATATTTCCATGATCAGTGAAACCTGTTCATTGTCACACTTAACGAGATGGTTAAAAATTAATTTTGCAACTTATCAGCTGATATAGATTTACAATTATTTGTTATGTTGGGGGGTGGGATGGAAGATGGGAAGTGCACGCACGCATCATTGCCACGCACATGGAAGTCAGGGAGTTAACTTTTGGGAGTTCTCTTCCACCATGTGAGCCCTAGGGACTAAACTCTTGTGGTGAGCTTGGCAAGTGCGTCATCCACTGAGCCATGCTGCCAGCCTGGCTCAGGAACAGAAGAAAATGATGGCTATGAAAAGGTAGTAAATTCGACATTACACAAGCCCAACCTAAGAGTGACATTTGACAGAGTAGATTCTACTTATTTTATTTTATATTTTTATTTTATATTTCATATTTTTATTTCATTTCATTTTCTTTTATTTTGAGGCAGAGTCTTACTATGGAGCCCCCAGGGCCTTCAAACTATCATCCTCTTACCTAAGCCTCTTAAGTGCTGGGATTTAAAAGGCTTGCCGCAACATACAGCTAAGAACTAAAATAACACTGTGTGTGCTGTTTTTGAGAGCATCCATTTATTTAAGAAAGACCTGAATAAATATGTACTAGGCACTATACCCTGCTACACGCAAAACTTGAACAAGAGGAAAACCAAACCACTAGCCACCCTTTCAAACCATCGTCCTGTTAGCCTAGTAACAGTGCTCTCTCTGCCAGCTCTGAGAGAAGGTGAAGGATGAAAAGGGTCCACTCATTGTGCTTAGAAAAGAAACCGAGGTTGACGGCAACGGCCTACAGAGAACAGCACTTGAAGGCTGGATGCTTTCACACTGGGGGAAAGAGTATTTAGAAATCCAGAGCAAGAAGATGAATTGAACAAAAACAAAGGGCTAAAGAGAGCAAGGTGTGTGCTGAGAATGACAAGCAGGCTGCGGTGTCGGGAGGGAGCACTGAGGGGTAGGGTGAGGGCACAGAGAGAGAGGCCATAGCAACACTGCCCAGGGTGTGCGTGTCAGACCAAGCAGTCTGTGCACAGCACCGGCCAGGGTTAAAGCAGTCAATACACACTCTCTTCGTGTGTTTAGATACAGCACTCTGCACTTTACCACAATCACTCTGTTGGTAGTGTTTGGCTGACAGCCAGGAGAAAAGGAGGCCAGGCATAAAGAATATCTAGCAAAAAAACGATGATGCTCAGACCCAAGTAGGAGCAGCAGCAGAAGCTGAGAAAGCTGGCACCAATTTGGGAAGGGCAAAGACCTGGCATGATGCGTGTGGTGGGGAGAGCAAAGGGCGGCAAGAAGGAGAGAGTGAGAATTGAGGAAGTAATGTTTTTCCTCTAGAGGCGGAGTCTGAGTAGTTAATGGCAGAGGCAAACAATGCATGCAAGACAGGGAAAAACCTGCAGACAGGAAGATGAGCTTTGACCGTGCAGATCAATGCGCTGCCAGGCACACTAGAGGATGCAGACGCACCCACACAGGATATAAAGTACATTTTGTTGCTTAAACAAGTTCACACAGCTTGACAGGTAGCATCCCACGACACTCACCAGGCCTTTGATCCTGTTCCAGTACACAAATTGAGCCCTGAACTCTTCTGCTTCTCCCATGGGCCATCATCAACTGAAATTTCATAGTAGGAAGCCCTAGGAATTGAAAAGGAAAACTGTGGTCACCGAGCTGTGTGAGGCCTTCGAAGGTCATGAAATTTAAGTAAATCAGCTTGACCAAGACATATCTGACTTGGCAGGCATAGACATCACCATGCTAATTCCAGTCCTGATTACGTGAAAAAAAATTAGAAGGAAACCCGTTTGCTTCTCTGCATGGCTTCCTGATCTACATATCCCTTCCTACCAAAACATTAGTGTTCCAGACACGGCTCGGACAGTTCTCAGTGCTGCTCTCATGGGACCTAACACAGTGCCTCCTCTCAGAATTCAAACAATTTCAGCCTTAAGTGGGTGACCTTCTTGGCGACTGGTTCCCTCTCTATCTAATTCTTTGTGCTAAATTCTTATTTATGCCATATGCTAGAATACCATTTTAAATGACAGTGGGCTAAAAGATAAAACCATATAGAAAATTCTCAACCAACTGTATTCCAGCAGACAAAGCTAAAAGTAAAATCAGAACTATCATTTCTTGAACAATTGACACGTTTTAGAATAGTCCATAAATATGAAATCAAATGAGCTTTTTGACACCAGCAAGCATGACACTATTCTTTAAACACAGAGTGGATGACAGGAAGAACTTCTGAAAAATGTAAAACCCTACTATGTATAAACTATCTTAAAATAATGGTGCCACTGGCAAACACTGACTGTTTCTTCAGCAAATGAAGAAATTAAAAATCTTAGATACAGGTTTTCAAAAGGCTATTAAGTGCACACACTAACACTAGAGTACGTCAGTCTTACTCCTTCAACTTCTTCTCCAAGTTCCTAATGAGTTGTATGTGATGTAATTTCTTCTCATTGTTTCTTTCCTTACTGTTCTTTACGAAGGACAACAGGCCTACAATTCAGCTTTACTCTGTTTCACAGGTCAATTATTTCTTCCTTGGAAAAGCACATTAGAACCCAGCCATGGCTGCTACTGTGCTAGAACGAAGCAGAAACAAGGAGTGAGAGCGGAGAGGATCAGAAGTAAGTGGGAGAGGATGGCAGCCAGGCGAGAGGCATGGAGCCCAAACGATGAGCAAATTTAGTGTCGTTTACATGCAGGTCTATTGGGATTAGTTAATTCACAGGATTTTTGTTCAAGGGAAATTATTTTTAAGGCAGCAAAAAAAAAAAAAACTCACAGTCCCTTTAGATTGGGTATATTTCTTCTTAAATTGTCCACTGCTACAGCCCAACAATAAGGCATTCTAGGTTAGAACAGACAGAAAAGAAAAAACATGGACTTTAAAAATGTTCTTCAATCTGAGAACATGAAAACTGAGGCAGGAAAAAAACACTGCTGCCCTCCACATCTTCCAAGCAAAGCGTGTAGGGTTCCGGAGCACAGTACAGCCTCACCACAGCTCTGGGATCAGGAGTAGTTTTGTCTCTAAATAATTATGAGATCTACACAAACTATCTGACCCTTCTGGAACTCACTGCTCTCCAGGGGCTGCTGTGAGCACTAAGTAACAGAATACAATACACACAGCTTGACAGATAGCAGACACTTGTGTTCATGTTCTTTCTGGTCTAGTCAGAGTCTTTAAAAATAAGCCCTAATACCTTAATAATAGTCACACTGTGTTCAACCGCTTCCAATGTGAATCACTGCCTGCTTATCTTACTGAAGATTTGAGGAGAGCCCTAAGAACGAAAAGCAGCAGCAGACATCACCCTGGGAGACCCCACTGACCCCGAGTCCATCACCTGGTCCCAATTTCCCTCCTCCTGTACAGTAAACACCACGTATGCACCCATGCAGGCAGCAGCTCTCTGTAGCTAGCCACGCCTCTACAAACACAGTAGGGTAAGCCACAAATGGCGTCCCACAGGAAACACGGGCTCATAGAGCTTTTTAACTTAACGAATGCTGTCTGGTGCCTTTCTCATCCTCTCCTCTCCCCTATAATCACAAAATCTATTCTCATTCTCCATGTTGTGTGAAATTTACATGCAGCATGAGACAAAAGTTTCTGAACTGACAGATGATATTTCTTGCTATGTTAAAATAAATACATTTTTTCACTTAAGTATTCTATAAATTCTCTGTAAATACTTTATTTCTTGAAACAATATTCTAAAATTTTAAATGTTTATACTAACCTCCAAAATGTTAATACACTATTATCTTCTTCGTACATACGTTTGTATCCCTAGTGACTTATGCATGGTATATAACAGGCTCACAATGGGTTCTTTCCTTTCCATTAGTTTATTTATTTACCTCACACCCCGATCATACTCCCCTCAGCACACAATATTATTATTGAATAAATATTATATACAATACAATAACCACAATTCAAAAGGATTGTTCAAACAATTCTGCCTCATTAGTTGTCACTATTTTAATGTAAACTGGATTTATAATAAAACCACTTAGTGCTAGCTGGAATGTGGAAGTAACTTTTAGTAGGCAAATCTCTCTCGTCATCAACTCCTTATGAAAGGATATGACCTGCAATTAGAAGAACTAGCAACGGTTCGGAAGTTAAAACTAGGGACTAACTGACATGGCGCCTAGAGAGTTGTGTGGTTCTGGAAGCAACGTAGTAGGAGATGAACTCGGCTCCAGTCTATACCTAATCTGTACAATCTATAAGATGAGGAAACTAAGTGTACTGTACCACGGTGGAACTGACTTTATTTCATGCTGTTTATTTTACAGAGAGTAGCCATGTTGCTTTAAAGATTAGGAAAAAACGTTGGTATTTCAAAAAAACACATTTATCAGTAATAAAGTATATACTATATTTTTACATTTTATATTTTATATTGCTACCAATAATTCTATCTATTTGTGCTTTAGTTCACTACTGTGAACTAAACCTAGAGATTCAGTCACGCAAGGCTAGCACTCTGCCACTGAGATTATCTCCAGCCCTTAATCAAGGCATTAACCTTGAACTGACACTCGCCTTGTGGTTACACTAAACACGGAACAACTACAAACAGGATCAAAAGCACCTTATCTGAAGCTTATGCACTAAATGTCATGCAGATGTAACATAAGGGATGTCCGGCAACCAACCTAGTCACAAGTATTAGTGCCACACATGACAAAGGTGAGTGAGACTAAGGAATTATTCATGGTAGAAGCATAAGGCCACAACAGTGAAATGGAATATGTGATTCATAATTGCATGCTACAGATAAACAAGCAAATAAGCAAATCAGCTTTAAAACACCAGTAAGTAGAGACATTTTCCTCCTCTTGTGCATGTGTCTCTATGTGAGAGAAAAGGGGGAAGAGAGGTGTGTGTTCTAAGAGAAAAATTTGTCTTTATGTGTGAGTGTATGTGTGTGTGTGTGTGTGTGTGTGTGAGAGAGAGAGAGAGAGAGAGAGAGAGAGAGAGAGAGAGAATATATGTGTGTGTTGTATATGAGAAAGAGAGTGTATGTGTGTGTGAGAGAAAGAATGTGTGTGCATGAGAGCATATATATGTGTGAGAGAGTTTTCGATACGTTGTGAGGGGGAGAGGACGGTGAAGAGGAAGGGTGGAGAGCACCAGGAGGATAGGTTTTCTCTGCCTAAGCCATGACCTCAAGGTCCATGGCCTCGCGCTCTAACAAGACTGTTAGTGGCCTCCGGAGCAGGGGACTCTTAGGGGATATAGGAACGTGCAACTACACTCAGTTTTAGGAAAGGAATTTTAATACAGATGGCCCAGGAATCACCTGTAAACGTCTGCCTAGCGCCTGGCTCTGGGGCCTTTGGAACTCCTCCCTCTGATCAAGGCCCTGGAGTGCAGTGCAGTTAGGACTCTGGGAACTGCCGAATTTCAAGCTTCACATACTTTTTCTCATAGACTATTCTATTTCCATTGCTATTACTGGTTTTGGAAAGAATTTTATTAAATAATTAATTTCTACTATTTATATATATCATTATTTCTACAAGCCAAGTTGTAGACATTACTGACCTCTACATTCAAGATCATAAACTACAAGGTACCTGGATGACAGGCTCTCCCCGATGAAGACTTCATTGAGCGCTCTCACCGGCAGAAGCTGAGGTCCTGACGCCTCCGATCCTGTAGGAGAAGGTGAGAGAGCCTTGAATTTCAGAACTATCACAATAAAAAGTTCATAAACTTTAAAAAAGTAATAAACTCCAGAGCTTTAAAACCGTGGTATTCTTTACTATAACCAACACAATCATCTTGAACTGCTCAGAAGATAAAACCTAAGTCACCTAGTCTAAATCAACAAACCGCACTTCTGCCTCTCCAAAATTTAATTCTTCTCAAAGTACTATGAAAAGCAAACCTGGAAAGCACTAGAGAGAGAACAGACTAAGCACCCGGGAAGAAGCACACCTTCCATTTAGTTCACAATCACCTGCGTGGCTCATGCTGGCAACCAGCCCAGAAAGATCTAGCAATGTCAGGAGCCACAAAGTCCTGCTCTACATGACTGTGGGACCGTGAGCTCAACAAGATAACTGCAGACATCTCAAGGCAGACAAGGAAAAGCCCGCAGAGCCCCGACCCTACACAAAGGACTATAGGCCACCAAGGGATGCTGAGAGCAAACGACTCTGAGCCAGGGACGATCACAGCGGCTGGTTAACCAAGACCAAGTGATCTGCCGAAAACACACATGCAAGTAGCATGCAGCCTGAGCAGGTCATACACAGGGATGCACATGTGTATATACATGTATGTACACAGCAGCCAGTAATGAAAAATGAAGCCATGGATATGAAGGAGAACAAGGAAGGGAAGGAAGGGAAAACGTTCTAATCTTCTGACAGAAAAAAAAATTAAGGGAAAGAAAGGGAGGGGGGGGGGAGGGGGGGGGGGGAGGGGGAAGGGGGGGAGGGGGGGGGGGGGGGGGGGGAGGGAGGGGGGGAGGGAGGGAAGAAGACAACAATGTCTTTCAATTGGAAAAACTTCAAAAATATTTTTAGAAATGTCAACATTAGAAAACCAGTAGCACACCTTCCGTGGAGGCCAGTAAGAGTCCCTATCTTTTGTTTAATCTGTGCCACTAAGTAAGTGTTCTCCATCACCACAGTAGAAAATCCTGCGAGCGTTCTCAGTACTGGCGGAATTAAACTTGATCTTGTTATCTTCAAAGAGGTCCCTTTACTCTTTGTCCTTTATTAATGTTCAACTGGAAATGTCAGCCCTGCCCCACCCCCCACCCCTCACCCCACCCCCGAATGTTATCATCAGCAGGACTGGAGTCAAGTGTCTCTCACAGGATCAACATTACGGCAAAAGTTACTTGTCCCTTCCTTACACACTTCTAAGTCCACACTTACTGAGTCTATCCCACTATGGTGGGCAGGCTCTAGTAACCTCTGCCACGCAGCCTTCACGTCGTCCCTCCATTACATCACAGCAGAAGTGGGCAACAGCGATCATGCACCCACTTCTGAGACCCAGTTAGAAAAGACACTGCACTTCTATCTCGCTGTGTATGTCTCTGCCCTCCCCCTCAGCTCACGCACTGTGACGTAAGGCTGGAATGAAGCCTTCTGCTACAACCGAGTGAGAAACAGCAAGTGACTTCTCCAGCGCCATGACATCACATCATCAGGTGCCGCTGTTCTGCTTGACAGCTCAAGTGTTAGCTCCCGAGGAGTACTAAACCAGGGCTAACGGGTTAAGATGTCCCTGGATTATGACCTTCACATCCTGTGAGGTTACAAATATGCATGCCTAAAATGCTAAAGATCGGAGCAATCTGTTACATAGCAGTAGAAATTAACTCCACTAGACACTGAACACACTAATGAGCCACACCGTCACCAACACAACCTCTGACCTGCTTATTCCCTAAGTCTGTGCACATGTTTACTACATTGGATATAATATTTTTCTCATTTCTTCTGGATTTTAACCTCCTAAGGAAACTAACTATTCTTCCAGCTATAAAGAGTTCCTGTGACAATACCAAGAGTTCTTTGCGCGTTTGCTATTTGTCTGCTTTGTCCAGCTCAACAGAAGGAGCCTGACACTCCAAGTCCTGAGAATGCAGGAACACACTACCACACCTGGCCAAGAAGCCATATTCAGAAGATTCTGCGTTTAACGAAACTTCATTGCATTCAAGGCCGTAATATTCACTTTAACTTTTAGTATTATCCCAATTTGCTTTGAGATGTCTCATATCAGACAGATGGACAAAAGTACAATCCTAAAAACTTACTGTTTAGATTATTTTTCCTTAAAGTAATTAATGGAATTCTTAAAACCTTCATCCCCATGGATCCTCCACCAGTGTTCAACTAACAGCACAAATAGTATTAGTAAATGAACTCTTGCCATTCACGTAGTTTCTTTTATATGGACTCCATCCATAGCATGTGGGTTGTTTTAGTTTAGTTTTGTTTTAGACACAGGGTGCGTTGGTTTGAATAGGTATGGCCCCCACTGACTCATGTGTTTGAATGCTTGGCCCACTGGGAGTGGTACTCTAAGTACCAGTGGCCTTGTCAGAGGAAGTGTATCACTGTGGGGGCCGGCTTTGAGGTCTCCTATGTTCAAGGTCTGCCCAATGGGGCACACAATCTCCTTCTGCTGCCTTTGGATCAAGATGTAGAACTCTCAGTTCCTTGTCCAGCACCGTGTCAGCCTGTACTCTGCCATGTTTTCCACCATGATGATAATGGATCTCTGAACTGTAAGATAGATGCTTCAACAGTATAACCAATGTTGGGATTGTCCAGGCAGTCAGCTGTCTCTGTCACTTCTGTAGTTCTGGAAGCTGTGTCCCTGTGCTTCCTGCACACTCAGGTAATATTTAATCCCTCCTCAGATCTCTGACAGGGTTGAAGACAGTTATAGTCTCATAATTAAACTTAAGTTGTTTAGAATTAAAGATGTTCTAGATTTGAAAAGATGGTTTTAGGATGAAAATACAAGTTAAAATAGGGACGGTTAAGTACCTCATCTAAGTTACAAAACAAAGACTGGACTTTTAAAGGTAATTCATAATAATTTTCATAATGCTTTCAAAATAGTTCTACATACTATTTGTTACTATATGAGAAAGAGCCTTCTTAATTGGACAAAAAGGGAAAATATAGTGGGTTGGTCTAATGCTGCTTGTGTTCTTATGCTTATTTTGGGGACCCCAAGTCAGGTTGCCCCAGAGACAAGAGTCCACATGTAGATACTGAGTGATCCTGCCCCCAAATAATTTCTTGATTGGGAAATAGAAATGCCAACAGCCAATAACTAGGCAGAAGAGACATAGGTAGGGTTCAGGTTTCACAGGCTTGGGGTGAAAGAAGCCACCATGGGTTAGGAGTAAAGCAAATGTGGCCCTGTGGGATGGTCAATTGGAGTTCTGAGCAGCCCAGATGAAACATAGTAGGTAGTAAGTAGTAATTCGGAGTTATCGATAGCAAAGTAAATTCTAACAGCATGGAGGGTAGGTATCTGCCCAGCTATTATGCTGCTTAAGGCTTATTAAAAATATAAGGGGTGTGTGTGTGTGTGTGTGTGTGTGTGTGTGTGTGTGTGTGTGTTTTAAATCTGGGAACTCAATAACCAAAGGTGGAGTAGAAAACCCAGGCCAGAATTTAAATAATTCTACAACATGCCCCAATTAGTCACTTTCCTTTATAAGAATGGCTCTGGTCATGGTGTCTCTTCATAGCAACAGCAACCCTAACTAAGACACAGGTCTCTCTTTCATATAGCTCTGGCTATCCTGGGATTCACTTTGTAGAAGATCTCAAACTCAAATTCAAAGAGATCTGACTACCTCTGCCTCCCAAGTGTTTGCAAATAATAATTACTAAGAGATATAATTAAAACTTAGAAAGAAAACAAATCCACATACATAAAATCCCTTTAAAGGTGAACTTATAATAAAAATATATTCTTTTTTTATAACATGTGACAAGAATAACCTAGGCAAGGACGGGTCACAATACATGATGTCACTAGCTTAAAGTTGCATCATTTAAGTTCAAAGATGTAGAGGGGTTCCCTCTAGTCTCCTTCTAAATTGAAAAGCTAAATAATCAAATATAGTCTCAAACCTCTTTCTGTATTTAAAACCCAAATGCAAGTTTTCTAGACAGTGTTTCCTGATAACATGAAGAGAACATAAGGTAGATATCAAACACACACCTTGAACTGGCTCTCAGGATCTTTAGAAACTCACCTACTAAAAATAAATCCTAACAAACACCCCTCTAAAACAGTCCCTCAGACAATCACTACCATGCTGTTAAATGTAACCATGGTAATAACTGTAGAGATATCAGTGTCTAATGTGCTACTGACGACTGAAATAGTCTTGACTCCAGATCCTTTATACCCAGAGCCGTATCAGTGGTCCCAGCACTCTGGAAATCCTACTCACTCTACTCATACACATTTTGTTTAGAAATTTACTGTCCCTGTATTCTGAGACATTTTCTTGTATTTTTACTTTGGCCATTGTTTAGGTCTGTTCCCAGCTCAACCGTCAGTCAGATGCTCATCTGGTTCCTGAGCCAGATTCACTCACTGTGAATAGGTCTTATAGGTATGATCTCTGCATGGTTTCATACATCTCTCTGAAGACGCAACTAGTGATGGAAAGACGTGGTTCACCATCTTTTGACGATACTAATGTTTTTCATGGTTCATAAGTTTACAGTTATGGAAAACAAAAAATGGCAAAAGAAAATTTCATAAATTAGAACAAAGATGAACTCTATTCACTTTAACCCTCACAGAAAACAATTCCAAGTTCCCATCTTAATCTGCTTCAAACAGAAATCTCAAACCCAGGGTGCAAACTTTTCCACCAAGAAAGGTTCTATTTGACAACTACAGTAAACACACTTAAATCCTAAAGAGTGAGAGAGTGAAGGACACACAGAGCAACAGAAGCACACGGATGAGACCCCGCAGACCAGCTCATCCAGTTTCTGCTGCTTCCCTCTGGACGTGTCAAGGTCTTTCCCTAAGTGTCAACTGTCCAGCCAGGTACTGATAATTCACCCTTAGTCAACCAGTTCTCAACCCTGTCCTACAGACAGTTCATCTTAAGACATGTTCTACTGTTTTAGATTCTATAGCAACAATGACAACAAAATTAAGCCAGCAAAAAACATTTTTAGAGAGTTCTTAGTGGCACTAAAAGCATACTAAATGTAAATTATTGCTTTAAAACTTAGCAATTACACAGTGCCCACTCCAGGCTAGCCCCAGCCCACCTACTTTCATCATGCACTCTTTCGATGTTAAAGGCTCGGCTGTGCTGATTCAAGCTCAGCTGCTGTTCGTGAAGGTCCACAGGAGTGGGGTTTATGCCAGTCCCTTCCAGATATAACCTGATCCGCTGCCTCCATAACCACCTGCAAGTGAAGAAAAGGGAAGTTATGGTAAAGTCAAATACACTGAGGTAAGGCTTAGACATTATGATAACCTCAGCAAACTGAAAGATGTATATGAGATGCTAATTATCGGTTGAGCACAGCGACATTTACATGTCTTTAATACCAGCACTAGAGAGGCAGAGGCAGGCAGAACTCTGCGAATTTGAGGCCAGCCTAGTCTACATAGCTAGTTACAGGACAGCCAGACATGAATAAATTATAGAATAAACGCCTAAAGCCCACAGGTCTCTAAAAGACGTGTGTGGATGTGTGGATATTTACATCTCTTTCCAGTTGTTGGTAATGTCTAATAAGCTTATATAAAACCTACAAGTAATCTGAATTTAAATATTAATAATAACCCATTAAATCCATAAGAGCTAGACATAAGCATGTGTTTGCTCAGCAAAATCTATCACAGAAGGCAAACAGCACCCCATTAAGGTGAATGTATGAGATCAAGTTCCCCACAATTTCAAAATGGTGTTTGTTTTGAAGAAGAAGAGGAGGAGGAGGAGGAGGAGGAGGAGGAAGAGGAGGAGGAGGAAGAAGAAGAGGAGAAGAGGAAGAGGATGAGGAAGAGGAGGATGAAGAAGATGAGGAAGAGGAGGAAGAGGATGAGGAAGAGAAGGAAGAGGAAGAAGAGGAGGAGTAAGAGGAGGAGGAGGAGGAAGAAGAAGAAGAGGAGAGATTAAGAAGTGGCAAATGTGAACTATTTACTCCATAGAGACATAAACCATAATGTGGTAGAAGTGGGTGCTGAGAGTTCACATTTGGGGTCCCCGTGTGCTCACAGCAAGCCCTCCCACCACCCACATCTCCAACTCTGTGAAATACATTTTTAAAAATCCCATCCTACTGCCTAAAACACACTTCACAGCTAACACAGACTGGAACTCAGCCTGGTTTGATTAAACACACAGTCCTCCAGCCATTATTACATAAAAGTACAAATACAAAACTGAACCTTTAGTTTTACCAAACAGCCCTAACTATCTCTCCTAAATGCTAAGAGCATGTATTAATAATAAAACTAAGGAAAAGTGGGGGTAAGGTCACTCTCGCTGAAGGACTAAAACCTTCATTTGCGACTACAACCCAAGTAGCATTTGTCATGGTCTCTCGACTTTGTTCTGACTGAAGTAGGAGAAGGTAAGGAGAGGCCTGGAACTGGCCTCTAGAGTTTTTATGGCTGCTTTTGTTAACTATGAGTGCCCAGTTTTCTGCTTGTCCTCTTTTTGAATAATATCAGCAGCACACATTAATCTATTAAAGAATCAAATGCAAAGAATAAGAAACTCCTACCTGAACTCACCACGAGAGAACTTTCGTAAGGCTTCGGGGAAGGAATGTGTGTATCGCACAGGCAGACACAGATGACCTTCAGACCTGTGATGTTCAGGTGGCACAGCAGGCAGAGGACAAGGGTATGGGAGAAAAGGGTCAGGGCATCACTGAACGACAGACTTCAGAGACCAGTTTTTCTAAATTTCAACCCACAAATTGTCTGCACTTTCAGTAACAATAGAAAAGACTGAACAAACTAGGGTCCACAACCAGCCTTAATACATCAGAATTACACCAATGTTTCCACAGTATGATGAAACTAAAAATAATAACAAAGTTCTGCTGCCAATCACCCTGTCTACTCCTCCAGGGGTAGAGTGGGATCCTCTAAATTACTTGACTGTTAACTTCAGATAAGTCATGTTAGGATTGTTTCCTTATTTCTACAAGTGTGATAAGCCAGCAACAGCAATGTTATTCTGAAAAATCAAACTGTGAAATGTGTAAAATTGAACTATCTGAGTGCATTCTGGAGTACAGAGGATATCCTTAAACAAAAGAATTGCGAAAGCCGATCCCTACAGGCCCTTTCCCCTCTGAAAAAGAATGTAAAAATGAAACTCACAGATTACTGCAGAAGACAAATTAAGATGAGCACTTGAAAAGGTAGAGATGGCTCTGAAGTTGCGAGTATTCCATCCACTCTTATGGAGGATCTGAGTTCAGTTCCCAGCACCCATGCAGGATGGCTCAGAGCCAACTGTAATTCTCCTTCCAAGGGACCGGATCGATACCCTTTTCTGATTCAGATGACCGTCAATTCACATGAATATATCCCACACAGACACAAAGTCACATATACATAATTAAAAATAAAATCTACAAATCAAAAAGTAATCGAGAATTACAAAAATGGTAAGAGTCCCTTTAAGTTGCTCCAGGGTAGTGACAAGACATGACTCCTGGTGATACCCACAAAGCTTCACTCTCATCAAGCCCATGGTGCTCTCATCGGGAAGGAATGGCGAGAGCAGACCCGGCAAGTCAAAGTCTGAATAATAAATTAATAAATTGTAAAATGTAAATCAATGAGTAGAGAAAGAAGGTTTTTCAAGGTACAATTAATAAAGGCAGGACCTCATTTTTTTTAATTTTTTGTTCTTTCATTTTTTTTCCCTTTGAGACACAGTATCACAGACTGCTTACAACTCCAGGTGCTGAGATCGCAAGCCTGGACCATTTAAAATGTCTATAGCCTTTAATACTATACACAGTGTTTGCTATATAAAAGGTAACATAGTCATTTGATAGAAAATATCTCCTTAGGTCAACCTCAAGTGTAAACTACTGTCCACAGAAGCTCACACTCTCTCATGAGTCACACTCAGATATCAGCTTGGCTCTGGGTATCAGAAGGCCTGACTAGATCCATTTCCAAGATTGCTTACGGCTGACAAGCTAGCGCCAGCTACAAGCAGGTCTGAGTTTCTCTGATGTGAGCCTTTCTTCACAGGGTACCACAGTAGGCTCAGTATCATGGTAACCGACATGTTAATGAGCAATCCAACACAGCAGCTACAATATGTCGCTCAGAGCATGGCTCAGAATTTTGAGTGTCTCACCAAGTTCACTGGCTTCACTGGGCAGCTCTGCCAGAAAATGGAGAGCAGAAACAAAGCCACAGAGGGTGGGACTATTGGGATGGGAAGGGAGGCTGACTACCATGGCATTCAAAGGCTACTCAGTTACCAAGCTCAGTAGTCCGTGCAGAAGACAGGGGAGACCCACTGGATGGTATTTTTAATTCAGACAAATCCATGGGAGGAAGCCATCTTAAAGTGGACATTCTGCCACAAATGAAGCCCTTAAATGCCAGCAGCCCTCGATGAGCTCTTTGGCCTCATGACAAGGTATAAATATAGCTTTTCTTTTTCTCTTATTTTCTATTTAGAACAATAGCTCTTCTTTGTTGTCTCTTGCCTCCATGGGCAGATCTAAGGCCTCAGTTTGTTCAAACCTGACAGGTTAATGACTTGAAGCCAGTTTTTTTTTAAAAAAAAAAAAGAAAGAAAGAAAGAAAGAAAGAAAGAAAGAAAGAAAGAAAGAAAGAAAGAAAGAAAAGAAAAGAAAATATAACTCAATCATAAAATCACTTAACAACCTCTTATCTTAATGCTATAAAAACAGGCTATTAAGAATTTCTAAAACCCACATGCATCAACACTAAAGTCGAAGGTTAATTACTAAACTAATGATCTTACGTGCTCACAGAACATTAATTCAGCTAGGTTGAAGTCCTGGGTCTACTCCCTAAGAGCTTTTAATTACATTCATTGTTTGGAAGTTTCCTGAATACTATGTGTAAAACTATGTGAATGTCAGATACAAGGTCCTATACCCAAAAGACGTAACAGTGTAAGAGAGGAGACAAGCAGAGAACAGGAGGCTGCTGGCTGAGTGCTGTCTGTGCAGGGAGCTTCAGTCTCAGTACGACACAGCATACAATTCACTCTATCTTGAGGGAATGGCCACGGGTAAGCTTGGCATAAGCACAAGCTCGCGCTTGACAGAGGAACATAAAAAGCGTGAGAACCCTGCTGGCCCTCTGGAGCACTTGCTCGCTCCTTCACAGCACCCACAACTGTCTATGTCCACAAAGCTGGCCAGAGCCAAAGTGTCCCTGAGGGGGCCTCCAACCACCATGGTGTGAACAGATGCTCACTCATGTGACTACAGTTCACACTGAGCCCTTTAGAAAGACTCCAGGCGAAGTTTAAATCCACACATGCGTTTTTCCAACTGAAGAATATATAGCTCCTGGGATGTATGAGGACAGATGAGACGATAAACAACAGATGGGCGAGACCACGCGTGTTAACTAAGAGATCCGAGGTGTATCCTCGGGACCAGAGGGGAACTGTAAAAGATTTTAATTAAGGAGCAACTATACTTAAGACTTATACTTTATAGAGAAAGACCATGACTTGTGTTACAACTTGTGTGTAAAACAGCCCCCACGGGCATCCACGTTTGAACACTCGGTCACTGAAATAATCTTCAACAACAGCCTGTGAAGGCCTGAGCTATGTTTAGTGGTAAGACATGAACTCAGCAGTGTCTTCTGCACATGGCAGGCTCTGGTCAAAGACCAAGCATGATCCAGTCATTCCACCAGGCATGGAGTAGGAGGTGAGCGTGGCCCCAGCACGGGAGCACTGATGGATTCTGGGAAAAGCAGGATCCGTTTTCAGTTAGTGTGTGGCTCCTGGTAGGCCAACCACACTACAGTGGAGAGCCCATACTCACAAGCATATGGACAGCACAGATTGAATTAAGTTATTTAAAAAAAAAAAAAAAGACGAGCAGTTGTTGAGAGCGTGGGGGTGGGGAGGTAGAGGCAGATCTGGGAGGAGTTAAGGCAAATATGATAAAATCCACAGATATAAAATTCTCAAAGAATTCATTTAAAATATTTTGAGAGGTAGAATCACTGGATGATTCCTAGAATTTATCACCAGTCGGATGAGGGACTAAGGACTAAGTCAGAGCTTCATCCCAGGTAACGCTTCCGTTTACCAGAAGGAAGCAGAAAAGCAGTGATCGCCTGTCCATAGCTGCTTACTTAATACATCTGATGAAAAGCCAATTAGCTAGAACAAGGGAAAGAGAGATTAGGGCAGAAAATAGTCTGGAAGCATGCGATGATGAGTCTCGTGACTCCGTAGAGGTGACCCCTGACGGACCAGTTTCCTGAGATGAAAGATCTATGTGCTAAAACTCAAAGCATCCAAGGAAAGGCAGGCTGAGGTGGACATGCTCTCACAGTTAAGAATCAGACTTCCTCGAGTGGGATGGGGCTGTGAGGCTTGAGACGGTTGAAGTAACAGTGACTGCAGTGGGTACACTGAGGAGGAGGACGCAAGCAGAGGATGCTCTAGCCAACAAAGGACAAAAGGACCTGGACTATATAATCCACGAAAACAGCACTAAGACCAAGGACCAAATATGAGCTCCTTTAAAAGAAATAGACATAAAGGAGAAATCACAGAGGAAGGAAGAAAAGAACCTTTAAATGTCAGAGTAAGGAAGAGCTATGCTTAAACCCCCAAGTCAACAAGGGCAGAAACTGCAGTGTGTGCTCGGCTCAGGATGTCACTGGTTTCCGAAACACTATCGGTGAACTGGCTGAGGACAAATCCAGAAAAGGCTCAGAGTTTCGCCCTGGGAAGTGAGGACGCAGCTATGCTGGGGTTAGTGGAAAGAAAAGGGGCAGCAACCAAGATGCAGACAAGAAAGTGCAGAGTCATCCTGAAAAGGCATGGTCCTGAGTGAGGCCCCAGGCAGGCCTGGAGGGACCACAGAGGAAAGGGAGCAAGTGACAAGACATCCCCAGCCTCCACTTCCTCAGTGAGCCTGGGGAGGGCTGACTCAGGGAGAAAGGATGCAGCTGTACCCAAAAGCGAGCATTCCGAGCATCCCCTGAGCAGTGCAACGGAAAATGGAGAGAAGAGAGGGTGAGAAGGCTGTGGGCAAGGCCAGAGCCTGAGAGCAGCTAGGACTCTGAAGCTGGAAATGCTAGCAAGCCCAAGTTTCTAAGGTTTGTTTGTTTGTTTTTTCTGCAGGATTTCTTTCAAGCATAACATAGGAACAGACAGGAAGATTGGCTAATCTAGAGTTGAGGAGAAAGATAATGACCGAAAGATATTTAAGAAGCCATCAAAGAGATAAATAAAATGAAGGAAATAGAGGAGGCCTGAGTACTGAGGGCATCTCTATGGGATGAGGGATACGACCTCCAGTAAGGTCAGTGTGTGTTCCTTCCTAGGAAGCAGATTATGGAGGTGTGAAACCTCCAGACAAATTTTATAGTGTCCAGTTATACTCATGGCTCTAACGGGCTGGAATAAAGAAAAGACTACATGTCAGTAAACCTGGGAAAGAGAAACAAGTTTTCAGACAGATGACAGCAACACGGAGCTCCCCCAGGCCTGGCCACTGGAAGAGACGTGGAGGGAGGGGGGATGGGCATCAGTCTGCCCAGGCACTCGGCAGTCACCTGGTCAACTGTCCGTTTTCACTAAATTGTCCTTAGAACATGTTCTGATGTTACTTTAACATCATGCATATGGAAACATTCTTGAAGCAACAGAGCCCACATCATGAGTACCAGAGGAAATAAAGAATAGCTTTGAAAATTTAATATTCATAAAAAACAGCCAACACAAAACACAAAGCAGAAATGTCTGCATGTAGAATATTTTAAAAACTAACCCTGTAAAATTACTTATTACAAAATAAACATGGCCTCGCTTACCGTTCCGGATCAGTGTTGACCCCAATAACAGGTTTAAGTCTGTCCAGAACTTTACTCGCAGCCAGGAGCATCGTGCCGTCACCTAGCACAGAGTGCGAGACACAACCAGACTTGTCTTAGAAAGCAGCTCGAACATTCTGGAAACCAGGAGTCTTCTTCCAACCATAGTCCCTCCCAGCAGACTGCTACAGCTTCCCCTCAACCTGTGCCTGCTGTACAGCGCTGAGCCTGCTGTACAGAGCAGAGCCTGCTGTACTGTGCTGAGCCTGCTGTACAGAGCTGAGCCTGCTGTACTGTGCTGAGCCTGCTGTACTGTGCTGAGCCTGCTGTACAGAGCTGAGCCTATTGTACAGAGCTGAGCCTGCTGTACTGTGCTGAGCCTGCAGTACTGTGCTGAGCCTGCTGTACAGAGCTGAGCCTGCTGTACTGTGCTGAGCCTGCTGTACTGTGCTGAGCCTGCTGTACAGAGCTGAGCCTATTGTACAGAGCTGAGCCTGCTGTACTGTGCTGAGCCTGCTGTACAGAGCTGAGCCTGCTGTACTGTGCTGAGCCTACTGTACAAAGCTGAGCCTGCTGTACGGTGCTGAGCCTGTTGTATTGTGCTGAGCCTGCTGTACAGTGCTGAGCCTGTTGTACTGTGCTGAGCCTGCTGTACAGAGCTGAGCCTGCTGTACTGTGCTGAGTCTGTTGTGCTATGTTGTGCCTCTTGCAGTGATTTAGGATTTCAACAGTGCCAGGACAGGCAGAAAAATGTTTACATTAGAAGGCTGTACTGCATGTTAGGACAGCTGGCAGAATTTCTCACCTTAACAACCCATCAAATGACAATAATGTCACCAAACTGGACATCGTTGTCCAGGATTGGGCTCTAATCCCAAACATCTTTCCTGATCTATTAAACCAGTTCAAAGATTTATGATATTTAAGTAAAAACATATCCAACCATATCCAATTTAATATGTTCTCTCCAACAACTACTTTCAAGTGAAGGCTGGAAAAACGGCCACTAATAGTTACAATACTCAAGAAGAAGTACATTTTGGTATGATGAGGCTAAACAATGATAACCTCAATACAGTTTCACCGTTGGCTCTTTATTAAGGCTGCCGTAATTCAATCAAACGACACTCACAAAGCATCTTTTCAATTTAAAGGTGAGAGCTTCAAACTACGACTAAAGAAAACACAGAAAACCGCACAGCATCAAGAATTATGAATAACATTAAGAAAAAAATGCAACAGCAAACAAAACAACTACAGCAAAAAACTGTCTCACGGGACTTGCAGGATTTAAAACAGCTGGACTGCAGGAACCTGGAAAAGCAGCCCGCGCCCTCTGCCCTGTCTCTGGGAATCAGTTACCTCCTGCAGCTATGACAGCATCTGCCCATCGAACCGTCTCTTCATCGTACTCCCTCCGCTTCACCAGGCGAACCTCAATCCCTTCATCCCTAGGATAAGAAGTTGCACACGGTTTCCTCTGGTGACATATCTAAGACACGGACATTTTCTAAGAGGCAGAGTCTTACCAAAATCATCATCATCATCATTATTAGAAACAAATCTAGGTGTAATTCACAGAGTTAGCATATATAGCCAATTAACTATGACAAGTCGGGAAGCAAATAAACAAACGCTGACAACCAAGTCTCCACGGGACTTAAAACAAACTTTAAAACCACTGACAGTAATGCTGATTGATCAGATTTCACTTTCCTGTTTCTGATGCTGAGATTTAATACAAAAGTGTTCTTATACTCATTACATAAAACTTACATATTCATTAAAAACAACTATGACCTGAAATTCAACAAGTATTCATTGAGCTGCAGATGCTCAGAGTATTTGGTGATTAGCACGTTCTTAGATTCCTCTTCTACAGTCACTTAAACTGATTCGACTGCAAGCTAGAGAGTCTACAATGGTCATTTTTAGACCCAGTAATACTTTAATGAACACTCGTACCTACTACTCACACAGTGGAAGCCTGCTGAGGACTGAACGAACTGAGGAGACTGTGCTTAGGAGACAGTTACTGAAAATATTTGAATTTTAAGAGTAAGACAAAAATTTCCTTAGAAAAAATGATAAAGTTTGGTCTTTTGAGTGCAATAAAATTTTCTGGAAATGTGCCAAGTTTTACTAACAGTCTAAGACTTAGCTGTGAGCACAAATATGATTTTCAGGATTCTTGAATGTAAACTCCCCTGTAAGACCCCCATCGCATGGACTTACCGTAAACTATCAATTATGTGTTCTACATTTTTGGTGTGTATATGATGTCGCTCAAGTAGTCCACTGTAGCTCGAGCCTTTCAATGCAAGCTACCAAAAGAAAAGAAATGCTATTTTACATCAAAATATTACATATAATACAATGTCATTTAAAAGCCCTACATAAAATAAAAAAATCCAAGGCCCATGTTAGTAACTCTCTATGAAACTACAAGTTCAAACTCAACTAAAGGGCCGTCTTCAGAAAAATCGTAACTTTAGTATCAAATGCAGATCAGGTTTTGTGAATTCTGTAGTCAACAGTTTCCAAAAGGCACACTCTATACGGCTTCTTAAATGCCTCTACCAGGGTACACTGGCTATCTGCAGGCCAAAGACAAGCTATCACTGTCATAGGCAGTGAGGTGACCTTTGGCCCACTTGGATGTGCTGTCTTGTGTTCACATTTATGGACCCAGTTTGTATTTTGCCCTGCGTCATCTAGCAAAGAGCTGGGTACGTCTCTGAGGAAGGATACTGTTCTGATACACAGAAATATTCTTCACGCATTGTTCTTCCTACTTGACTCCAGTGTGTATCTTCTTACCATTAATACTCTAAAGACAAGTAATCTAAAAAGTAAAATGTAAAGTATGTGTCCAATATGAAATCTAAATAGTATCACTACTTAATTACAGGGTAAAACTAAGTTCTAAGAAGTAATTTCGTATGTATTTTACTTTGGGGAATGGCTGAATCACAGTCTCACTGTGTAGCAGAGGATAGCCTCAAACTTCTACTTTTCCTCAGCCTCCCAAGTATTTCTGATACCAGTGTGTGCCACCATGTCTGGCTTGTGCTTTACTTTGTAAAAAAATAAAAAAATAAAAAACACTTATTTTTGACAACTGTATTTTGCTTTTGCGAGATTACAAACATAACACTAATGTAGAAGGCATTTTAAGAAGAATAAAATCAGATGTCTTATTTCTTTCCCAGTATTTTCTTTATAAATATAGCACTAAGAACTGCTTAAAGTATTTTTTTTTCTTCTTCTACACTTAAGAGAACTGTATGAACCCTAAAAGAGCAAAGAAAATATTTGGCTGTCACGAAAATTAACAGATGAATACTAAATTATATCAGAGAGCCACACAAGCTGAACTGCTGGCCATTAGAATAATTACATTCAGCCCAAATCAGCAGTGATCACAGCGCTAACTAGAAACGCTTCGCTCACCTCACCCAAATGAACACAAATCATTGGTCTCTGATTAAGGACGAGCACCTTGAGGTTTCTGTCCCTCATTATTCCAGTATAAAACTTCACATCAACCACCTCTCAAGGAGAATGACCCAAAAGGCCTTCCTTCTCTACCCTCTCCTCCATGACACCCTGTACCAGAACTACAAAAGACATCTGTACACGGATGCTCTGGATTCCTAACTGCTCTCTCAAGCACTAAAGAGTTTGGACTCGGCGTAAATTGGCCCACATACCTCTTTTCATGTGTTCAATACCAAGCCTTAAGTTTCCTCTCTGAGGACTCCTCGCCTACAGCTTAAGCCGAGCCTGGAGTCACAGCTGGACCACCTCCTTCCTTATCCCCATATCCAATCACCAAATCCCAGGCAGCGAGCATCAATGCGCACCTGTGCGCTCATCAATACCACACCGTGGACAACTGCACAGGCCTCTGCTCAGCCTCCTATGTCAGCTCCTGGCCCTCCAGACTACTCCCCACACAGATCCCCTCGCTGACACACCGGTGGTCAGTTATGAAGACCCAGTAAGTCCCTGCGCTCTTTCCTCTGTACTTGCTGGAACACTTTCCCTCCTGGCTCTCCTCAGCCTTGCAGCATGACAGCCTAACTACTGACAAAGCTGAGGCCCTGAGCGTGTCCATCACCCTCAGATACAAAGCCAATTACTCTTTCCCAGAGTCTATTTGTTCCCTCCACACTGAATTTGCTACACCTAAAATTACCATGCATGTATTTTCTAAAAACCTGTTCATGTCCCCTTACTAGAATATAATTAATACAACAGTGATCTTCTGTTGTTCCGTGTACCCTCAGGATCTGATTACTGCATAAGCATTTGCTGAGTGAATTCATTCATTCATTCATTCATTCATTCATTCATTCATGTTTTGGCCTTTTTAGGGGAGGTTGGGCAGCTAGCGATCCGTGTCTTAGAAAAGCAACAACAGTGCATAAGCAGATTCCAAGGACAACTTGAGTGACAGGTTGCCTGCAAAGCTGGCAGTCTCTACCTGGTCAGGACTGAGGAAAGAGGCCAAGAAGTGGAGGGAATAAATTATTTTGTTATAGTAACACCACACATGATTTCACTTTAGGATTGAACACTTTACAAAGCTAAAAATTAAGATTTTAAAAATGTAATGTGTGCAAATATTTGAGTACTCAACTACTGTTTATTTAAACTTTAGTTAAACTCAATTATATTTATTAAATGGGAACTACAAATAGCCCAGAATGATGACACATATTTTAAAGGGACAATAAGTCTTTCAGAATACTGTCACTGAATTTATCGTTTCTCACTTGCTAGAAATAAAACTAAGGTTTCTGGCCTCCAGACTTCAATCATCTGTCCAAATACTGGCTCTTTTGTTCCAACTTTTGGTTTCGATCATATGAACATACATTCTGGAACAAAAGACATAAACAGGCTAAGAAATTTCAGTTCTTACTTCCTGGTTCTCAGCAGGCTGCTGGAAATTAAGATAAAGATTAGCCTTGGAGCAGCAATGTCTTTATCTCAAATTTCTCCTTGTGAAAACACTCTCAACCTGAGGGTCAACATTCTCCCAGAGAATGCAATTGCCTGTAGTATTTTCTCTAACATACTAGCTGGTAGAGTAGCTGGTGAAGCAGGTGGAGTAGCTGGTGAAGTAGCTGGTGTTGGTGGAGTAGCTGGTATAGTTGGTGGAGTAGCTGGTATAGCTGGTGGAATAGCTGGTAGAGCTGGTGGAGGAGGTGGTGGAGTAGCTGGTGGAGCTGGTGGAGTAGCTGGGTTCACTAACAAGGACTAGCCACACTAATCAGATGCATGTCGAAACATTTTAGGAAACACGTTAGAAACAGCAACTAAAATATCCTGAACCACCATGTAAGCAACACTCACACTAGTGTAAAACACAAATTGGTAGAACAGACAGCTATATCACTGAAAATAATGTGGTCTCAAACACCTAAAAACTCATCTTAATCAGAAAAAAAAAAAATCAAGTATGAATTCTTATAAAATGGTTGACAATTTAAAAGTTCGAGAAATTTAGAATTCATTCTCAATTTTGTAATGTCTCATATTACATATTCAAAAACATACTCATTTCTAGTATTTTTCAAAAATCCCTGCCTTATTTCCATTAAAGAAATAAATGAATGGTTATTCAAGTTGGACAAAGTAAAAGAATCTAAAAGCATTCACAGACAGACTATCTCATCATACACACCAGTTTCTCCTACACAAATCACCCAAGCCCAACACCCCTTCTCTCACTGCCTTGGTGTTAACGCGCACAGCAGTATCAGAGAATAAAAACTGAGGGCAGATTTGCCACATTTTACAGGGGTTTTAAATGTGCAATTTTCTAAATGGTCTTCAGCATTTTTACTTCTTAACTTGCCTTAAATTAAACTCATTACAATTACAAATTTTTAAAACTTGCTTTACCGGTCAGTCAAATGCTATTACTTTGGACTCTTTAATTTCCATGAAAGGTCAGTAAAGAGTCTCCTTACCGCGCATGAAATACACAGCTGTGTAGGATAATGGAAGTTTGCTATGTAAACTCACTAGGTATGGTTCAAGCATCCTTTTACACACTAACTAGGTGGCTTGCTATTACTCAAAACTGCCTGGGCAGTGTGTGCGGCCTTTTCAGCAGCTACAAAATGAACTGCTCACCCCTCGCCGGCAGCACAGCCTCCTGCAGACCTGTCTGGCTAAAACTCACTGATCCTGGATCATTTCTCCTCTACTTCATCTCACAGACGCTCACTTCCCGTCCTCCGTACTGGTTTTGATCTTCTGTGTGCCCTCCCCGTGTGAGTATGGGCAAGGCTCCATCTCTGGCCTCTTAGCTGCGTTCACTTCTTTACTGACTTATCTCCAACCCAGGGACCTGGCTTCCAGAGTATGAACTAGCCATATAACTGAACTCTGTCCTGGCAGCTCACACTCTTTTCATTCAGACTGTAATTCTCAAACGTCTCACCCTAAAATATCTAAACAACTACGTGGCCCCACTCTTATATGCGCTGAGAGTTACATGCCTGTTAATCAGGCATCGTTTCTTTAGAACTGAAATACCCAGCTGTCACCCTCATGTCTTCTCTCCCATTCAACCTCCACAGCCAGTCAGCCAGCTTAGCTTTTTCCTGAGTTCTTCATGGCCGGCCAGCTTCAGCTCTGGACCACATCACTCCTACAGAGCTGAACGCATAAGCTTGCCTGTGGGTTTTCTAAACTAATTCCTTTAAAGTCTGATCAACCCTCACCCCCAACCTAATCAAGACCAGAAATGTCATCTTTGCTCTATTCCCCAAATACTCAAAATCAAAACCTTATCCACCCCACTCATCCTACTCCTATGAAGGTAGACCGGCCAATGATTGGACTTACTGCCAAAAAAAAAAAAAAAAAAAAAAAATCTGGAGAGCATTAGCAGAGAATGCCAACTCTCAGAATTATAGTTAATGTCCGTCTATCTTGTCCAGCCTACCTGTCTGACATCAATACATGCATGGCTGAGCACTGACCATGTCCCTGTGATACATTATAGTCGGATAGAACATCTCAATTAAACAGAAAATAAAATATGCTCTATTTAATTAGGTTAAACAGTTTCCTGTAGCATTTTATTCCCGTTAGTACTGGGTCACAATGTGAAGTCCGTCACTGAATCACAAGGTTTGGTTTTGTTAGCTGTAAGATGAGCTTCGTTCCTTCGTCTCTTCACACTGCAAACCCTTCCATCCTTTAATATTTAGTAACATCCCAAGAATAAAGGGTTATCCTTTCCTTCTATAATACTGGCAAGTGTTACAAAGGCTTATCATCTCACGCCATAATACTAGCAGGCGTTAAACCTTGCTGAGTGTTGGTGATAACTTTCAGATTAGGGGACACATTCAATGCATATGAGAAACTTACTTTCATTTAGAATTGTCCTTAATAGTAATGAAAACTGGTGCTAGCAGAATGGCTAGGCAAGTAAAGACACTGATCATGGGGTTGGTTGGATGGCTCAGTGGTTAAGAGCACTGACTGCTCTTCCAGAGAGGTCCTGAGTTCAATTCCCAGCAACCACATGGTGGCTCACAACCATCTGTAATGGGATCTGATGTGTCTGAAGACAGAGATAGTGTACTCATATACATAAAATAAACAATTAAAAAAAAAAAGAGGCACCGATCATTCAAGCTTGGTCCCCCGAGCTCCATTCCTGGAACACAGGACAAGGTGGAGGGGGAGAACCAAGTCTACCAAGCTGTCCTCTGACTTCCACCTATATGCTGAGACATGTGTACCCACATACAATATGCATGCAGGCACATACACAGTAATAATTACATTTTTAAAAATAAAATATACCTGCAAACCACCTAAAATTATCCAAAAAAGAGAAATTCTACATAGCAATTACTACATAGTGAGTTTATTTGTATCAATAAAGGTAACTTAAAAAAATAGTAAAAAATACAAATTTGTAAATACTAGGCTACTAGGCACATGTTCTAAACCCTACATCATTAGTGTAACTTTTTAAAGATGCATAAAATGTTATATCTATTGTGGAGAGTCATATCAATATAAAACCATCTACATGATAATAGTACATACCGAACACCTTCAAACTTGTAGAGCTCACCCTCAGAAAGGTGGGAGAAGAGGCTAGCTACACAGATAGGATTGATTATACTTCAAACAGTCACCATACATACATACATACATACATACATACATGCATGCAAGCAGGGCCACAGACAGATCATGTGGGAACATACTTGCTACACTAGCATGAGGACCTGATCCAATTCCAGGCACCTGAGTAAAACACTGAGCGTGCTGGCCCTCACTTAGGATCCCAGAGCTGGGGAGCAGAGACTGGAGAATCCTTGGGGTTTACTACCCTCCAGTATAGCCTAAAAAGCTAGCTCCAAACGAATAAGACCGCCTCTGAGAAGGAGCTAGGAAATATTTCCAAGGTTAATCCCCAACGTCATCTTCTGGCCTGACTCTGTATCTGTGCATGACACACACACATTCATTTTAAAAGCTCTAAAGCAAATATGGAAAAGCTGTGTCTGCTAAGTCTAGGTAATTAAATACACAGGAATCCCGCTACTGTGAAACTTTTCTACAGGATTGAAATATTTCATAACTGGAGTTCTAAACATATCACTAAAAACTTTTATGTAGAAGTTGTAAAATAAACCAAAGGTCTTTCCCTCCTTTATCTCTACTCTTCCTTTTCTCTTCCTTTTCTGGATGCTCATGGACCCCTTTAGCTACAAAGTTAGAATACTATGTAATAGTTCTTTCAAACTCTGCAAACTATTTTTTTTGGTCCCTGATTCGGTACATGGCCTGGTAAATAGCTACTTATCAAATACATTATGTCAGGCTGGTGGGATGGCTCAGAGGGTGAAGACACCGGACTCAGCCTGATTACTTGAACTTGATGCCCTGGACCCTGGAAGGAGAGAATCACCTCTTCCAAGTGTCCTCACCTGGGCTAAACCACTAACTAAATAATGTATACACTAAATTTAAAAACCGAGAAAACACATTAAGTCAACTTAAATCTTTCTGGATGCTGATAGTTCTGCATAATTACATCTAACAAGCTTTTATTTAAACAATGGCTACACTTTTATTTACTGGATATGTGCCACCAACTCAGGTGCAGGTAGGACAACCTGAAAAGTCGGTTCTTTTCTCCCACTGTGTGCCATGGATATCCCACTCCTGACCTCAGTCTTGCTTCCCCTGCTGGGCCATCTGGGAAGCCCTGACAGGTGTTTATAATGTGGACATTTTTAAGTTATAGGCTCTATTACAATCATACTTCATGAAGGAGGCAGCACTTCAGAACTACAGCTGCCTCAAAGCAACTACCTAAAAAGGGAAACAAAACAAAACAAACAAAAACAAACACCCACTCCCTGTGGCTGGGGCCATAGCTCAGTGGCAAAGCATGCCATAGCATGCACAAGGCCCTGGGTTTGATGCCAGCAGTGTAAAATGAACTCCAACAAGTTTTTAGTTCATCTTGGTGATCTTAGAAAAGCAACCTGCTTTGGAATGACCAAATCAATGCCACTTCAAGTATAAAACTTTCAGCTGGGTGACCCATCCTTGCTTGAAGGCAATCTGTTGCAAAAATAGGTCGAATTTCCTATATGATGTATATCTAATGGTTCATCATAAAGAAACTTAAAACTTTTCTGGTCACAATAAAAACATACATCAAAAAACAAAAGACTTGGGTCTATACAGACTCAACAGACTTCCCACACTTCAGATCACAGGAAGAGTGACCAGGGTTTGAAAAGCAAAGCCTCTACATTTGTACGGTTGGCCACACACTTGCAGTTAACATTGCCCCAGGCAACGCTGCTAACAGTGAAGACTTAAAAAAATCAGGGCATTTCAGCTACGGTGACATTCAATCTTCCGCTTCTTGAAAGCTCAGGGACAATCTTACTTCAGTCTAAAAGAAAACCCACCGGGCAAGCAAGCTGCAAATCCTGGCAGCTGCTCAGAGGAGGAAGACGGCGAAGAAAAGAGGAAACTATAATGTTTGCTTGTCAGTCTTTTCTTCTGCATGCAAATACTTGTGGAATGAAGTATTAGACTCTTAGCCTCTATTTTCTACATTATGTTACACAGAACTTAAAATCTTTTCTGACAAACTGACAACAAAAATCATCATTTGTTTAATTTGTTTCTCAAACATTTTAGCCTGAAACTCCTTTAAAAGCCCATGTTGGTGATCACTGCCTTCCCAGCAATCACGGAATACTGACAGATGGCAATAAGGCCCGATGCGAGAAAAGCTGGCACCAGCCTCAGGAAGAAGAAGACCAACATCAGAATCATTTCCCCAGGATCTCAAGGGGGGGAGGGGGTGTTGAAGGGTAGAGAGAATGATGAGCAAGATAGAACCGCCTGCCTCTAAGAAAGAAATAACCACAGACTGGCATTTTTCATCATGTCTTCATAATATTTAACATGACCTTGGTAGGCTGAGGCAAATATCAAGGACTTCTGAAAGGGGTATGTCTGAACCTTCTTCCCTCAGAGGATGAACAAGAATTGGAAGACAGAAAACATTAAATGGAATTCATCCAAAGTAATTTTAGGCACATGGTTCAGAGAAACAAACTGCAGGAATTCTCTACACTGAATCAGAACCGTGAGAGGGAAGGTTCAGGAATCTGCACTTTAGTACGTTCTTTGGGGTTGAAGGGAGCCTCTGGGTACTGACAAGCAGCCGCCAGATGTTCACCCTTAGATAGATCATTCTGGTGCTTGAGGCTGGGAGATCTGATAGCAACAAGGTTCAGTTAGGAGGCCCAGGCAGGACATCAGGTCACGTTCTTTAATTTGGTAACTACTTACAGAGGTGACTGCATATGTGCAGGAAAGCGTTATCTGCCCACTATAACCTAAGCCACACCAGTGTGGTGTGTGTGTGTGTGTGTGTGTGTGTGTGTGTGTGTGTGTGTGTCAAGAGGAAACCCAAGCAAGGCATTACCTCTCTACCTAAGAACCAGCTACCAAGGCAATAAACAGAAATAATTTAATCCAAAAGATGTGTCATTAAGTGATCTTATTTTATCCTATTGGATCTGGAAAAAAAAAAGAAAGCCATTAAAGATGACTCCTCTGAGATTACAACAGAATGAGTGGAAGCAAAGTGAAAATTGCCTATTTCTTATCTGATTTGTTCAACTAAGTATTTTAAATAAATCGTTTTCTTTGGCTATCAACGTGTGTTTTGGGCAAGATCATCCTAGCCGAATCAGTTTTGCTGTATCTAATGTGTGACTGTCATGGAGTCTGGTGGGGAGCTCGGCCTCTGCCTCTGGCTTCACCTCTTATGACACACACAGGCTGTAGGAGTAGCTTATGCCTTTGCAAGATCATAGGACTTGGAAGCAAAATCCTTAACTAAAAGTCTCCCGTTCCCAAGATAAGTCATTAACCAATCAATGGGAAGAAAGGCAGAACTCTGAAATAATGCAATACTACCAGAGACATTAATTGGAAAGTCAAATTTTTGGCCTAAGCTAAAGGATATAATCCTGGTCTTGTACAGGCTTCATGGATTAAAAAGATACTTCCTGTGACTCTACCTTTACAAAGTCAGAAAACCAGAGGCTTCCCGAGAATAAACTACTCTAGGCATTATCTGTTAACATTTTAATAAGTATCTACACACACACAAACACACACACACGTTAACAAAAGAGAATGCTTTCATACAAAATCATGTTACCATGACATTATGGAAACCGTAGCCAGGGTAGCAGGGGCATGAAGCAAGCACTTGGGCATTTTCTTTTATTACCCCCATGCACCTATGTAAGTTTGACCCCAACAATGTAGTAAACAACAGAAAATTCTTTCCGTTCCTACCTTCATGACAATAGAACTTCACACAGCCTGGTATCCCTGAGCTGTTCTTACCCAGGGTACATTTAAAGTAATCTCACTGCAAATACTGTCCTTGACTTCAATGCAAAACCAACTCCTATCAGTAAGTTGGGAAAACAATAAAATTGCAGCCTCTTAGTGACCAGAAGGCTGCCGGGGAGCCCCACAGCTATACTTCAAAGCTGGCCTATTCTAACTTCATCACCCAGCGACAGACAAACATTAGGAGGCTTCTCTACTCAAAGAGGGAGTTCGAGTTTTTAAAGACACCATTACTCCTACATTTTAAGAAGTTTTATTATTGGCCATCTCATTCAGAAATACAAGAGTTAAATCTCAATTCGGATGTCATCTGGTTTCCAGAATCTTTGAAGTAATTTCAAAATGCCAGCTCTAGAATGGACCTTGGAAGCTATTAAGCCCAACCTATCAGGAGCTAGGTGAATGAACTTTTGAAAGCTAGCATTACAGCACAAATGTTTTGTTCGCTCACAAGGGCCAGAGAAGTTAAAAAGCGCAAAGGATATCAGTCACACCGAACCGAACCAGGGAGAGCCTTGCACTCCTGGCGTTCAATCCCACCCTCTGTGTGGTAGACTTGAAGAGTCCCCATTCACTTCTGGTGGTTTTCTTTTTCTTGAGTGTACTATTTTTAAATTCAGAGACGCTTAGATAAAATTGTGTGAGACTAAGCATACATGATATTTCACAATTTCTGAAAGGTGAATCTTGCAAAGTCGGGCATATAACCAAAAGGTCACGCCTCTTTTTCCAAAATAGAAACAAAGTACTCTCATCTAGCCCACGATTCCCCCACCTTATTGTGTTCATTTCACTCAACTACACAAACTACCCCGGTCAAACGGTTGATACTCTACAATTACTGCAAATGTTTTCTAGAAATACTTTCCAACACTTGGGGGGGAAAAGAAAAATTTGCACTGATTTCTATCAAGTGACGCCCGTCTTCAACTTACACAGTAGCTAAGCAAAGATTTACAATTTGTTTCTCCTGTCTCTAAAATAAAAACGTGAAGGTAACAGGCATCATTTTAGAACAGAGAGGCGACATATTCTTGTACATAACTGAATAATGTTTATACACAATTGATACCTAAAGCCTTCAGGTGTCTGGAGTCAACAATTACAGGCATAATGGGTGGTTTTCAAGATAAATTGCTAACAGTCCATTTCCCGAAAGTCACTGGGTAGCACAAAATCAATTTTTTTCAAAAATGGGGACACTGGGTTCAACCACTCCCACACACATACACGTCTGGGTTTGCATACCTGGCAAAGCTATTAGTAAATACCCCAAACACCCAAACAGTGTATGGTGTATGGCGGAGGCCCTGTGACTTCAGAGGCAGGGGATCATCCCTTCCCCCATTATCCTGCTTACTTGTTCCTTATGTGACCATCCAGCACAAAAACACACCTCCGGTCAGCTTTCCTGCCTCGCTGTCCCAGGTGCTTTTCAAGCGCCCAGAGACCCTGTCCAGGCGACTACATTCCAGCAGGTCTTTCCCTAGCCAGGCCTCCGTCCCCGGGCATGAAGGGGGTGTGACCGCGGCACTTCGGCCCTCTCTCCGCGGCCAGTGGCGGTGCCGGAGAATTTTCTTTCTCTGGGTGGCTTGGGAAGAGGTCCCCAGGGCAAACAGGGTGAACAACCCTCACCTTCTCAAGGATAGGAGTCCGTGGGGGCGAGGACACACGTGGCTTCCCAAGTCCAGGTCCCAGGAACCACGCTAAGGCAGGCTCAGGGCGCCCCAGTCCCATGCTCGAGGGGCCCACAGGCAATCGGAGGGAGGCCGTCGGGCTTTAAGGGTGTCCTGTGGCCCGCCGGGCTCAGTCGCACCCCTACCCCCACCCCACCACTACCGGCCGTCCCCAACCAGGACCCACCAGCTGCTTCAGGTCCTCCTCCGAGAGCTCCGCGTAGCGGTACCGCTGCTGCTCAAACTCGTAGCGGGTGGTTTTCGCCACCACCACCACCCGCGAGGGGCGGAAGCCGCCGTCGGCGGGGCTACCACTGCCCGCCAGCTCGCGCGGCTGCCCGTGCCCCAAGTGCCGCCGGCCGTCCGCGCCCGAGCCCCGCAGAGCCGCGCGGCCACCCGCCACGCACCGGCAGCTGCCCAGCAGGAAGCCCCGGTAGCAAGTCATGGTCCGCGGGGCTGCGGCTGCAGGCTCGCGCTCTCCGCCGCCAGCACCGTGCCGGGCGCGCAGAGGTTAAGTGCGGGGACGTGCGTGGAACGCGCCACTAAGTGAGGGGGAGAGGGACGTGCCCAGACGCAGGCGCAGGCGGGGAGCCCCCGGGAAGACCGGGGAGGCGGGGATCGGGGCTGGCCCACGGGTGGTGGGTTTTATTTGTTTGTTTATCCGTTTCCTTAGGCGCCTGCGCAGTGGCCTCTCGGCCCGGCCCCACCTCCCTCTTCACCCTTTCCCGGAGGCCGCTCTGAGCCCGCCCCCAGGCCAGATCTATCAGCTAATCAGAGGTCGGGAAGGTTTGGGAGCCCGAGGGGCTGCGGGGATTGGCTGTGGCCGAGAAAGGGCAGGAATTCTATTTGGCCTTTGAGCTGCCTGAAGAAATCCAGCTGGAACCGGTCTGGGGCGGTGTTCAGGGGGTACAGGCAGAGTTTTGAGCGCCTGGCGGGAAAGCAAGTTCCTTGCGCATCTTCGCCTCGGTGCTTTTTTTTTTTTTTTGCTGGCTTTCTGGGTAGTTGCCATGCCCGTCTTGGGTAAATTTTAACCAGTGTCTGCTGGATAGCTGATGTGTCCATCGCTGGAGTAAGACTTGGGGGGCGGTGACCTCGCTCCAAGCGGCGTCGTTTGGCAGGGCCTAGTGGCAAATAAAGATGCCGAGCCCTTTTCTAGAGATGAATTAGAGCTACCGAGAAGGATCACAGAGCATTAGCTGGAGCTCAGAGGCCTAAGCTTCTTGTCCCTGTGCCCGCCAAAGACCATCAGCCTACAGAGGCAGTGCTGTCAGGGAGAAACGTGGAGGATAAAGAGGGAAGGAGTCTTGTCTAATGGTGTGTGTCTTTCTAGACAGGGAGAGAAGGTTGGAGAGGGCCAGACTGAAGGGTTAAGAATGTTTTTGCACTTTGCACTTTTGCAAGTTCAGAGCAGTGTTTGATGGTTATTGATCTGGCTTTGGAATGCTGGGTAGTCCTGGAAGCTAGAGCAAGGGAAGTTGTAAGAATCTGTGGGAACAGTTACACAACCATAGAGATCTGGGCTGATTAAGAACAAAAGGGAAGCTACTCTGGAAGAAAAGTCATAAAACAATGTACATTCTAATCTGTGGCTCCTGTCCCGAGGTCCTTGCTGTGGCGCCCTCTTTCATTTTCAGTCCTGGCAGTCCCAGTAAGTTCCCTCTGGATTCCAGGCATGGTTATGGCATGTTTGTGAGACTCAGATGCCTCTGTAACATCGGACCTACTTTCTCTTTACATCACAGAAAACTACCCTTTTGACTCCCACTTCTAGCTGGAAACATCTCAATGGGATATCCTCGTCAAACCTTCTTTTAGATCTTTTCTTCTGACTCTTTCAAAACATTGCTTCATTACGCCATCCTCTCAGATATATCTTGAACTCTCTCCCCCTGCTGGATTTTCCACTTCAGTTCTTAAAGATACCCATGTCTTACGACATTTAAAACTTTAAAGATTGAAGCTGGGCAGTGGTGGCACGTGCCTTTGATCCCAGCACTTGGGAGGAGAGGCAGGCGGATTTCTGAGTTCGAGGCCAGCCTGGTCTACAGAGTGAGTTCCAGAACAGCCAGAACTACACAGAGAAACCCTGTCTCGAAAAAAAAAAAAAAAATAGCCTTCTACGCCTCAGTTGTTTACCTGTTCCCTTACTTCCATGTACATACTCAGCGTTCTCAACCTCTGGGTCATATATCAGATGTCTTGCATATCAGATATTTACATGTTTCATAACAGCAAACTTACAATTATGAAGTAACAACAAAATAACTTTATGATTAGGGGTCACCACGACTTGAGGAACTATATTATAGGGTCGTAGCATTAGGAAGGTTGAGATCCACTGAAAGAGGTTCTGGACAGAATAATCAATACATTGGTCATCAATACACTCTTAGCAATTCATTCTTGCAGCCAACCTTTTTTGGGGCTCGGGAACAGAGCAGGCTGGGGGCGTTCAGTTGGCTTACTTTTCTAGTCCATGGTTAAGGGAACTACCAACCTTTTTTATCTTCTCCCTGTGCTTACTTCACCACTATTTCCAAAGTTACCAAATAACTGGATGGAAGTTCAGAAGATACCATTTAGCTCTTAAATCACTAGTTTGTGGAGCGCTGGAGTAGCCCCATTCTTTCTGGAGTATTTGGCTAACCTTTCAGTCCCCCTCTTCCTAGGCTCATCTCTTGGATGTAGCCCCTGCCCTCTCTCTTCTAGCCTTCTCCCTCATCATTTTCCACCCCTACTCCATTCTACTTGATGAATCCATCTCGGTTATGTAATGAAGAGTTTGGGCCTTGAAAGACTGACTCAAATCCCAACTTTGGTTGTGTATTTACTTTGTGAACCTTGAACTGGTTGTTTAACCTTTCTGAGCCTATTCTCGCATTTATAAAACAGTAGCTACCTTGTAAAGTTGTGCACAGATGGCTAAAATACCTGACCCTATGTCCATGGTAAATTAGACCCTAGACTATTAGACCCCTTTGCCTTAATTGACTTTAGCTATTACCAACATCTTTAGCCCATACCGTTCTTCTGAACTTCAAATACTTATTTTTAGCTTACTATAGGATGGTGTCACTTCAGTTCAGATGTACAACATGTCAGCGGGCGCTAAATTATATTTGAATAGAACACCCTATCAGGTGCTAGACATTGAAAGTTAAAGAGTCTTTGTTCTTTAGGAGCCAGAGACCATACAATGGTAGAATTTTACAGAGTGCTTTATAAGAATTAAGAGGAGCACATTTGGAAGAATATCTTGACATAACACATAGTAAAATAGTAGTGCCATCAAGAAGGAGAAAGGGTTTCTGCAGAAGAAATAGTATAAACAAATGCGTAGAGACCCGGTGGAGCAGCAACTTTGAATTCCTTGTGAATCGTGAGCAGTAGACAACACTGGGAGGCGATGGAGAAAGCTTATGACTAGTGTTATAGCCATACTGAGAAGCTTGGTTTTTATGCTATATATACCAGAAAGCAGCAAAGATGACAAGATGGCATAGTTAGCTTTGCAAAACAGTAAAACATTTCTTAAAAGACATACAGTCAATAAACCTCTGAAGAGATGTTCAGTCATATTTAAAAATCAGAAAGTTACAATCTAAGGTCATAGTGAAATAGACTTTATCCAATAGATAGATAGATAGATAGATAGATAGATAGATATTAAGAAGTCCTAGTAATATTCTAGTGAGAACACTATCAAATCATCAGGACATTATTAGGTTAAACCATCCCTCAATCATTTCGATAAGTCCACCATTACTAAGGTTTACTATACTGCCTTAGAAGTTCTACTATATTCTTATATGCCAGGTTGATAACTGTAAGTCTGATATTTTTAAAAAAATCAATCAGTATAGTAGAGTATATACTGGAGGTATGATCTGACTAATGCAAAAACAGAAAGTTCCTATCAATCACTAGACAGGGTATCAGTTTCACATACTCTCACACAACAAGGAAATTTTAAAGCTACCAAATTTCAAACTCTAATTCCAGTGAAATAATATGGCAAAGCCAATATAGTTTTATAATAAATGATCCATGCAACTACGTGATCCCTACATCTTAAGCTAATACTACTGTTCCTAACATTTTACGAAAACACTGTCTGTCACTGATACCTGCAGTTTGGAGATTTCCAGAGGTCTTAAATGTACTCTTCCCAGTCTCTACAACACTCATGCACATGTAACTCTGTGAAAGATGCATATCCCTCTTCATAATATTCATATATTCTAGGACTTGAAGAGTTATTTTTCCCTTTGGTTGAAGGACTTCTTTGGCAATAATAAATTTGTGTGATGGTTTGAGAAATGTCCCCCATAATAGGTTCAAGGATGTGAACACTTAGTCTCTGGTTGGTGATACTGGGATAGGTTATAGAATCTTTAGGAAGTATGTCACTGGGACTGGGCTTTGAAGGGTTATAGCCTGGTCCCACTTCCAGTTCGCTCTGCCTTCTGTGTGGCTGAGATGTGAACTCTTACCTTCCAGCACTGCCTGCCCATTGCAAGGTTTCTCCACCATTGTGTACTCTTTCTCTGGAACTGTAAACCCAAATCATTCTTCCTTCTGTAAGTACCCTTGGTTCTGATACTTTATCACAGGAACAAAAAGGATGTAAGATAATATTTTGTAACAGGAAACATTTTAATGATTCATAATTATGTTGAACAATTGGAGTAAATAATATTGAAAGACAATATTTAGATTATCTTTATTTAAGATGTATAATTCGATATAAAATTAGATACATATGTAATAAATTTGGAAATTAGTTAATCAGATTTTAATAAAAAATAGCTTATATAGAAACCCAGAATGTAAGATTCACACTCACCTGTCTGAATAACTTATGAAAATGATTATTATTGTATAATTGATTGCTTTACATTGAAAGGAGATAAAGAATGTAGAAAATGCAAAAAGTAGGGGCAGGAGGAGGCTAAATGAAAATACAAAGTAAAGAAAAACTAGGAAATGTTTCTTCTAATCAAGATGGAGGACTCTTTACTGTATGTCATGTTTCTGTTCTTTGTCACTGTTTCATGACCCTAAAGTTGGTTCTGTCTGTCTGCCTTGCTGACATTCTAATCTACTTGGGGACCTCCTGGCATTTCTGCATAGGTTACAAGTAAGTCTCTTTCCCATTTGCCATCTGTACCAAAGACCAAAGAAGATCAGTCGATTAAACTTATATTAAAATATTTGGAACACACAAAAGAACATTACTTCATTTCCGTTCCAGTATGGGAACAAGAAGAAACACGCCAAGAGATAAAGAAGGTCTCTGTTCTCTGCTTCACTTTAATCATAATGTTCCCTCAAAGTTAATATCCTATAGGTGAACCAATACTTTCATATCTTCTTCAAATGCCTCCTTGATTATATTTCTAGTAAGAATTATCCGCTGATTTGTATTCTGCAACGGAGTAGGGGGAGAGAGAAATAATCTTAATTATCTGTGTTCACTCCTTCCCCTGATGGTAAGTCTTTCTCTTTATACGTTTTCTTTCTTCTTCTGAACATATTAATTAAATCCTACTCTAGAAGACCTTACTCAGCAGTTGTATGCTGATTTAAGCTGAGGTTTGGTTAATAAATATGCATATGGGGATACTTCTCTTATATAACGGCAATAAAGCATTGTCAACTTATAAAATATATACTCATATCTATGCTTTCAAAGAATATTTTCTTCAGTGTAGCAGTTTGTAAAGTTACACCATTATTGTAAGTATATCAGGGTTTAGAACACATTCAAAACCATTTAGGATCTTGAATCTTTATCCTGTAATGAGATTGTTTAGGGCTACTAATAAAATAAAATATGGCCCTAAATTCTAACACGGATTTTTATGTGTGTTTCATAAAGTATCTCTGAAATATCAAAAAGGCATAAAACATCTGCTAAAAATTATTGAAGTTACTATATCATAATGATTGAATTTGAGATACTCATTTGGCCATATACAATACATTTGTTATAAAATTGCTTCTACATAGCCTTACCCCTTCTAGACTATGAAGACAATCACATAAATAAAGCACATTGTATTTGGCTTCTGTATATTTTTTGACACATAGGTAACATGTTACATTTTGTTCAATTATTCATCAACTCTTGTGAGCTGACTTTGAGTCAAATACATAAGATGTAACAGATAAAAGTCCACGAATGGACACGCTTGTAAAAGAATTCTTATTTGAATGTATGCATTGGGAAATTCACAGTGTAAGTGAAAATATACATTTCTCTAGAAGATACACATGATTTAATGAAGTGCCTTGCAATTATCATATTTTTAAAGAGATGCCTGTAAATTTAGTAAAATATTCTATATTCTATATATTCTATATTCTATATTTTATAGCCATACAATGTATGACTTATAATAAATACTTTAGATATTTATCAAAGATTTATCAAAGCCAACAATTTGTACTTTTAATTAATATATCCATCATCAATGTGATGAATACTCCAAATTAGTTATCAAATCCTATTCTAAAGTAATCCACAAAAGGAGAAATTCTGAAGTTCATTTCTTTTGTTTTTTTTATTTGTTTGTTTATGAAACCTTTTTGGTTTTTTTCTTTTGTTTTTGTTTTGTTTGTTTTGTTTTTTATTGGATATTTTATTTAAAAATATGGAACGCTTCACAAATTTGCATGCCATCCTTGTGCAGGGGCCATGCTAATCTTCTCTGTAGAGTTCCAATTTTAGTATATGTGCTGCCGAAGCGAGCACCTGAAGTTCCTTTCTTAAATTCTACCCACAATAATGAAAATGTAAAACATAAGACCTTTAATTACAATAAATTGTGTTTGTTTCTTTAATTTAAAAAAAAAACTCTTTAAGGTATGAGTAAAGTCTTCCCAGTTAGGATGGTCTGGCATTTCAGTAGAGTGGCCACTCTTTCTGTAGATGTCATGTTTATAGCAGAGAGGGCTTATGAACAGACAATTGACTGTCTGTGGCTCCACCTTGAAGGATCTGTGATAAATTTAAAATATTTTATTACACAGTATTCTATTTAGACTTAATATCAAATGCAAATAAACACAAATAGCTTAGTGGTAAAGAAATGAAAGGTAAATATACATGTAATTAACATTAGAAAATATTGCTAATAATTTTTACTCCCACCCTATAGCAAGTGTAGTTGATTTTAATATGTGTGTACTCTTCTTTCAAGCTTTTGGATTTATCATCATCGTCATCGTTGTGCGTGTGTGTGTGTGTGTGTGTGTGTGTGTGTGATGGGGGAACACATGTGCTCGAGGCATATGTAAAGAAGCCAGGGGATAACTTAGTGATGTTGGCTCTCTCCTTCCCCTTCATATGTGTTCTGGGGCTCAAACTCCAGTTGTCAGGCTTGCTTGACACATGCTTTGCATGCTGAGCCATCTCAGCAACAATGTTACTAATAATTTTAATGATGACATTTTCTGACAAAATGTTATTTAATTCATGGGCAACAAAGTCCAAACATACATTTTATAGCTTCCATAACATTTTAGCATCACTTGGGACACATCCTGATGAAGATGCTGGACAAAGGGGAAAACAACAGCAAAGGATAGGGTCCCATGATTGCCAGTTGCCATGTATTGTTTCCGTTGATTTAGCACTAAGATGGTTGCATATCAACCCCTTCTGAAAGTAAAAGTTTCATGACTGTGCTTCATTGATTAAATTTTGCCATTTCATCTCTATTTCAAGTTGACATTTCTAATAGCATCATGTGATCCTAATCTGCACATATGGTAGAATTTCCCTTTTAGTGATAATTTTAACATTAAGCAAAGTCTTTCACCCTCTTTTATATGTTCTTTGATAATTGTTTAAATAAGGTATAATTAAAGCACCCTTAAGATTTTAAAATGATTGAAAATTGGAAATGCTCATTGCATTATCATTGCATGTTGTCAAGTCCCCATAGATGGAATTCTGGGTAAATGAAATTGTCACTGAAAATGACTGTATGACACTTAGATTAGCTACAACCATAGAACAGAGCAGCACTTACAAGGTCTCTGGCACCTCCCCCCACCAATAATGATGTACAGTATTTTTAAACCCACACATCAGGAGAAGCAGTAAACTCTAAATACCTGTTCACTCCTGATTCAGTTTCAGTCTTAGTCCATTTGTAAATCATTTTATTTTGCCCTAGTCAAAGGAGGACCTTGCAGATAATACTAATACAATTTAGGGATTTCTCTAAGCAATCAAATTCAAAAATAACGGGATAAATATGATTTTCAGGACTTTAGATTTACCTGGGTCCCCATTGCATACATTGCTAATTCTACCAGCTAAAGCGAATAATAGACTGGACCATGGGAAAATGAACATGAGGACTGGTTTCTTTCAGGGCATCAATGTACTTCTCTAAATTGTGAAATAGTCTTTTATGGAATTTATAGGTAAATGACTTATGGGTAGCAGGGGGATGCTGACTTGAAGATCACTGGTAAAAGACAAAGATTTTTTCCAACCCACTCCTGGATCCAAACAGCCAGGCTCCAGCTACCACACTCATTAAAGCAACTGAAGAGGCTATTGAATACGCTGGACTATGCTTGCAGCGTTGCCTTTAGGCTCTGACCCAACGAAACAAGAATTATTTACCGGATCCATTTTTAGTGACTTGTATGATGTCACCCTCATCCTCATCACAGCTCTCATCGTTGAACTGCGGGAGGACTGTATCCGACTGGCTTTCAGCTGGACCGCCATCACCCTGCTTACTGAGGCTTCGAAGGGCAACGAGGCGGTGGTGTATTGCTGCATACAGGCAACCTATGTCTTTGGCACTAGCCTTCAAGAAGAAAGTTGTTAAAACTGTAAGCAATGAATAAATACAGCCACGCTTACATCTTTTTGATCTCTCGCTGCTTATAAAGGAAGGAATTCTGTTGCGTAAATCTGGAAGGTAAATAAACACCAACAGCCCCAACATGTTAAAAAACCAAAGCTGATAAATTTTACACCCAATCGTATCTCAACATGAGTTAAGTTACGAGATCTCAATCCGTACATTTTTAAATTGAGAAAAATATAGTTTTGTCATTTAATAATCCTGTTTGAATTTAAGTCTTCAAGCTAGTTAGTTCTTCCTCTGCTGCCTTAGGCTGTAGACCACTGTAAGTTTAAGGACTCTTTCCGTCACTTTACCTACCCACCCTCCAACATCCAACACACATGGCTTTGTGGAGAAGCAAAGCTCCAGAGGAACCGGTGACGTTTTCAGACATCAGACTTCTCAAAACCTCCCCGAGCTCATTTTTAGTTGCCATTAATATAAAATGAGGGCAGCAGTCATTTGATATTGGCACAGCGTTAGCAGGTGTAGCGTTAGCCCATTTACATTAGCAAAACCAAGAAGTACATATACATCCACCCCTCTTCCCTTTACGAATGAAAAAAAAAAAAAACTGTGACTGAGGAAAAAAAGAAAAACCTCTGTAAGTTAGAGCATTGAAGCCCTCACTTATGTCAGAAAACCTAATATTTTGTAATCGTTTTAGCCGTTTGATCTCAGCAGCTTTACAAAGTATATCACTGTTACCTCCATTTCCCGTGTGAGTTAGCCAGTTCAGTGAATGCTAATAACTTATCTGGAGGTCACACAGTTAGTACAATGTGGCACACAGGTATGGATATGTATGTACTTACTTTTTCCTGATTTTATAATATACATTTTACACATACATAATGAGATTATTTTGTGGACAGAGCCCAAGACTAACCATAGAATGTATTTATGGCTCATACACACCTTGCATACATAACCTGTAGGAAATTTTCTACAACATTCTACTGCACCTTGTTTGTTGCCTGGGACCCATCACACAAGGTCAGGTATGGAAATTTCCATGTTGAGTTTCAGAAAATGTTGGAGTTGGGAGCATTTTGGATTCCAACGTTTTAAATCAAGGATACTTAACCTATTGGTATAATACTAAAATGTTGATGGTGATCACAGCACATGGTTTTTATTGTGTTTGGTGTTTACCTCTTGTGAGTATGCCACAGTTTAAAAGCCAGCAGGATTGAGCATTGGGCAGCACTGTGGTGATGGTGGATAGAGTCAGTCTCGGTTTCTGCCGTAATGCTTTATCCACTGAAAACCACTGGGCAGGAGTATATGACCTTATATGATAAAGTGCAGATTCTATCTTATTTTATTTTTTGGTATTGTCACATACCATTTTTCTCCATTATTTAGTGGAAGCCTATCCAGTTATATCATAACCTACTCCAGTATCATTTGGGTACTCATATTTTTCAAGTCTTCCCAGTCTCAGGCTATGGGGAAAACCCAGCTAGAGGTTGGAGGTTGGGGGTGGGGAAAAGAAGGCTTTGTTCTTGGCAGCTCTCTTGTATCTGTAGCTTGTATTTGAGGTCAGGCATTCCTGCCGCAGGGAACAGCTCAGCTGTGCTTCTATCCCGTTACCCTGGAGATTGACTCATGTTCAGAATTGGAATCTGCTGTTGGACTGGCTGTAATGTGTATCCTGTGCTTTTCCATCCCTCGCCGGCTCCTTGGCTGTGGTCACAAGCCTCCTTTCTCTGGGTGAGTGACAGGTTACAACTTCCTAGGGGCCACGTCTCACAGTGTTGTCACTGGAAACTTAGATGCTTGTTAACATAATTTTAGTAGTAAGGAAAATAATAGGAAAAGACATCTGAATGTCTTAGAATAAGGACCAATTGATTATTATTGACTTTGGTGTCAAGTTGAATAGATGTTAGGCCATTTTAGACTGTCAATAACCCTAATGATTGACTGATTTCTTTGCCAATCTTGCAAATTATCATAAACAAGTGGAAAAATGAATTAGGAACTGCAAGAGACAAATTATTACATCAGCAGGATAATCAACCATCACTGAAATCTGTAACTTACCTGAATTAAAAATATTTTTATACCATCGTCTTCTAAATCAGTCGCAGTTATTTGCAGATTTTTGTGATTTGCTCTTTGAATCTTCATCTGAGCCCAGAGTCTGCTATTGAGGACCAGCCTCAGACTGCCTTGGTTGCGCATGACTGTGCAGGAAAGAGTAGCAAGTCAGACTGGAGTTCACAATGCCTGAACCTTAAAAATAATGTGCTTGAAGGAAAAGTTAATCCTGCAGCTGCCGCTCAAGCCACGTTTTCACTAGTGAGTGGTAACTGAACTAGATTAAAACTTGGTTTTCCAATTGGGCCTTACATCAGGGGAAGTTTATTTACTTACTTTAGTTTCAGTATTAGAATTGTATTTCTCTAGAATGTTTAACATATTAAATTTGAGTGGCTTCCTTTAAGATCTGGTGACACGACGATTATCTGAGCAATGTTTATGATGAGAAGGAAAACAGAAACGCAATCTTTTAAGTGTCAAAACATTGAATCAGGTAACTTGCAGCTCAGCCATTAGAGAGAATACTACAAATCCATTCACAGTACCGAAGAGAGGGATTGGGGAGGGCTCAGTGGTTAGGAGCACTGACTGCTCTTCCAGAGGACAGCATTCAATTCCCAGCACCCACATGGCAACTCTGTCTGTAACTCCAGTTCCAGTGGATCCTACACTCTCACACACACATGCATACAGGTAAAACACCAATCCACATTGAATGAATGAATGAATGAATGAATGAATGAATGAATGAATCTTAAAAATAATACTGAGGAGAGATACTCATCTGGGAAGATGATCATGGAATACTATGTGGAAAAGGCCAGATCAGCATAGCACCATAAACGACAAACTAGACAGTGACATAGAAGTGTACAGAGAACGGCACCAGCTGAATGCATTGTTTGCAGACTGTTACTAGACAGTAGACCCTAATATGTTCTTATCTATTCTTTGGTTGACTTATTTTCTGATTTCTATATTGAGTCCATATTATGCACATAAAAACAACAGCAACACAACAAAAGGTCTTTGGAAATTTTGGGGTTAATTTTTTTTTTTTTTTTTGTTGGCAAGCAGTAGAAGTAAACCAGAGTAGACAACAGCCAGTACTGCTTGGCAAATGTCACTTGGTTGCATTATGTAACTCTATGTTTGTCCACTACAAGGTCGATGACCTCATTCCTGTTCTTTTGATCTGAATTCTATTCCTTCTCACTCTTTAAGCTTGACATTTGAAATGCAACAAACCCTCATGCCCAGGTCCAGATTCTACTTGTAGTTTCCTTCGAAACTTTAACTTCTCAGAACTGCCTGACAAAAGAATCCACCACACCAGCCCTCTGCCCACGCTCACTTGCAACGTGGGCCTCGGAACAAAGCCCAGTGGTGCCCTTTGGATGCGAAACATATAAACTCTTTCCCCAGCTTCTGTCCACCCATCTGCTACCAGACTGAGAAGTCATATACCTAGTACCACAGAAACTACCCTTCACCCCTGCTCCATGCTGTATTTGGGTGGCAATGATTCGTGATGTGTCAGGTATTTCTTTCCCCCAAACTCTACATCTTGCAGAGTTGTTTGCTTCATACCCCTTCCAGTACCAATGATACCACTGCTCAGGTATGTCTCGGCTTAGCTTTGACACAGGTGCTTTTCACACAGCCCCTCAACAGACGTCCACAGCTGCTCAGAAAGATGTGAGTTACAGTCTGTCTGTAAATCTCACAAACAAACACTGAATACGCCACAGACTATTATTCATACTCTGAATTTGTAAGGTCAAGCCATTTCTTTGGGATCGCTAGTCAGTGGAATGAAAAATAGAACCCGTGCTGTCCGATAAGTGATTGTCTAGAGTACATTAGGAATATTGTAGTCCACCCTCAGGTTTATTGGTGTGTCTGATAAAGCATCTACAGAAAGCATGAGACATTTTGCCCTGAGAAACCATGGCTTACTCTAAGTTGTTCCTTACTTAGTCTTGACTGCAGTGTTCCGCACTCAGGGCCAGCTGTGTCATTCAGTCTCAGCATCCCTTGGCCTCTTTCACTCCAGGATTGTGTGGCTTTGTTGAATACAAAGGTCTTGCAGTTGATCTAAATGACAGGTTGTTTTATAAATATTCAATACATTAAAAAATTTTTTCAGATTAAATTCTTTCTTGTACCCTGACACTATTATACCTCGCTTATCTTATACTAAATTATTCTGTTAATGATAAATAAATTAGGTTTTGAGATTTATTTAACTTTCTAGAACATGGCATCTCTGAATAGTACAAACTGAAAAATCCTAAAACTAACAGAAATGAAAAGGGTCCCAACCCTGGCTCTCCATCTCCCACTTCTGTAACAGGTGATGGCTGTTATGTTTTATTTATCCTTTGAGAGACATTTGTCTCTGTTATATGTATACATACATACATACATACATACATACATGTTCTCATCTTTTTATAAAACAATATGATATCGTGTATACTTGCTGCTTTCTTATCTAATATGTCTCTGTATGCCAACAATTGCATTAGACTTGACATTATTTTGGCCACATAATGGTATATGAAAGAAACAAATTATGGAGTGATTTGCATGCTAAAATGTTTCAAACACAGCACACAGACATGAAGAGCTATGACATGATAACACAGGGTCCCTTGTGGTGATTTAGTGGTTGTCAGTTCTCAACTGCTCCCATGTATATGAAGTCATCGGTACATTTGGATGAAAAGTCCACCAGCGACTGACTCCTCATTCAGTTAGGCCAGAACTATACCTTGAGATGCACTTACTTAGACTGAAAGTATCCTTGGGTCACAGTGGGAATGACGGGGAGTGGAGAGTGTGGGAGAAGATGGAGGAGGGTAGAGGGGGTTAGTGCCTTTAAACAGTGAGGCTACAATAAGTACCCTGACACCACTCAGCACTGAATCAGATACTGTGGTGTGCCTGTGAAGTTCCTGATTTATGCAAAAGTCTACACTTTAACAAACAAACCTGAAGCAAGTTACCTTTCAGTATTAGACTTGCTCATAGTAATGGCACTGGTCGTGAGGGCAGACATGAGAGGTAAAGTGGAGGCCTGAAGTCTTAAGAAAGGATCCTAGCCCACTGTGTATGTGAACACAAAACCCCAGAACTCAGGAAGCTGAAGCACAAGGATACTAAACTTAGGATCCTTGCCTGTCTCTTCTTAGAGGACTACAGTGAGTGGTTGTAAACCTACACACACACACACACACACACACACACACACACACACACACACATGCAGACACAAGAGCAAACGACACACAAATGCAAACACATGCATGCACATGTGCGTGCACACACACACAGACACACACACACAGAGACATGAGCATGAACACATGCATGCACATCCACACACAGAGAATTTAAGATGATAACACAATCTTAGTTTAACAATGATGTTTTACAAGCCTCAAACAGTTTTTATTCAAGCAACTTAGTCTTCATGAAACCATTTCTAGCTATTTCTAGCTATTTTTGGGTGTCTCTGCTGATGTCAGCTTTAGTCTAAAGACGAGGTAAAGCAGTATATAGCATACAAACCTTTAACACATTATGTTCTGTTTCTTCTCCTGTTATGACATCAATTTTCTCAAGCAAGCATTTTTGTGATGGTTTGGGGGAAAAAGCAGCTGCTGATTCGATTAGGGATATGTTTTTAATAGAGTCTGTTTCAAAGAGATACAGGAGAAAAAATACGTAAGACTGTTTTCTCTGCCACGAAAAGTATTCATTATATCTTCTTACCTTACATTTTAAAAGTCAAACTGTTTGAGTAGGTTCAAGCCATCTAATTTACTTTCCCATAGTATTAAATCAGTAATTTTAAAGTTTATTATATGTTTTAATCCTTGCTGAAAAAAAATTCAGTAGTGGATTATAGGCTTTTAAAATAGTGTGGATATTAAGTAAATGTCATTAAAAATAAGACACAAAGGGCTGGAGAGATAACTCAGTGATTAAGAGTGCTGTTTGCTGTTCCAACGGACCCAACTTCTATTCCCAGCACCCACATAATGGTTTTTGTAACACCAGTCCTAAAGGATCTGATGCCCTCTTCTGGTCTTTTTGAGTACATACATCACGCATGTAAAGCACTCATACACATAAAAAAATAAAATAAAAAACAAAAAACAAAAATAACAACAGCAACAAAGACAATCGGAGACATTGAAGTTAAATATTTTATAAATGAAACAGTTCTTACTTGAATTTGAAGCAGCATTAGGAAATTTCAGAACAGATTTGAATGTTTTTTCCTTGTTATGTGAAAGATTTTGAAGTGGAGGCTGGGTAAGCTTTTGAGTGCCCTAAGTAGGGGGAAATATGCATTGTTTAATCTTATGCCTAGACATTTGCAGTAAGCCAAAAGATAGATTTTCTTTCTCAACACAGCATACAAAAAACAGCTACTGGGTTTTTGTTCCAGGCTCCCTCTGCACAGAGAACTGTGTGACTGTCATGAAGCATTGATTTTAACCTCAAAAACCAGAGCCCACTTATCCCAGCCTGTCTGGTTCTAGGGAAATAAGAGAATCTGGTGTGACAGGGAAGCAGGTGGCTGTCCCTCTGTGTCCCACCAGGCTGACCAAAGCACCATTGGCTTCTCTTACAGAGATTCACCACTGTTGTCTATTTCCAGCAGAAAAAACTCCACTAGATGTTTCAGAGAACAGGAATCATAAGTTTTCCTCTGACAGTGTTTGTCAACAGCCGTGTGTGTGTGTGTGTGTGTGTGTGTGTGTGTGTGTGTGTGTAGGCTACACATGCCAAGGCACATGTGTGAAGATCAGAGAATAACTTTCTAGAATCAGTTTTCTTCTTCCACCCTGTGGGTTCTTCGGATCAAGCTCAGGTCACCAGGTTCATGGCAAGAGCTTTACCACTGCACTGTCTCCCCAGCCCATCAACAGTCACTGGCAATGCACCGTATATCTGCCACAACAAAAGACTGTATAAAAAAGGTTAACAACCATGCTAGTCATAGCCCTGTGTGTAACCCCCCTGCAGAAAGGTAAATTTAGAACAGTGCTACTTAAGAACACATTCAAATCTTGCCTTTATGAACTCAAGAGTCTTCCATGTTATTGAATAGGAAATCAGTATAGGTAATGATGGGATGTAAGCATTTTCACTTTAAGAAAAATAGAAATACCGGCTCAGATAGATCCGTGACTCATTCAAAAAGCACACAGTCAACCAACAAGTCGGGAATGCACCTTGACCCTCGTATCACAAGGCTGTGGGGTCACAAGGTTAATTAGAGGAAAACCACAAACTCTCTGGACAGCTCCAGCATCCTTGCGACATCCTCTTGGAGAGAAATGGGAAGCTCCAACCCTTTCATAAGCCACATCCAAAACATCCATGTGAAATACTGACAAGCGCTTGCTGAGACTTAACCTCTGTGGTCCCAGTTGTAGCTTGTTCTCATAGGTTGTTACATCCTCTCTAGAGTACAGTCTGCTGTAGCCTTGCATAACTACTTAGGTGGACTTCAAAATGGAAAAAGAAAATGCAAAATGAGCAAAGTTGCCTAAATACTGCGTGGACTTTCCTCTGAAGTTTGCTCGGTTTATTCTAGTTCTGACCCAAAGATGTGAGCAATATCTCTGATACTAGTAGAATTGCTCTCCTCTTCCTCCTTCTCCTCCTCCTCCTTCTTCTTCTTCCTATTCTTCTCCCTATTCTTCTTCCTTTTCTTCCTCTTCCTTCTTTTCTTCCTCCTCCTCCGCCGCCTCCCCCGCCCCCGCCCCCTCCTCCGCCTCCTCCTCCTCCTCCTCCTCCTCCTCCTCCTCGTTTTCTGTCTGAGGTAGTCTCACTATTTAATGCAGGCTGGCCTCAAACTGCCTATCCTTCTACATCAGCCTGCCAGTGCTAGGGTGAGAGGCATGGACCAGCACCACCAGTTAGAACTGGCCTTCTTGGGAATGGCAGAAGGGTACTTTAAGCTAAAAGCCAACAGAACTACTCTTAGAATTGAGGACAGTTCTAGTTATATCTACAACAAGCAAGATTCAAAACCCAACTGATGGAGGAAAGCCCTAAAAATCTTGGAATCAGCTAGCTTTGAGAGTTATTTCATTTTTATCAGCATATACTAATTTACAAAACAGTGCGTTTGTTGTAGCATTCTGCACGTGCGTGCATTGTGCATGTGTGTGTTGTTCATTTGTAGTATATGTGCACTTGTGAGTGTGCAGCTGTCCTCATCCGTGGGGTACAGGCATGCAGAGGCCAGAGGAGGAAGTCCTCAGTGTTTTCCTCCATTGCTCTCTATCTTATTCCTATGAGAGGCTCCCTAAATGAGAGGCTTGCCGTTTTAGCTAGGCTAGTTTTTACACAGGTCCTGATGATTCAAACACAGATTCTCATACTTCCACAGCTCACAGCCATTGAGCCATCTCCACAGCCCCTCGCTTGTGACAGTGTGACATTTTCACATATACTTACCATGTTCTTTGATCATCAGAATCTCTGCAACTTCATTAACCTGCCTATATAACAGTAACCCTAAGACAAGCCCCGCTAAGGCCCAGCTCAGACATCACCCTAGTTTAAGTAAAGGCTGGAAAATCCTGTGAGGCATGGACCTGTGAGGCATGCTACAGCTTTCCTACTTTGCTGTTCCTTGCTTTCAGTGATGCTGTCTTAGAAACCAAAGTGCTGGGCAAGACCCAGCAGCCAGGGGATTAAATAAAAATGATAGCAATAGCCAGGAGATGGTGTCGTATGCCTTTAGTCCCAGCGCGCAGGAGCCAGAGGCAGGCAGATCTCTGTGAATTTGAGATCAGGCTTGTCTATAGAGTGAGTTCCAGGACAGCCAGGGCTGTCACACAGGGAAACATTGCCTTGAAAAACAAAACAAAGCAAACAAGCAAGCAAGAATTGGAGTTTTCACTTGACAGGTATATTTTCTAGACAAGTAACACACCCAGACTTTTCTTTTCAAATGCAAAAGGTTATATGTGCTTTTCAAAGTGAACATTCAGCTATGGTTACTAAGAACATATTAGTTCATTATTGTAAACAGGGGACATTTATTCAATAGTGTAGCCACTGAGAAGTTGCCCTCACTCCAGTAACCTCCCCTCATGCTCAGGCAAGGAACTCTAAATTCAGTGGCCCACAGGAGAGGAAGACATGAATGCAGGATGGAGACTAGTTGGGGACAGCTCCAGCAGGAGTGAGAGGAAGAGGAGAGCGGGGGAGGGGTATGAAAATGGCAAAAAGTTATAGTATGAACATGTGAATCTGTCAGACAATTTTTAAAAATTAAAGAAAACAAACTGCTGAAAACACAATATTAAAAGATCACTAACTGAGTTTATCTAAGTCCTGAGTGTTTCAGGCTTAACACAAATCAAAAGAACTGTTGGACACTATGGCAGTGGTTCTCAACCTCCAGGTGGTGACCCTTTTGTGGAGCAGGCTTCAAATGACCCTTTTAAAGAGATCATCGTGCATATGAAATATGTACATTTTAACTCATAACAGTAGCAAAATTACAGTTCTTAAGCAGCAACAAAATAATTTTATGGTTGGGGGTTGCCACAACACGAGAGACTTAGTTAAGGGTCGCAGCGTTAGGCATGTTAAGAAACACTGCTCTGTGGGTTTCATAGCTATTATTCAAACAGCTAGGACATGCTTCCCAAAGCCTTTTGCAGTTAGATAGAGAATTTCTGACTTTTAACCCAGAGCTAAGACGTGTGCTTGAACTGAACGCTAATTAATTCGCCTTCGGAGATGTGAACAACAGTTCCTGTGAGGTATTTTATCAAAAGCTTACCAAAACTCTTTCTACCATGTTTTCTCCAAAAATGAAGTCAGAAGTGCAGCTTTTAAAAGAACTCTTATCTTCCTTTGGTTGGCATCTACAGAAAAAAAAAATAAGTGCTTGGTATCTTACATTTGTGGATGGAGCCACTTTAAGCTTTAGCCAGCAAAATAATTAGGTGGTTTAATATGTTTATATAAAACATAAACACACTGCTTTGTTCAGATGAAATGAATGAGAAGTGAAGAGGAAACATGAGCTAAGGGCCTCCCAAGGGTACAATTCGGAATATTGTTGCCGACTGTTACAAGATTGGAGTTGACCTGTATAGATGATCTCATTCACTGCATGGGCTGCATATTCAGCTGCACGGCTGCCCAGCCCTTTTCTTGTTGTATCCCAGAAATCTCTAATCATTCTTCTCTATCCCAAGTGACCAATGATGCTTCTAGTACGCCAAGCTCTTCAGTGTCTTATCAGTTATTCTTGAGTGTGCATTGTTTTAACTCTTCTCCAAGAAAATTTATTTTTATATTAAAATCGTTCTGCACAATAAACAAAGACCAAACATGTAGCTCTCTCTTGGTAGGCAGACACACAAAAGGTTCTCAGCGCATCCCTGTGACCTTACCCCTGTGACCTCATAGTTCTCTACCTGGATTCAGCGTACTCATATGAGCCAGCATTTGTCCACAGCCAGTTTGTGTCCTTTCAGGTAAAACTTTCCATCATCTCCAGTAACACTAACTAACATGAACTTCTCACTCAACATATGCATACTGCTTTTCTCTTACCTGCACAATTAATGCCAATTAATCACAGCTAGCACCACAACTGATTAGAAAGAGGGAGAAAGGACATCAAGGAAAAAGGAAGGAAGATTAATAGCAAGATAACTTGTACCAGAAGTTTGGCCATATCTGTTTGAAATATTCTGACCCGAGTTCATGAGGCAATGAAGGCAGTACAATAAATATTATTTTGATGATCGTGAGGTAGCTGAGGTATTCTGAAGAGCTTTCTAAACTAATCTTCTTATAAAATGGCTATTCCTGGTTGTCAACTTGATGACATCTAGAATAAACTACAATCCAGAAACGGAGGGCACACCTGTGATCCAGATTTTGAGGCTGGAATATCAATAGGCTATTGACCTGGATCTTGACATGGAGATCTTGAGGCAAAGTGGCCATGAAAAGCTTAGTCCCAGGCGAGGTAGTACACACACCTTTAATCCCAGGAGACTGAGGCAAGCAGATCTCTGAATTCAAGATCAGCCTAGGACAAAGCAAGTTCCAGATACAGGGGTGGTGGTACACACCTCTAATTGGGACCACACCATCTGCTAGAGACCTACGCAAGGACATTGGAAGAAGGAAGGCTCACTCTTCTTTGCCTGCTTGCACTTACTTGCCAGCACATCTGTTGGAACCTACCTCTTCAGGATTCCAGCTTATACAGAAGACCAGCTAAAACAACTAACCTTGTAGGACTAATGAACTACTAGATTCTTGGATTTCCCATGCGTAGCTGCCCAATGTTGGGTTGGTTGGACTGCAGACTGTAAGTCATTACAGTAAATTCTCTTACTATATAGAGACATTCCGTAAGTTCTGTGACTCTAGAGAACCCTGACTAATATGTAAAACATGCTTTCAAGAAGAATGTTGTCAATTTATTCATACAATATCAGAAAATTACAGTGTATGGAAAGTTGAAATGGTCAGAGAAAACAAAAGGGTAAAGGAGACATTTCAGTTGTCTCATTAGATTGAACATTCCTATTTTGAGAATCTGCAGTACAAAATTCTCCCAAATCTGAAACATATTGAGCAATGATATAATATCATCATTAAAAAATTCCTGGCCTCCTATAATGGGTCAGAGTCAAAATCATTAAAATAATATTGTATACAAGTACATTCAGACTACATACCTGAGGTGTATGTAAATCTGTGTTCATGAGTTTTATGTTTGGAGTCGGTCTCATCCCTAAGATATTAATTACCATATATGCATTCAAATAACATAAAAATCTAAAAGAAATAATCTGAAACCCTTCTTATTGCAAGCACTTCGGAGAAGGAACGCAAGAGCTGTATTGATCATTTTACCCTGATGGTGCCTCTGAGACGCACGGATCAGTAGACAGCTGGACTGAACTCCTGGCATTTGGTAAGTTTTCACTTAGTAAATCAGAGTTTGCTTCAGAAATCTGGAAAAAGGAAAAAGAAGAAAAGAAAGGAGGAACCCATCTGAAAATTCATTAGACCTGCTCCGTCTACAGCCAGACGTGTTAATCCGTTTCCTGTGCCCAGATTCACCCCAGCCCATTGGGTGCTTCATCTCATGGGCTCCTCACAGCTCTCTGCACTCTGTACTTCCACAGCCCACAGTTTACATGTGAGCTGACAGACAGAACTTAGAGCGCTCACCCAAGTCATACAACCAAATGGAAGTGTCACTAAGTACAATTCTTTCTGAGTCCAGAGACTGCATTCTTCTAATACTCGCATGGGCATATTTTATCCACTTGGGATTGATTATTATTTCTGGATCAGTAAAAGTACTTTTCAGGACTATTTAATCTCTGGAAATATCCTAAGAGCTCCACTACCACAGCCCCCAGTGTAAGAGGAAACTCTGCCTATCTCTTCATCCTGACATTTTCCGTGGGTAACTGAGCCAGCTGAAACTGGTTTTGAGCATTTACATAAGGCGCATGGCTTATATTAATACCATAAGTGTGGGAATGAGGGATTTCAGAGCTGTAAAGAATTCTTCTGGCCCAGTATTTACTGTGTCTTTGGACACCTCTCTTCCCCTGTAGGGATTTGCAAATATGTTCTAGGGGGTGAATTCATGTTTTCAAAGTCAGGCGGGTTCTGTTTCCACTTGAATTTTTATACCAATCAATAAAAGTATTAACGTTTCCCTCTTATAATGGGAACTTGAAAGCTAACAAAAGTCTGCAAGAGAGCACGTGCTTTGGTTATCTAAGGTTAGGGTATATGCCAGTAACCTTGTCGCTGAAATAATTTATCCTTCAGTCAGATAGTTTTCACTCTCTGTTGTGTAAAATAGTTTTAGGTAGATTTGCCTTGATTTATACACAATAAATGGACACGGCAGAATTCAAGTTTTAAAAATATGTGACATCAAAGCGGAGGGAGCACTGTTTAGGGAGCACAATTTGAGAGAAGGGAGAGGACCAGAAGGGGAGGAGGGATGAAGGGCAAAGTAAGATGGTATATGAGCATGGAGAAGTTATATGAGTATGCTAAATAAGAAGCATTTCCTTCTAGGAGCTGTCAATCAACCCCAGGGCCTTGTGCTTGCAGGGCAAGTCCTCTACCACTGAGTCAATTCCTCAACCTTGTAAAGAGAAAAGTGTAAAATGTTTCCTTGACTTTATGAGATCATAATATAATTACATCCTTTCCCCATCTCCTTCCCTCTCTTCAAATCCTCCTATACACTTCTCCTCGCTCTTTCAAACTCACAGCCTCTTTTTAAACTGTTGTTACATACACATGTTACATACACATGTATGTGTGTATATATGTAAATTCCTAAATACATAGGTGCAACATGCTTAGTCTGTGTAATGTTGCTTACGTGTGTGTGTTTTCAGGACTGAGCAGTCCATACGGTCTCACCAACAGCACTGCCTAACCGTGAGCTGAATGAAGACAACAGTAATAATCATACTAAAGTGGACCCGGGCAGTGCAGTGAGGGGGACACCACACGAGGCCTCAACCCTACACAACGAGCTAAAGGCAACGAAGGCGTGCTGACAGCAGGAGAAACAGTCTTCCTCAAGGAAGAACGCATCAATTGGTTTTCTAATACCAACAGGAAAAGTTTTAAAGACTATAAGAAACAGTGTTACCGAAGTGTCTTAGTCAGGGTTTCTATTGCTGTGATGAAAACACCCTGACCAAAAATCAAATTAGAAGGTAGCTACTTGTATTCTAATGTTAATTGGGTCCCCCAAAACTGTTTGTATGAGCAGATCTACATGTAGCTTTTGGGAACCTGCCCCCAGTTAACTTTGATTGGTAAGTAAAGATGTCAGCAGCCAATAGTTGGGGAGGAGAGACATAGGCAGGGTTTTAGGTTTTCTGGGCTTGGGTCCATGAGGAAGGAGGAGGAGAGACGTCATGCATCAGGAGTGTACTGGACAGAGAAGGAGAGCTGCCATGTAAAGGAGCCAAGAGAATGTGGCCCGGAGTGCTGCTCAACTGGCTCAAGAGCAGCCAAGATGGAACATAGGCGTTAGTAAATAGTGACTCGGAGTTATCATCATGAGGTAGATGCTAACAACATGGAAGTTAGGCAGTTGCCCAGCTGTTTACGGTGCTGCTTAAGACATATTAAAATATATATAAAGGCTCTCTCTCTGTGTGTGTGTGTGTGTCTTTTATTTGGGAACATAAACCATTGAGGTGGGTAACAACCCCACTTTGGGATTTATTAATATATTTTACTACATATATTTATCAATATATTTTACATATATATTTATATGTATAAATACATATATGTATACATACATATATATTTATTAATACATTTTACTACTTATTTGGCTTATCCTTCCGGATCATAGTCCTTCATTGGAGGAAGTCAGGACAGGATCATGGAGGCAGGAGGCAATGCAGAGGCTATGAAGGAATGCCGCTTACTGCTTAGCTTCCCATGGCTTGCTCAGCCTGACCTTTTACAGAACCCAGGACCACCAGCTCAGGGATGGGGCCACCCACCATGAGCTGGGCCCTCCCCAACTGATCACTAATTGAGAAAATGTGTTACAGCTCATGGAGGCGTTTTTTTTTTTCAACTCAAGCATCTTCTTCTCTGATGACTCCAGCTCCTGTCAAGTTGACACACAAAACCAGCCATCATACAAACTTTATATTTTCATTAAACTTTTATATTTAAATAGTGCCCCCCTGTTTTGGTTTGTGGTTCTTTAATTATAAGTAACAGCTAACATTTTTACTAAAAAGTAACAGGGTGGACACTGATTAATCAAATTTTGATATGTGTCAATAAAGAATATAAGCTAATGAGTCTATAAAATTCACTTTGGGATAATTTTCACAGTATCTACAAATTACCCATTTAGTCAAGCTGGGAGCCATAGAATTTCATACATTTTGTGTCTCTGGTGTTCCAAAGACCATAGTAAGACAGAAAACTCAGTAATAGACATATCCAGTTGGGCCTCTCAGTAACTGGGGATAATCCCTATTCATTAAACTTTTAAATTATGAAGAAATTTTTGCAAACCAGAGCTGCAAACTTTCTGTTTTATAATTTAGGCAGGAAAAAAGGGCAATAAGTAATAAATTACAGTCTTGAGAATCTGAGTTCAGTGTCCAGAAAGCCAGGTAGCAAACCTTTATAATCCAGGACTGGAGAGTAGGGAAGATCTCAGGGGCTGCTGGCCAGGTAGCCTAATTGTCAAACTCTGTGCCAATGAGAGAGCCTGTCTCAAAAGCAAGGTGGGGGGCTCACGGCAGATGACATTCAAGGTAGTTCTCTGGCCTGCAAATGCACATACATGCATGTGCACACACAGATGAGGCTTATAAAAAGCTTGACAAGGAACAACTATCACTACACTTTGGATATAATAACATAATAAAAACTTGGTCTATACTTACACCATACACCATTCCAAAATGGTGTGTAATATTTCAAAAATTTCTTTGCAGAATTTAAGACTAATTTAACACCTTCCTCCCCAGCATTTCTAAATAGATAAAAGTAATTACAAAATTATAGTTAATGTACTAATCTAAAATTAAGACTATGTTTTACCTTATAAACCACTTGTCATCTTCCATGCATAATTGATTAAATTATTGTTAAAAATCACAGTGAGCCTCACAAAATCATACCTTACAAAGAAGAGGGTTTGGAAGCATAACAATTTTGGAAACTGCTGACCATGTCCCAGTCCCTTTCTTGACTGACAGGAGAATTTTGGGTGCCTGGTTTGGATAAGTGTAGGTAGTTTCCTGCCAAGACTTCTTCTAGTCTGATTTCTTTCTTAGTCAAAATGTCTGATATATTTCACTTCCGTGTGTTACTGTCATCGTGTTCATGGAAAACCAAACCAGTTTGAAGACCTCAGCTGTTTGAAGACAAATGGCAGGTGGAATAACTCACCTTCCAACCACCTAAACCATGTCCCATTTCTCCTGAGTACCACAGCTAAAGCTGCAGCCACAGAACATTCTGGAGCCCCACATTTGCATGCCCCACACAAAGGCTCTCGCCTTAGGACAGCTTGCAGTCAGGAATTCAGACCCCGAAGCGAGCCATCTTACCTGTCTCTGGAAGCTGTCAAGCTCCCCTACCCCACCCACAGTTACTCTGTGTATGGAATCTTTGCTGCTGTTATCCAGGAAGATGTGTCCGGTGTGAACTAAGCTGGCAAAGCTTCGCTGCGATGTTGGACAGCTGGGGATGCAGAACCCCGTCCCCATTGTTTGACTACAGGTAGTGCCCCTGCCCATCTCATTACCCCCTCCCACCCCCCGGCGTTTTTAACTGTCATCATTCTGGCATTCCTACTATGCTCACGAGTTCCCACTGCTTGCTGCACAGCTTTTCCACTTGGGAGTGACAGCAACCACAAAATCTAGTCCAGGGAGCACTCTCTCATTTCATAAGATTACCAAGAATGTTTCAGTGTCGCTTCTGTCACTGGCAATTTTTCTTACCTTCTGCTCGGCATTTTCCTTAGTTTTGCAGGATTTCAATGCATCGGGCACAAATGTTGTGCCTACTTTTTGACAGCTATGAGTTTGAGACATCTGCAGAACAGCGGGTCTTAGAACATGTTCCGAAGGTCTCACCGGGGGACCTTGAGAGAGCAGAATGAAAAGATTAATCCATTTTAGTGAAATGAGCCCTTGCCCCTATTTTTAAATGATGCTTTTTAAAAAAAACATCACAACTGAGTTTTCAGAGACTAATCAAAGTCAGCGCAACCTGTGAATTGCCCGCTACTTACTTTTTTTGCCTAGCTTTGGCCGGACAAGTGTTTCTTTTAACTATGTGGCTTGTCTAACCAAATATTTTTACCCTTCATGTTCTGTCACTCTGTCCTGCCAACATACACCCAACACACACACAGAAGTGGTGGGGGGGGAGACATTAAAATATGCGTGGTAAACAGAAGCTATAGACTGCAGCCATATAGGGTCATAAGTCTGCCTATTTCTCTAAATTATTTAGAAAACCTTGAAGTTTGTTTATTTACTTCTATCTCTTCTCTAAATATGCCTCCCTTGAAGCTTTGGCTTTCCACCAATGTTGTCAGCTTCGTTACTCTTTCGCTGAAGCGTCCCCCCTCCACATGGCGGCTCATCCACCAGGCGTCTGACCTTCATCCCAGCCTCTATGACATGGCTTTGTCTCCTCTTCTCCAGGCAGCTGTGGGAGATATATAACTTGCCGGCCCTTTTCTTTTTCTAAGTTTTAACACAATTTCCCTAAGTAAGGAGGTGGATGGATAAATGGATGGATGGGTGGATGGATGGATGGATGGATGGATGGACAGATAGATGGATGGATAAGTAAATAATAGATGGTGAGACGTAGAATTTCGGGGGTTCTTGAAACTGAAGATTCGTACCTTGCTCTACGTTGTTCATGTCATCACTCCTTTGTAACAGACGTGATGTCATAAAAACATTGTTTTTCCTCACTAGAAGGAAAAAAAAAGCATTAAAAGAAACTTTGACGCCTGTGTCAATGTTTACACTTTGGAGAAAAGGCCTGCTCGGGAATCACCAGTAGATGTCGCTACTGGCGCTAATGCCGCTAGAAAGAAGCGCTCGTCGGAGGGCTGGTCCTAGTAAATGGGATTGCCAGGCAAGATATGCTACCTACTTCTGCTCAATTCTCAAAGATCTAAAATTAGACCTTTGATAGAAGAGGTAATCTTATTTATTATAATTAAATAGTGTGTTGTAAGACATTTTCAGATCACTTCAACCCCTGAAGTGATAATGAATCCTGTGTGCGTATGTACACCTCTCATAGAATGCTACAAGACTATTAACAAATCTTTCACGTCTTTTAAAAATGATACTCAGGAGAGAATTAAAGATGGCAGCTATGCTGATTGCTTTGTTACTTAATTAGTTTGTTTGTTGTTTGTCAACTTGACACAAACTAGAGCCATCTCAGAAGAGGGAATATCAATTTTAAAAATACCTACATAAAATAGGCCTTTAAGCAAGTCTGTGGGGGACCTTTTCCTGATTGATTATTGATGCCGGGAGGGTCCAGCATACTCTGGGCAGTGCCACACCTGGGCAAGCACACCTGGTTGTTGAAGAAGCAAGCTGAGCATGCCTTAGAGAGTAAGCCAGGAAGCAGCCTCAATGCCCCATCCCATCCCACCCCGCCTCTTAATACTCCCCATCCCACCCCCACCCCCATCTCTGCTTGAGCTCCAGCCTCCAGGTTCCTGCTCTAACTTCCCTCCATGGTGAACTATAAATTGTAAGGTGAAACAATCCCTTTCCTTTCCTAAGTTGTTTCTTCTTCGTTTTTGTTTTTGTTTTTTGTTTTTTGTTTTTGTCACAGTAACAGAAACTAAACTATGATAACAAAGATGCTAGGTTGTTTTCCTCTAGGTGTTGTTATTGGATTTCTGGACTTTTAAAAGGGAGGCAATTTCCTTGGTACTGCAGTGTCCAGGCATCTAACTAACAAAGATGACAAGAACTCTTCACCATATCATCTCATGAATGTCGGAATGGAATTGCTATTCTAGCCAAAGCTGGATTTAGTAGTTTTTATTATCTGTATTACTTGAAACAAACAACAAACAGAACATATGAATTGTACCATTTTCTCAACTTCAACAGAAATTTTATGATTCTGCAGAGCATACATTAGAAATACTGCTTACTGCTTAGTGTCTTCCAGTATGCTCATCCTTTGTGTATCTGATTTTAAAAGATGACATAATTACATAGATAGATAAAGTAAAGCTATCCCTTTGCTTTACAGAGAAATGTAGTAAAATAGAATGTTTCGCCCTTGGGATTTGCCTCCCCCCCATTTCTCTTATAAACTTGTCATGTGAGTTCTGAAAGTCAATTGAACCAAATGGTGTCTCTTCTGAGACTGGAAAGTGGCTTATACACTGTTGCACAGTTATGATTGTTATCATCATTATTAATCTGTTTTCATTGGTTTGAAAACTTTGCAGTTCTCGGGTAGAGAATAATCAATCAAAAAGAAAGAAGATAGATGATAGATAGATGATTGATAGATAAATGGATAGATAGATGATAGACAGATAAAGATAGATAGATAGATAGATAGATAGATAGATAGATAGATAGAAAGAAAAGTAGTTGATTGATAAATGGATAGAACATTGATAGATATAGATAGATAGATAGATAGATAGATAGATAGATAGATAGATAGATAGCAAATAAAATTTCATAGTGATAAGCACTGGAAAATGCAGTTGATTGTTCAATACAAATAAAAATACCCAAGAATGTAAGTCACTGTGGAGCTAATGTGGAGACAGTGCCAATCATTTCATTGTGCTAAACATTTCAGCATGATGAATAGTTTAATTGGCAAAGCATTATGAATTTCAAGTAAAGAAAAATAACATTTTTATTAGTTAAACTCTAAGAATCATATTCTAAGCCTCAGAACATGAGTCAAAAGCATTGTTATATTTTGAATACTATATGAGCTGTATTTGCAGACAATACTAAATAAAGCAAAGAATACCATTTTAATTTTGTAGATTTGCCTCCCATAAAGTAATGCTTATGGCACAAAGTCTATAAGACCTATTATGAAAAGAATTCCTGAAGATGTATGACATAGAAAGAAGGCAAACTAAATCCCCAATGTACTCAGCATACAGTGCATAACAGAACTCTTCTTTAAATGTAGGCATCTGTTTATTTCATATATGAAATCCTAAAATATGCCAAGTATAAACTTTTTGCCAAAAATAAACTATACTGTCTGGAATTGTGACATTTGTAAGATAGCCCTCTTGCATGCTTAACTATGGCTTGTCTCTCATTTGCTGCTCAAACAGTTAGCATCTTATGATGTCTAAGAAAGAAAATTCTTAATAAGTGATAAGAATGGTTTCAGAGGCATCAGAGTGTCGGGATTGAGGTTCTAGGAGTCTGTCCTTACCTGGCCTCGTTGGAGGGAAGGTTGGGACATCAGTGAATGACGAGGACCTCAGGCGCGTCTGAGATAAGGCTGCCACTAAGAGCACATTGCAAATGCAGGTCATTAAGGAGGTGGATCTTTTGTCTAGTTTGACTGAGATTCTGTTGTTTGAAGAAAAATTCAGATCTCCAATTTAAACAAAAATATCTTTTTTCTTGTATTTTTATCAATCAAAACAGAGACTGACTCTGGGGCTTATAAATTAACTTCATTTTCATTCAACTCAGTAAATATTGCTTGAATGCTAACCGTGTATTAGACATTCTGTTAGGCACAAAATACCATCTGTGAACTCATATTGGGTGGAGATGTATGTACAGAAATTGCTGCTTTGCAAAGCCCAAAGGCTGTTAAACACACTAGGCAGAGGAGCACCAGGGTATGTTAATGCATAGATGGGCAAACTGTGGGGTTTTTTTAATCCATCTTTATTTATTTACATTTCGGATGTCATCCCCTTTCCCCATTTCCCCTCCTTAGAAACCCCTATCCCATCCCCCCTCCTCCCTTTTGCTTTTATACCAATTTAATTTCATGCAAGTATTAAGGTCAGTTCTAGGTTGAGGAACTAGTAATACAGTAGATGCAAATAGTCAAGGAACAAGCAAGACAATAAACACAAATAGTCAAAGAACAAGCAAGGCAATAAACAAAGTCCCATGATCACTCCTGTGATCACTGTTTCTAAGGGCTTATCAGAATCATCAAAATTTCTGAGCCTACTTCCCTGACATAGCCCAAAGTCTTTTTCATGTCTGAAGCCTACTTCTTTGTTCTAGCCTAAGATTTAGATTCCTGCCTGAATTACTTCTTTGTTCTAGCCTAATGTCAGATTCCTGCCTGAAGCCCACTTCCTTGTCCTTAGCCAATGTCATATTCCTGCCAAGCAGCCCATTTCCTTGCCTTTGGTCCATGTCAGATTCTTGCCAAGCAGTCTCAAAAGCTTTCCACTTCTCTCCCTTTTTTTTTCATAAACAAGACTGAGCCTGTCATCATGGAATATGCATTATCAATAGCAATGCACTTCTGTCTTAGGTTGGTAAGGCTCTTTGCAGAATCTTACTCATCCTTGGCTTGCCGGCCTGTTAATTTAATAACTCTGTCTGGGGGGCAAATTGTTCTTAACTGGCTCAGAAAACAATATATAATAAAATTCTTCTTCTTCTTTTTAAAAAGATTTATTTTATTTATATGGACTACACTGTTGCTGTCTTCAGACACACCAGGAGAGGGTATCAGATCCTCCCATTACAGATGGTTGTGAGACACCATGTGGTTGCTGGAAACTGAACTCAGGACCTTTGAAAGAGCAGTCAGTGTTCTTACTGGCCGAGCCATCTCTCCAACCCAATAAAGGTCTTCTTAAAGTGCCAGCATGTTTTTATTTTGTAGGTGCTTACTTTTAAATGGCCAGTTGGAAAGGTTTCTTTAAAAAAAAAAATTCACAAACAATACAATAGTCAAAACTATACCTACCTCCTAGAGACTCAGAATCTGTAGTATGAAACGTGACAGATGAAGACCTTACACGCTTTCTCAAGAAACCAGTGAATTCTGAAAGAAATAATAGGAATGGTAACATTGTTTAAGATAACACACAGTATGGAAGGATAGTCTACTCTTAGGTGCTTAGGTTTTACAACTTGCTGACTCTTGAAGCCCAGAATTAAATACTAGAAATAAGGTGATTATAAGCCTACAGGAGTTTCATATTAACATGGAACAGATAAAAATGAGTCTTCTACAGGAAACTATACAGATTCCAAAGTTCTGCAGAAAATCAAAGAGGCTATGCACTCACATCACTGTTCTCGAGTATCTGATTATCATCTTTCAAACTAAAGGTCAATCCATGTGTGTACTTAAGAAGAAAGGAAAACCACTAAGTTTCATAGTGTCTGTGCCACAAGTCCAAATGCTTGTGCTTCCTTGCTTCTTTTTTTTAAATAAAGATTGGAATTAGTATTGTACAAACCAGAATGTAATTCATTTCCAAGCTCTGCTGTTTCGTCCAGGCTGTCTTCTGCAGGTCTCTGAAAAGATATAAAACTCCCAGTGAAAGCTGAGTATTTTCTGGTTTTGCATCAGTTTTCCACCCTGTTTCTGAATTAAGAGAATTTTCAGGAGCCAGAGTTCTTCAGCTCACAAGGACAAAGCAATACACCATAGTTTCAGCAAGAATATGTCAACAGAGAAGTCTTGCCCAGTGGTTATAGTGGTTATAGAATCATTTCTAAACAGTTGTTTTAAATGCAGATTTTTTTGAGGCACCTTCTCTCAGGATTCTGCAGTGCTTGATCTGGAGTGAGGTTGAACTTTAGTTTATCATGTGAGTCGTTTGTTAATGACTGCATGTAAGAATGAATTCTGAAAACCGTAACAAGGTGGGTACAGCTAATTCCCCAGCTCCCATATTTCCAGGGTGATGCTTCAACATCACATAGATTCTTGAAGCTCTTCCAAGTAGTATCGAAATCAAATGCTGGAGCTTTTATACCCGGCTTTAGGCTCTTTTGATAATGAGGAACAAAGGAGGTCTTAACCGTCTTAATCTTTTTCTGTCCCCCATCTTTTAAAGTCACTCCAAATAAGCATATTACTTCAGATAAAGCGCTTCACCTACAACCTAGAGATATCAACCAAACTGATGTCCCTGAACCCCCACATGAACATTCTGTGGAGAATTAGACTCATGCAGCTGCCATATCTTAGTATAAATACCTCCTTAAAGCCTTATTTATCAGAACCAAACTATGTTGATCTTACCTTAAAATTGTGTTCTTCTTTCTCAAAAACAAATGTTGGTTGAGCAACAACATATTTTTCTGAAAAAAAAAAAAAAGGAATAGTCAAGAAATCAAAGCACACTGATGTCTCTCATGTCACCTAAAAATACTTCAGGAGTGTTTTCTGGTTTTGCAATTTTCTTGTCGTGGTGATTTAAATGATACTAGCCTCCCCCCAGAAGAAAATGTTTGAATATTTTGTCCCATTTGGTGGAAAGTTTCCGAAGGATTAGGATGTGTGGACTTGTTAGAGAAGGTGTATCATTGGGGGTGGGCTATGAAGTTTTAAAATCCCATATCAGATTTCTCTCTCTCTCTCTCTCTCTCTCTCTCTCTCTCTCTCT
>NW_021604622.1:4656137-4662842 GCF_004785775.1 Grammomys surdaster | reverse complement strand
GCTCTTTGACTCTGTCTCTCTGTTTCTCTTTGTCTCTCTCTCTCTCTCTGTGTGTGTGTCTGTCTCTGTCTCTGCCTCTGTCTCTTTCTCACTCTCTCGCTCTTGCCCTCTCTCATTCTCTCTTGTTCTCTCTCTCTCTCTCTGCCTGCTACCTGCCAATGAGGATGTGAGCTCTCACCCACTGCTCCAGCATGATGCTTGCCTGCCTGTCACCATGTTCCCTACCATGATGATCATATACTAACCCTCTGAAACTGTAAGCAAATCCTCAATTAAATGCCTTCCTTTAAAAGTTGCCTTCGTCATAGTATCTCTTCACAGCAATAGTAACTCTAACTAAGGCAGTGGACTTTGAGGATTCAAGAGAATGGTGAATTTCCTAACTTTCCCTATCTCCTTCTCTCCCTCCCTCCTTCCCTCCCCCTCCCTCCCCTCCTCTGTGTCTCCGTCTTGTGGCTGTGGATCAAGGCGTGAACTCTTGAGATGTTTCTTTGCTCTACCATCATGGACTTTAACCTGAAACTATTCGCTAAATTAAATGCTTTCTTTCATAAGTTATCTTGATCATGGTATTGTATCACAACAACAGAAAAGTATCTACAATACTTAACTTTGGGGAAAATCTTAACTATTAATGATAGATACAGTTAATAATGGAAATAATACTGGGGTAAAGGGGAGAATGATAGTAGCATGTATATAAGGAGAAAGATAATCTCTTTAGAGTAGTGGTTCTCAACCTGTGTGTGACGATCCCTTTGAGAAACCTCTATCTTCAAAAATATTTACAATCCATAAATTACAGCAACTAAGTCTCAATAATTTTATGGCAGGGGGGTTTCACCATAACATGAGGAACTGTATAAAATGGTTGCATCATTAGGAAGGTTGAGAATCACTGCTTTAAAGGAAGATGCTCGGGAAGATGCTAGGTTCAACTCTAAGTACCGTAAAAATGCCACCCCAATGAAACCATCTCGTAGGAGTTTAAAAAAAACAAAAAACAACATAATTGCCCATCTTTAGAATCTTATCGGGACAGTGCTTGAGAAATCTTTTAGAAGAAAACTTTCAATGGGTAAGAAATCTCATCTGAGAATAATTCTAATTGCATTGTGCCCTAATGTATAAGTGGCTGGGCACATCGGCTCATGCTTCTACCTCAGCTCATAGGAGGCAGAGCTAAGAGGATTGTGAAGTCATTATCAGTATATTGTCTTAGCATGCACCTTTCATGCATGGATGCAGGAATTTGTATCTCTGAACCTAATAAACTCCATCTGAGGAATTTGGAGAATGGAGACTCTGTCTCAAAACAAATCAACCAGCCAAAGAACATAAGAAGCTGGCAGGCAGTAGATTCCATCCATGAAATAATCCCCAAACTCTTATTTTCTCCACTGGAGTTTCCCTATACTAAACTGTGTTTTCAATATTTGGGTTAAAGATTATTAGTTCTACAAAATGTTACAAAATACATAAAACCCCATAGGTCTTACTCATCTCTCCTCGTATCCCTAATCCTTCTTTCCTTCCTCCCCCTTTCTCCCTCCTTCCCTTTTTTCCCTCCTTCCTTCTTTCCTTCCTCCCTCCCTTCCTTCTTCTTCTCTCCCTTCCTTCTTCTCTCCCTTCCTTCTTCTCTCCCTTCCTTCCTCTCTTCCTAACATCCAAATCTATGAACCTATGGGGGGGGCATTCACATTCAAACCACCAGATCACCTGCTGATGATACACTGTTAACGAGCCTAAGTCAAACGTCAATTCACACTATCTTCTTCGAGACATCATTATTGACATACAGTCAGTGGTGTGCTCTGATGCACTAACTAATTTGCATCCCCGAGGTTATCACACAGTCACACCTTATAAACACCAAAAAGAAGAAGAAGAAAAGAAGAAGAAGAAGGAGAAGGAGAAGGAGAAGGAGAGAAGGAGAAGGAGAAAAGAAGAAGAAGAAGAAGAAGAAGAAGAAGAAGAAGAAGAAGAAGAAGAAGAAGAAAAAGAAAAGAAACTCCATCTCCCATGATCATGTCCTGTAAGCTGGTGTCTAAAACTCTACCACACTAACACTAGTTATTCCCCCAGGAACCAGTTGAATCACAATAACTTCTTTTTCCATCCAGCTGAGATACGCTATTCAGTTCTTATGTACCTGCTTTTCCTGCTACGTTACATCTCTCTCTATGTGAACATATAGCAATGCTTGAGGTTACAAGTTGCATAGAAGACACTCACCGGGCTCCTTTTCCCTCCTCTGGGTCCTGTACTGTCAGCAGTGGCTGTGCTACTTTGCTGTAGTTCAGGTGGAAGTAGGTCACTCACTCTTCCTCAATAGCATTTTCTTTTCATTCACTTTCTTACTCTTACCCTGAGTTTTCTTCTGCCTCTCCTCCCCCTTCTTTTAAACCAGTTTAACATCAATATGTTTCTGTACTCAAGCTGTAGCCAGAAGTTGTCTTAGAAACGCTTGCTCCTCCAAATGTGAGGCTTGGGTTGATGAGATGGCTTAATAAATAAATTTCTTGTCACAGGTCTGAGTTTGAATCCTGAGGACTCAAAGCCAGTCGTAATCCTCTTACGCCTATAACAAGATGGGAGTCAGAGACAAGATAATTCTGGGAAGTTTGTAACCAGCTAACCTGCATGTCTCAATGAACAATAAATGACCCAGTGGAAGATAAGAACCAACACTTGAGCCTGTCTCTGACCTCCATCTGTATACACACACATGTATACATCTTCTACATGCTTCTACAGAAGCATCATATACACACGCACACATGTAAAAAGATGTGGTCGACACATATACTAACACCAAGTCTTGGGTCTCTGTGGAAAAACATTGAAACAGAGGGCTATAAGCTATTATAAACAGGCAGTTTTTGTGGAAATTTACCAGCCTGAGTAGTCATAGACCTTGTAATTAGGTAGCCTTGGCAGACAATACCAACTTAGATAAGGACAAGTGAATCATAGGCAGAGTCATAGTTGACCTATCCCCTGAACCTTCACCCAGTCGATACCTTGTTCTGGAAGATATATGTACTCCCCCTGAACACCCACACTTCGGTGTCATCCCCTTCCCCACATCCTGCCTTTTTGTGTTTATAACCCCTATGTAAGTAAGTAAAAATTATGATTGGGTTAAAAAATAAATAAAAATGTATTTTTTTTTAAAAAAAAGATGTGGTCAAGAAAAACCAGCAGCGTTGGCCTGAGTCTGCTAGAGATGCAAACTGTGACTTAAAATCTATATGCTACACACTTTCTTGGTGAGTAAGTCATTCAAGATTCAAGAAGAAATCTTGTAGAACACCAAATTTCTTTCAACCAAGGTCAAATTCATAAAGGTATCAGTAGAGACTCTTGGAGTCAGTGTGTAACTCTGTGGGGCATGCTGAGAAGGCTGGCAATTAGTGAGGAAGGAAATGATGTCATTCAAATCATACACTAAGACTGATTATGATCTAGTGTAAATACACAGACTACTCTACTCAATTTAAAAGAAGTATCTATATTAAGAATATTGAATGTCACTACTGATATTGAACCTAGTCATTTAGATTTGCATGATTTTCTATGAGATGCAGAAGTTTGTCTGATGTTTTAAAAATATGCCTGGAATCTGCCCATTATTTTCATAAAAATTTAAATATCATTGCATGAAATTATTAAACATTAATTAATATGTGTCTGCAAAATTAGCCTGGAAACACACATTTCACCAAAGGCATCTGTGACAGTTCTCAGACTCTTCAAAAGGAATTTGAAACATATGAAGTGTCAAGTATGAAAAAGGATCACATCTTCAGGAAGAGTAGACAAATCATAACAGGTGACTTTAATTACTGCATGGAACCCTGAAAAGGGTTGTTGTTGTTGTTGTTTTGTTCTGTTTGTTTTTGTTTGTTCTTTTTAGAAAGAATAAAATAAACAAAATTCAGAGCTTTATTAAACTCTCCTGAAGATGGTCTGAGACAGACATAGTCCCAGAAGACTGAATTGGTGCCAACTCACACATGAATCACGAATCACAAGCGTGTCTCTAACCATGCTCAGGGGACTCTGTGAAGTGCACACAGAATGAAGGAAGCAGCAAATTGCCCATGATGGTGTTTGAGGACTCGCCTCCATAGATGAGGCCAGTGGGACCACAGATTCTCGTCTCATTATGGTTCTATTTTATGAGATGCTTTGCTCTGGCTCAAAGGAAGAAGACAGGACCCCAGAGTGAATCAGGCAGTCTGCACAGCAGGTTTTCAGGCAGATTCACAAAGCGCCAGCTCAGTGAGTAGGCCCCCAGAGCAATGGCTTCAGGCTGCTCATCCCTGCTGAAATTATAAGCAATTTGTGTATTGTAAATATCAACTGATTGTAAGACCTACAGAAATATGCTAAATAAAAAAATGGGGAAACCCTTTCTTCTGTCTGTGTAATTCTGCAACTTTAAATACTGCTTTCCATTTTTATTAGAAACAGAGCTGTCAGCTGCCAACTGTCGGAAACCTAGCAATTCTTAGTTTGAATTCATTTCTGTGGAATACATACAGAAGAAAAGCAAGTGAAGAACACTGTTTTCCTTTTTCTGACTATGAAGTTATTTCCAGACCTCTAACATTCTGATGTACCCCTAGGTCAGCCATCTTGAAAGAAGCTCCCCCTGCCGTCCATGGGAACAAATACAGAGACCCACAGCTACAAAGGGACAACATGCAGACTAGGAACCCTTGGGATACTTGGTCCTAAATAAAATGTCTCCCTCAAATACCTCCCCTCAAGGACCAGAGAATCATGTAGAAAAGGAGGTGGAAAATATTTTAAGACCTGGAGTGGATGGAGGATCCTAAGGAAGCAAGGCCTTCTAAAAACATGCACATATGAACCCACAAAGATGGTGTCAGCATTCATGGAATCTGCACAGGTTTGGGACTGATGGGGTCCTAGCACTGAAAGGGAAGTAGACACAAGCCCACATCTCTAACCCAGATGCTGTCTCCAACCAATAACTGTTTGCAAATGAAAAAATTAGTTCTCTCCAATGGAGTGTACAAACTGCATATACAAACTACTCTTAAGGCTAGACAACATGCTCATCGGTAAAAGGAACTCATATATATATGTACACCTGCTTGCCAGGAGAGGGCATCAGATCCCATTGCAGATGGTTGTGAGCCACCATGTCCTTTTGCTGGGAATTGAACTCAGGACCTCTGGAAGAACAGCCAATGCTCTTAAATGCTGAGCCATCTCCAGCCCCTATATTATGGTTTCTAGTTCTGTGTTTTTATTGGATTTCTATGTGTATCAATGTGCATCTCTGATCTGTATGTGTTTCTTGAGCTTTTTCTTTTTTTTTTCCTTCTGTCTGTTCTCTTCTATTATAATTTGCTTGGTTTTCTTTTATCTAATTTTATTTTACAGTTATTATTTTTTAGATGCCTATTTGTAACCTAATGAAAGATAAAAGAAATATTTGGGTGAGTAAGGAAGATCTGTGAGGAACAGAGAGTTAAAACCATCATCCGAATATATTGTATTTTAAAAATACCTGTTTTCAATTAAAAAAAGCTATGAATCGAAGAGAATGTAAAATGATCCTCATTTCTTTAAGTTTACTTCCTAATAATTTTTTTAAAAACTATTTATTTTCAATACATTTTATTTTTCATGGCTATCACAACATACTACACTGCATGTTTCAATGTCAAGAGACTACTGTTTGGATAATTTCGTTTCTCCCCTCCCTCTTCAAGGCAGTAACTGACATATGAAATGCTTCTGCAAATCCTGGCTTGTCTTCACCCATTTGCCGTGTGGAATGTTTAACTGGATATGACCCCAAAAAGCACTGTGAACATTAGACTTTGCGGAGTTCTGCTTTTATGCAGAGGCATAATACAAAGACTTACACATTTGCATCATACTTTAGCTATTTTGAAACATATTTAAATCTATTTCTATTTAGCAAGTAAATAAATGATTCCTAGGAGCCGAAATACTGTGCTTTGAGAAGATAAAGACCAAGTTTGCCTTCCTCAGTTTTCTATGTGATTTCGGGAAGCTCATTAGCTCCTCTGAGCTGATCTCATCTGTGAAATGGGATCATAAGACCTCCTTGAGTAGTTATGATTAAGGAAGGTTACTACGGTAACCACTGACCACAGTGCCTGGCTTGTAAGAAAAATGTTTCAGTTCTTACTACAATGACATACTCTTCAGGAGTGACTTATTATACCCTTTATCCACAGAGGAATTAAGACTTAAAAAACATGTCATGTGCCGATGTCATACACAGAGTACCAAAGGTTCCAAGTCCTCATAGCTGATTCCAAATCTCCTAGCTTTTGTATCCATCCAGCCTCCATGTGGACTTCCACTGTAAGGTCTAGGACAGTTGTTTCTGCAGGGCGGTATGCCTGGATAGATCGGCTCTTTCCTGCTCCTTTGGACCCGGACAGGTCTGGTGGGGATGTGATCTGATGCTGCATGTGTGTTCCTACACATTGATTTTTGCCTTTCGAGCTATACAAAAGGAATCTTTTCTTTTTAGTTACATGTTCCCATTCTGACCCTAAGGAGGTTCGTTCCAGAGTGTCTGCCCGTAAAGGACATGGTGAACCTACCAACGCTTAGTCTCATGTCAAAGGGCTTAGCCACTGGCAAAACAATAGCAGAAGAATGTGTTACCACTGACAAGAACATACC
>NW_021604622.1:4621609-4651137 GCF_004785775.1 Grammomys surdaster | reverse complement strand
CTTTGAGACAAGATCTCACTAAACTTGCCAAGCTTCCCTTGACAGAACGTGCTCTTAGGCCAGGCCTACTTTGAGCTTGGTTACTCTTCTGCTTCCATCTCGGAAGTAGCTAGGATTATAAAGATGTGTCATGATGCCTAGTCTATCCTAACTTTTTACAAATTATATCAGAAAAAGACAAGTTTTGGTGCCAATTACTTCAGCAGGTCATTGTATGACTCCCTTCAGGTCATTGTCCCTGGTCGAAAGTCTAGATCATATTCCTATGACCTTTGGTCGTCTGTCGTCATGCCTGGCAGGAGAAGTGCCTGATGAGCAGATAGAAGGAATGGAGCTTTACAAGGAATAAAGTTTTTAGTGCATTTTAAAGCCTGACTTTTGGGTATTTTACTAGATTTCCCCATCAATTTCATTAACAAGCAACTCAGGTGTGAAACTTCCTTTGCCAAAATGCAGATTAAAATTTCAGATCAAGTTAATGATTTAGTACAAAAGCTGACCCAGCATTTGAAACACAGCATCCTGTCTACATTTAAGAAGAAAGCTGGGCCTAGGGCTATAGCTCTGCAGTAGAGGATTTGCCTAGCCTCTTCAGTACTGACCAAAACAAAAGGTGAATTATAGTGGCGACCATGATTTAGCCTCTTTAAAATTCATAGCTTTGGACATTGACGGTTTCTTTGACCAAAAACCCAAACCATTTCTCTCAAGTAATTTCAGCCCAGTTTTTAAAAAATGGTGTATTATTTTGCTTAATATTTTCTTAATAATATACATTAATATTAAAATGTAGAAGACATGGGTTCTCAGCACCAAACAACACTGCAAACCTGGTCAGCAAGTTGCTGGCTCAGGAACTATACGTTTGTACAGACACAGCTGTATTTCCTTACTGACTTTATTTAAACTAAAAAATGCCCTCCTAAAATCAGTTGGATGTGGTTCAATATCCATGTAGAATTTAACTGGTGGCTTAATAAAAGCCTATCTGGAACAATCAAACCACAAACTGATTTCAAGGGTACCAGCCACCAGGCCTGCTCTTTCACAAGTTAACCAGAGAGTATCTACCAGGCAGTGAGCACGGCTCAGTCAGTCCAGATCCAGGCCCCGTTCAAGGTTAACTTAGATACCTTTTGCAGCAAAATAAACACATGAAGTGATGGCTCCGGTCTGACATATAACAAATGTTCCATACATGATTTGTTTGTAAGTGACATGTTAATGCTGTGATATGGTGTAAGATACCTGCTTTTCTGCTCTCAAAAAGGTTGTAGAACATTGGCTATTTTATTCAGGTTTGTGTTGTCTCCTTAAACCCCAGGGTCTTAGTTTTGAGAGAGGTCTTGTGAGTCCCTGGTGGAAAGTCTCACCTGCACATTACACACAACAGAAAATAAAGATTAAAGCTAGATTAGTACTATTCCCTAGCCCACTGGTGGCAGTACTCGGGTGGGTAGGCGGTACTTATGCCAAGGTCTTGCCATTTTAACCCATGGGAGTGCTGTAAATACTTTATCACTATTATATATATATAATATATATATATATATATATATATAATATATATATCACACACTCACACACACACACACATATATATATTTTTCTGATGGCAGAACATGTGAGAAGGCACTTATCTTATGACAGCTGCAAACTGGCTTGAGAAGACATCGGCAAATGTTTAGGATTTACACATGAAGGATAGGCAAAGGTCACACTACCTTTGGTGGTATCTGATGACCTGCTTGGGGAGTTGTACCCCAGGGGCTGTTTCCGACACCAGGAAACTCTCACTCCTAGCTGCTCACTTACCTGTCTCAATATCAGAGACTGTTGAGAGTTACTTCAGTAAGCATCAGGAAGGAATTTTTACTGAAAGTGTTGACATTCAAGAACCTTGGATTATTTAATACTTGATCTGAATATTCTAGGAGTACCTCCTCGTCTCACATACAGACAGAAGGCTCTAGAAAGGCACACACTCTGTACCCAAGTTCAGTGTCCAGTGGTTTTTACTGACAGGTCCGATTTCCATTAACGAACAGAAGAATTCCTGGCTACTGACTGACTACACAGAACACTGTCTGAGGAATGCGATTTTGTCTGAGCAACGTGGGTAGGCAAAATGTAACCGGATCACTTAGAGACAGGAAAGTTTGGAATAGCATGTGAACTACATGTTTGTTTGCACATAAATGTATGCTTAACAAGTGTCTGCCCATTCAGAAGAGCTTGGCCTAAGACTTATTTTATTTTAGCATGACAACGCAGTTGTAGAGAAATAAGTTAATTTTTACCCCACCTCTAACTTTTTAGTAGTTACCTCTCCATATGAATGCAGAAGTTGTAAATGACCAAACAGCCCAAATTAGTACAGAATCACTCCCGTCTCATGTACAGTCAAAACCAAAGTGCCCTTCCATCTTCTTAACATGTACCTAAGGCCACTCAGGTCTCTTTTGGTCCTTCCAAAGCTCTGCTACCCAAAGAGTGACCCACAGAAACTGCGAACAGCCAATGAGAACACGTTTGAAAGGAAAACAGCCCCACAGCCCTCTTCCTTGAGGCATTCTAATTGGAAAGTCACAGGGAAGCCCAGCAACTTCCAGCAACTGTGCCCATCTAAAGGTTGGTTAGTGTTTTTTAAATAGTCTCCCTTTGTAGCCGAGGCTGGCCTGGAACTTGCAATTCTTCTGCCACTGGCTTTCAAGTGCTCTTGCAGTCTCACGGTTGGGAACAGCCAATCGACACAGCTGTTATGAGACAGTCCCCGAGGTACGCTCAGATATTCTTTTAAGTGTTATTTGGCTCCTTATGGTTTTAACCTTTGTACTATGCTAAGTTTATGATAAAATTTATCATAGGCGTGTAGATCGATAGTCATCCTTGGGACATGAAGGCAGCAACGCGGCGATGTTGGACTAAAGCAAGCGAATCAAGAACCAAAATCACAGAGTCTAAATGATGAGCCTCCCAGTTTGCATCTGCACCAAACTAAACCCAGAGGGCTGTGACCCCCATGTCACACAGCCTTCTCCCCCAGCCCCTGGAGGTCTCTCTTCATAGTCCTCTTATTGAGGCCTGCCCGGAGCACACTCCGCTATGACACTCTATTCTTTTTATTCTACGTTTTATCCCTCTGCAGTATAACCACTTACACCAAGTTTTTATTCATTCATTCATTCATTCATTCATTCATTCATTCATTCATTCATTTCCTTTACTGTCTGCCCTTCTGCCTGTCAGATGGTGGCACCTTGTGGGCAGGAAGTTCTAAACGCTTTGCTCTCTGGAACCCTAACACAGTACTTCATCCATGGCAGAGGCCCAGGGTGTATCTGTTTAATAGAATGAATGAAGCACTTTGTGAGTTTAAGCAAGGGGAAAAAGTTGAGAGAGGGGAGGAAAAAAGCTCATGAAGTAGTAGTCCATGTTGGCTGTTTACTTCAAGGATATATGCAAGATACCATGGATTCAAAGAAAAAAAAATTAAAAAAAAACTTTAGAGAAGCCATTGATTCTAAACAATGTTTTATGTAAGACCTAAAAACCACTAAGGTCTCTCCCTAACCACTTTTGGAGGATTCAGAGAACCAAACTTGAAGACTTTGTTCATGCTTAACACGTGATCCATCACTAATCTGCACCCCCAGCCTAAGCTGTGACACAGTGATTTTTATCATATTTTCATTTATTCTGTGCTAATCTCAATAATTTGCTAATTTTAGACAACTGTGTTATTAATATGGGAGTTAGGTAACTGTGTTATCAATATAGGTGATCTAAGCTTCAGGGATAATTTTAACAAAGAGTAGTAGTGATTATTAAACTCACTTAGGTAATGACCCACACTTCATACTGAAAACCCGATCCTTTCTGAGCTGAGCCGCGGCCACCCTGCCAGTAGGACACCGTAATGTTCTTGCTCACTGGGCAAGCAGTTAAAATTCACAACGACACTCCTGTCCCTCCATCATGCACTGAAGTTGCTATTAGAAGCCTGCAGGTAACTTGGGGAAGTAAAGCCTCCCAGACAATCTCACACTTAAAAAAAAATAGGAGGAAAATCGCATACAATAAGACACTGTGGGTAAGATTTGATAAATCTATGTCCTCATGTAATCAAACCTCTGTCCTGATGTAAGACATGTCCACTACCGGTGACGGGCTTATGAATTGTTTTAGAATTTCATGTACCTAGAAAAGTTCATCATATATTTTAGGGACTGGCTTATTTTGACTCAAAATAGCGTTTCCTGAGACTCACCTTCGGAGTTGTGTATTTCAGTGATTTGTTTCTACCGAATGATATTCCAGCCTACAAATCACACAATGTGCTTATCTACGTATGGCCATTCTTGAATATAATCTGCTATGTGCATTTATTCATTTCATACTTCTCAATGGAGGTGATGGTTCATAGTGTTAACTGTTTAAACAAACTGCTGACCCAGTTTTCAAACTGGTTAAACCACTTCGCAGCCACGCACGAGAGTTCTCCACATCTTCTTTCAAATGTCATATCATCAGTAATTTAAATTTTAACCACAGTGGTTACATTAGTTATCATTCCATGATAATTTCCATGTGACAAAAGATCTCCAGTGACCCACTTAGAAAGAGGAAAACTGTATTCTGGCTCACAGTCTGAGAAGTTTAAGTGCGTGGTCAGTTCATCCTATCGTTCTGAGCCTGTGTTGGCACATCAGTGTGGGAGAACAGGATAGCAAACCCACTCATTCCATGGCCAAAAATTTTAAAGAGAGGAGGAAACATGCAGGAGACTCACTATCCCGTTCAGGGGCACGTGCTTCACCACCAGTAGGCCTCCCGATGGGCTCCATCACTTCCCAGAAGTACCACATCAGCTTAGCAGACTTTGACACATAGACCTGAGGTGGTGTACCAGATTCAACTACGGCATTCACTGATACATGGTAATGTCCTATGGCGGCTTTACTTCATGTTGCTTTAAGAAAGAACAATGTTGGGCCTTTTAAATGTACATATTGGTTATTTTATTTTAGACGTGTGTGTCAGACTACTGGTTCACATTTTAAATCAAATTATTCTCCTTGAGTTGTAAGAGTCCTTAACTCTTAATATTCTGGCTGCAAATTGTGTGTATATGTGGGACGATCATTTTCTCCGAGTCTCCCCTCTTCATAGTATCTTTTTAAGAAAAGACAGTTTTAATGCTGAAAAAATAATTTACATACTTTTCTAGCTTACTGATTTTAATGCCTGCCATGAAAAACTGTCCATTCTAATGGTAGGGAAATTTTCTTATTATTTTCATCTAGAAACTTTATATATTTAGTTTTAATATTTCGGTTTTTATATTACAGTAATATCTATATTACAACCCTTCACAAGCTAACTTTTATGGAAAGTGAGTTTTGAAATTCCTTTTCTTAGTAATATACTCTCATATTTGTTATAGAATTATCACAGAAAAGACTACCTTTTGTCCTATTTGAGTTATTTGGGCTCGTTGTCAAAAACGATGTACGGGGTGGTGAGATGGCCCAGCAGGTAAAGGCACTTGCTGCCAAGCCTGATGACTTGAGTTCAGTTCCAACCACATGGAGGAAGGAGAGTAGTAACACCCATCATTTGGCCTTTGATTTTCACATGTGAGCCATAGCACATGCATGACCCCCACACGCACACATACGAGAGGGGCGATAAGGAGAGAAAGAGAACTTACTCCCTTGAATCAGGGTCTCCTTCTGAACCAGGCTGGTGGCCAGAAAGCCCAGGGACACTCTTTGCCCACCACAGTGCTAGGGTGATATATATATATAGGTGTGTGTGTGTATTCCTATGCATATATACCTATATATCCCATGTACCTTTATACATTTCCCTATATATACATACCTATATATACATATATACCTATATATCCCATATACCTTTATATATTTACTTATATATACATACCTATATATACACATATATACCTATACATACCCATATACACACCTATATATACACCCATATACACACACATCTACATATACATATGTATACTACACACACATATATATGTATATATGTACACCTATAAGCTATACCCTGCTTTTTACATAAGTGTTGAGGTCTGAACTCAGTACTCACAATTTCCCAGCAAGCATTCTTACCATCTAGCTGTCTCCAGTCCCCAAAAATAGATATTTTCTTTTGTACTTCTGTGTTCTATTGTTCCTCTAGCCAGTGTTCAAGCACACAGGCTTTATACATACTTTGTTGGTTTAATTTCCACATATATTATAATATTTTAAACATATATTTTAATATACATGTTAAAATTTAGTTTGTGTGTTGACTTGTTATTCCTGATTCTCTTTGGGGTTTTTCTATCATCTCATAGTAAAAGCACTTTAAATTCTTTCTAATATGTAAGCCTTTTATTTCTCCCAAGGAAATCTAGTACATTACACTGGCTAGAATCTTCAACATTATCTTGACTAGAAGTGGTAACGAGGAGCACCCCCATTTCTTCAGAAGGCAAGTATCTTTGTCTTCTATTATCCAGTGACATTAATGTTGCTTATCTTATAGATATTCTGCTATCATCAGGCTAAGAACGCTCACTTCTATTCTAAATATTTTGATTTTGATTTTACCATTTAGTGTTGAGAAGTTTATCAATTTCATTGTTTTCCAGGAAATAGCTTCTGAGAACCAAGGATGAATTGATTACTTCCTTATAGCTTCGTTCTCAGACTAGAAAAGCAAACACCATTTGTGTCTTTAATTTACTTAAATATGCATTCATATATGTAATAAATGTGGCCTTGAGCAACTGTGACCTTTTTAAAATGTGGTAAAATATACTTGCTACAAAGTTTATCCTTGTGGCAAGCATTCAGTTCAGAAGAATTAATGATATTGATACAAAGTTTATCCTTGTGGCAAGCATTCAGTTCAGAAGAACTAATGATATTTATATTGCTATTCAGCCCACCTCCAGAACTCTTTTTATTTTACAAGATTAAACTGTATCATTAAGACATCATCCACCACTGCATCTGTCAGGGAAGTTTATTAAGGTAAGGATTCCTACAGTAGGTACAAGCTTGAAAACAAGAGTCAAATGGTTTTCAAGCATAAAGCTTCCCCTTTTCTCAACTCTTTAAAGGTAATCTATATCTATCTATATTAATGAGTGAAGATAAATATAAGTAATACTTCACAGCCAGAACAAAAGTCACGTGAGCCTCTGCAAGGTTCCCTTTTGGTTGCAGAAAAACAGAAATAAGTGTGGACCTTCCTCCTTTTGTCTGAGTTCATTCTATGTGTCACTCATATGATGTCACAATGCATGTACAGCACTGGTTTTTCAGGACCACAAGGGAAAGTACAAATCTATTTGGAGAACCATCATATTGTCTCATGATAACCTCATCTAAAGGAATTACACATTTATAACTGTAAAGTACCTATTGCAGCCCCTCTTCATGCAGAATGTTTATTTCATTTACTTTGTTGCTCCCCTAGGTGATAAATGAAGTTCATTCATACATAACTATACGAAAGATTTGAAGAAAAGAGTACACACGTAATAATCCAAGTGTAATGTGTATTTTAAGTCTGTCCAAAGGATTGAAGAATATTAGCTTAGTTCTTAATATTTAATTCCTCAGAAAACCCACATTTGAAATCAACCTTGGGAGAAAAAAGAAAACATGTTTGCATTCTCAGGCTCTGACATTCATCTGACATTCACAATTGTAGGTATCATTAAAATGTGTTGATTACAAATTAAAGGCTGAGGCTATTTGGTCTGTATTTCTTTCTTTCTTGTATATTTTTATTGAACATAGATGTTTTCAAACTATATTCTGATTATGTTTCCTCTCCCCTAACATCTCCCAGTTCTTCCATACCACCCCTCCCAGAGGAATCCACACCCTTTCTGTTTCTCATTAAAAAATGAACAGGCATCTGAGGATGTCTTTCAATCCTTGACTTTTAGGAAACTACTTTGAATGATGTACATTGAGGATAAAGCACAGACAGAAAATTACCAAATATAATAAATACGTGTCCTTTGTTCCTATTTCTTTCACAAAGCTTCACAAACTTTGAATTTCCTGAGGGGCAGATGTGTCTTTGTTTTGGAAATAAAATGGCAATTAGACTCTTAGATATTTTTAAGGGTAGAGCTGGCCACGCCATGAAGACTACATCTATTATTGGAGGCTGAGCTGTTCAGCTCCTGCCCACTGAAGGGATATAGAGAAGGGATGATAGCTGAGCTCAGCCACATGATCAATGACATCATCAACCATGCCTACATAATGCAACTCATCAAATCTTCAGACACAGGCCAGTGGCATCTGCTGGCTCACGGATCTATCAGTATATAGGGGCAGGGCACACACTGACTCCATGGAGACCAGCTCCTCTGCTCACGATCCTCCCAGACCTTTAGTTTGCATCTCTTACCTGGTTAATAATCTGCGTCCTCTGTAATGAAATAGTGATCACAAGTCAAATAATACTGAATTCGGTGACCCATTTGGTGAAGTATCAAGTCTAGGAGAGGACTGGGACATTTTGAATTTGTGACTGATTTTGCAGAGATGTCACAGACCTCCTGAAATTAGTAGTGGGTGTCTGAAATGAGGCAGCCTTGAGAGATTATGTGATCAATGTGTGGAGTCTTTGCTGCCTCTAAGTAGTGTCAGAATTGGATTGAATCACAGGATACTCAAAGAATTGATGTCAGAATTGTGTCAAGACACACAAAGAACATTAAGAGGCATTCCAAGGCATTTTGAATGCTTGTGGAAAAGGTTTTTTTTTATATGAACCTATGAAAAAAGATCAAATGTTGTAACACTAAGGTATACACCCTAGAAAAGAGTTATACAGAACAAAACAAACATTTAAAATAGTCCTTAATTATGATGTAATCTTAGGAAAGTCATTTAAGCTTAGAGGGTCTTTCTACACATCTTTAAAATAAGGTGATTTCACTGGGCTTTAGAAGATCATTTTATATGTCAATTTGGCTGGGCTACAGTACCAATATAGCTAGTCAACATGTCTACAAGTGCTTTGAGTGACATTAGAATGTGTGGCTTAGGACATAGTTCTCCACAATGTGCATAGGCTTCTCTCAGTCATCTTAAGACCTGAATAAAACAAAAGATTGCCCTCCGCTGGAAAAAAAATAGCAGGCACCAACTGGAACATAGTCATCATCAGTTTTGTCTTGGGCTCAAGCACATACCTGGACTTTCCAACATCCATAATTGCCCTGTCTCTCACCATGACTAGTGCACTACTTGATATGTTTGTTTCACGTAGTAGATGAGAACATAGAAGAAGCCATTTGTAAATTTTAAAGCACTAGAAACACAAGAATGGTTGCTGGTTTGATATGTAATGCATAATGAACCTGACAGGCATAAACATTAGGACTTACCAGGATTATCCGTATTACAGGTAAATGGATCAAAAATAGCAAAGAAGAAGCTGTAAGGCAAGAGGAAGTAGAAAGAGAAAGGTACTAAATTTCTGTTCTGCACAAATGTAGTGTCTGTCATTGAGAGCCAGCTCTGGGTGGACAGGAATCTTAGCTTAATTGCCTTACCTCATTTATCTACCAAGCATGTGACGCAATGCTTTACACAGTTGTTTCCCAAATAGTCAAAGAGTAAATAACTTTTATCTATGCAATCAAGCAAAATGGTATGTTTTCATGAGTGACTAGATAGGAAGACTCAAATGCAAGAGTTAAAATAGAATACATTAGCACACTGCGTGGAGGGCTAGAAATACACATGTATACTGAATCTGGCCATGCTTTGGCAAAGTTACATGTTCATAAATCAGAGTCCACATACCAGCCTGGTTGGAGAGAAGCCAAAGGGCTCATAGTCATGTGTTTGTGCATGTTCTCAACCAATACATGCAACAAACATGCACACTAGGGATCTAGTCATGGTGAGAGGGAGCACTTCTGGATGCTGGCAAATGAAGCTAAGCTGGCATACACATCCATGGTATGGCTTCACTCTAAAAGGCAATGAATGGCTTTGCCTCCTTTCACCTTTGCTGAACTTTGCAAACTAGCAAATATAGCTCTGGGAAAAAACCATTGCCACCACACAGAATGAGCACCTTTAAAGCCCAAGACTGCAATAGATGTAAACACGTAGGTTCTAGGAACTGGGTTTCCATTTTACAGATCAGTTGTCAGACCTCTAGATGACATTTCTTGTGGAATTCAATGGCTAGTCTGGATTTCATTAGCACGCCTCACAATTTCAGGGCTGGCGGTTTCGGTGGGCATGTATTTTCAGAGTTGGCCACAGAAGAATGTGGTCACTTTCAAAACATTCTGAGGAAAGAGCTTCAGGCTGGGAAAGGAGGCACAGGCTGCTGGCCTTCTTGGTATTTTGGGAAGTATGTCATCATAATGATATTTCCAGGCTTCTCTGGATATGGCCAGTAAAGGAGAAACCATCAAGACAGCTGTCCTTAAATTAAAACAACAGAGGGATATTATTTTCTACTTATAAAATTGGAAACAAATTTTAAAACGAATGCTCAGTCTTACTAGGATCATACCCTTTCATTCAGTACTGGAGAGTGGAAAACCACTTGGCCTGAAAAAAAAAGTTTAAAAAATTGTGTAATCTTTGGAACATATTCTCTAAGAATTTACCCCATGAAACTAGTGGTCTGTGAACAGTTATAACTATTAATTTATGCTTAACTGGGTAAATTTTAGTGAAAAGTGTCTGACATTACCCACTAAAAATAATGTTGGAGAGATCAGATATAATGATGCAAGAATTTGTCCATCATACACTGCAATTTAAAAGGCAGTCTACAGAGTACTGCATGCCAAATAAGTCCAGCCTTTTTGTTTTCAAAAGCAAGCAAAATAACAGTCCAAGCACGTACATTGAAGAAGAGACTAGGCTGCCTACTAAAATAGTCACAGCAGGCATCTTTAGGAAGTCACTTACAGGATTTCTTTTACTCACTTCTCTAAGCTCCTTTCACCAAATTTTCTATTATAAATATTACATCTTAAGAAAAAAAAAAGAGCAGCAAACAAACACAGAGACAAACTGAAGATTTTTCTAGTAACACCTGAGCCACTTGGACAGTCCTGTGTCTAAGGCTATTGGTTCAAAATGACTTCTTTTAACCTGGGTGGTGCAGCATGCTGGGAAAAGTTTAGACTGTCCTCATTTCATGGGGGGAATCACCTCCTGCCCCTGCTCTGCTAAGCCCCAGTTGGCATGAGGTCACTCAGCTCAAGTGGCTTGAGACATTCACCAAATGTTAGCACCCCGATGCTACCCTGAATGTGGGAGGTTTCAGTTCGTTAGCAGGAGAGTGAAAATCCAAAGCCAAATCTACAGGGAAATAATTGAGGAGCTCATGTACTGTGTATCCTAGATCCATGACAGGCCGCAAGAAGTAAGACGCATTTGGAAAGTTCTTAGCCTCTGTGGGGGAGGGTGCTGATGTCATCAGCTCACAGTCTTTCCCACTAGTGTTTTCTGTTGTCCTTGACTATGGACCAGAGTAATCGTTGGTCTATTTGTACAATCATCATCTGGCGGGGTAGTCAATCTGAAATGCTTTCAAAGATGATTCGTGGAAAGTCTGGTGAGGTGTAGTGTTTAGTGGTCCACCAAGTAAAATGCCACACTGGATACTCCAGATTTCTTTGGACTATAAAAATGAGTGTCAAAATATGTATTTTCCACAAATGAATGAGTCAGAATTCCTCACAAGGCTAGACTTAAACAAAACCCCTGTCAGTACTAGGACGTGAGGGTAGAGCCAGGCTAACAAGGCTGCTCTTGGCTAAATTTCTTTAACCTTGCCCCAATGGGTGTTTTCAGTTATACACACTCTAGCACACTCTATACAACTGACAATGGCTAGAAGTTTGAGTACATATTTCCAAGGAATATGTATTCTCAAAAGTCAACTATAGATCATCCTTTAAATCAACAGTGAGGCCACGTGAACTCACTGTCCAGCCTATTATTCTTCCTCTCAGAGTTTTCAGTTGCTTCACCAGACCACCCTTTCCCAGACATACAAACGGTCAGAAAGTCACAGAGCTTGCTGTGTCACAGACTTTGCTCTCCAGACCCACCTTGCTGTTGCTGGTCCTTCTGCACCTTCAGCGGACACATGCACGAACTGGTGAACAGGTAGCTGTCATCTTTCTTTTGTGTTGTAGACATGGTACCAACAATCTGGATGTCACTCGAGGACCACTAGCACATTTTGTCTTAGCCAGACATCAAAAACTGTCTTCAGAAGCACGCGGAAAAAAACACAGAAGCACGCGCAGATCTCGCCTTGCACGTCAAACATTTACTCCCCGAAGAACATGCCAGAGTTTCTCCTGGTTAAGAATTCTGCAGTAAATATTTACCAGTGTTGCACCTTCTGCCTACAAAGATGCCAACTTATTTGGCTGGAAACACGACTTAATTCTTAGTTTATTTCAAACTGCCCTGAAACTTTCTCCTTTTAGAATGTACAAAAATAAATGATGTCTCTCGGTGAAACTAGCTCTCTTGTTCAATTTTAGCCATTTTCAATTCCTTCTCTGATGCTAAGTCCAGTCCCTCTAGTATAGAGAGGACTTCTAGAGAAAGGTGCAAGCAACGGGGAAAGTGCTGCAGGATTAAATCAGGGTTTAAATCTGCCTGGCTGGAGCTCGCCCCTGGGCAGCTGGATGTGTGCAGTTCTTAAGGGAGGCTGGAGAGGGAGGAGCCTGAACTAGCTGATTAGCATAGAGAGGCAGGCAAGAAACGCCATTCTGATAGCTTCATGACAGCACGGCAATTAACCACCTTACTTCTGCTGCGTTGTCATGAAATCACAAGCCCAAAGTAGGGCTTGAGAGGCACAGATATTCTCGGGCACATGTTAAATGGAAAAGGGTAGGACTGGAGCTGGTTATGACCTCATGGAAATGTACTGCTGGAACTCTCGGATTCTGTAAACAGCTCTGAGGCTCCAGGAGAGGACCGTGATGGGGTCGAAGCAACTCTTTAGAGTTCTGCAAGAAAAATAAACACACAAAACACTACCCGGAAACTTACCTTTGCTTCCCAGCACAGTCTCCACGGCTGTCCCTGGGTTGTAAGACAAGCTAGCTTGTGAGTTTGCTTGTGCTTGCCGGTCCATTACTGTTGGAAATCAAATCCCAAACTCCTTAGACTCAGTGAAGTCATAATGAACGTCGAAGGTCCTGGCTGCAGCGTGACTCCTTGTAGATTCAGTGTTAAGGGAGCTGGATCTGTCTGCAGGCTGGGGCTCCCTGCTCGTATTTGGACACTGGTATTAAATACCCTAATAAGGTTGCTTCCTCATGATATCTGAGGGGGTAGGGGGAGATTGTTTTCCTGTTTTGTTTTCTTCTTTCATCCTAAGGCAATTCACAAATCCCAAGCATATTTTCATTTCTGAAAACACACGAAGTGCATACATTACTTCACTTTTGTAATTCCTGTGACTAATTAAAATGAAAATTTTGTATTATATCTTGAGTTTTATTTGATAAAACTGTCATAAAGATGTAGACTGGAAGAAGTGGATTCCTGAGCACAACCTGAGGTGTAAAGTTAAATATGGAATCTACACACGTTCACACCCGTACGTTAGTGTGTGCATACCCGAAGCACACACACACACGTGTGTGTGTGACAGTGCACACAATCACACATGTATGCACACCCAAATGTGTGTGCATGAACACACACACACATATGCACACCCACACATGTGTATTTCTTAATTCTCTGTTCCAGACAAAGAAGCCAAGCCTTTTTACACAGAGCTGGTTTTGCCTTCTTTGATAGACTCCAACTTTCCTGAAGGTCCATCTCAAGTGCTACAACGTTAGAAAATAGGGCTGATGCCTGAGGACCCTTATGGTTCTGCTTTAGGTTACTCTGTGCAATCCTGGGCAGTGGTCCTATAATCTACACCAGGGATGCACCTGAGTTACTGCCCTGAGCTTTGAGTTACACTTGTAACTGCTCTTTTAGGGTCAGGTGTTCTAGGCTCTAGTGGAGTGAATCCAGTCTGGCTGAATCTTATTTGTGACAGGACGGAATAAAGCATACCAAGGATGCAGAATGGGCATTTCCTTCACAGACACCTCTTTGCCCACTTTTTAGAAACGCTACCAAGTTACTTCCCAATAATCATGCTCTGCTGTACTTCTTGCTAATGAGTGAAAGCAAGACATTGGAATGGCGAAGTTGCTCAGTTCAAGAAATAGGTGAATGACCATTGTCCTTGTTATTTATAATTTGATTAAAATATATTGTAATCTCATAAAGTCACTTTCCTTTTCTGTGATCCCCCCTCACTTCAAAGAATAACACTGATTGTGTATGTGTGTGTGTCCAGTATGTGGGTACACAAGCCCATGCATGCATGCATCCGTGTGTGTGTGTGTCTGTGTGTGTGTCTGTGTGTGTACTCATATGTGTCTGTGTGTATGTGTGTGTGGCATGTGAGTATACATGTCTATGTATGCATGTATGTGTGTGTGTCTGGTATGTGGGTACACATGTCCATGCATGCATGTGTGGAGGCCAGATCTTGATTTCAAGTATCTCTCGACAATGCCCACCCTATATTTTGAGACAGTATCTCTCAACGAACTTTAAGCCCATTGCATTGGCCAGACTAGCTGACCGGCAAGTCACAGAGCTCCATCTATCTCTGCCTCCGGGGCTGACATTATAGGTGTTTGGGCAGGACCAGGTGGGAATCCAAACTCAAGATAAAATGTTTGTATAGCAAGTACTTTACCTGCTGAGCAGTCTCCCAGACCCCCACAGACTTTCTTATTTGGGTTCTTCCTTCTCTATCCTATCCTTTCTTCCTTTCTAGAAACCTGCATCTTTGTGCTCTCCAAATAGTAGAGTGGAAAGATATGTTGTTATAGGTAAGAGGCCTGCCAGCTGCTGCTCATAGGGGAGACACTTGGAAATTTGGCATCTTATGATTAGAATTGACAATTCAGTTGAACAATCTAAATGGTATTGCATTCACTGGAGAATTCTCTCTTCTCAGTTGACCCTTATTTACAAAGTAGAAATGCATTACACTTGACATTAGTCCTCAAGCAAGTTACTTGCTTAATTCACAGCTTGCTTTGTCTCAGATATATCAAGTCTATGGATGAATGACTATTTTTAGTTTTGGTTTAGTTCTGAGAATTTCATACAATAAGTTTTGACAATATCCACCCTCTCCTCCACCTTCTTTCAGATCCACTCCTTCTCTACCTACCCAACTTGTTGTACCCCCATTTTACCCCAGCAAATCATGTTTGTGCTACCATATACACTGTTGGATATGTAGCTTTCCAATGTAGCATGATCAACCGAATGAAGGCAGCCCTCTCCCGGCAGCCATTGCTGTCACTAGTTCATTTGCTAGGAGTGGGTCTTCATGCCCGCCCTCTCCTATTGGTGTACTCTGGCTTGAGGTTATTCTGCTGTGAGTTCATGTGTACACCCGTTCTGTCCAGAAGACACTCTTTCCTAGTCTCTGTTCACCACCTCCGGCTTCTACAGTCTGTGGTGAAATGTTACGCGGACCACAAGCAACAACATGGTATATCTCATTTCATCCTCAAAGGACAGGATAAAAAGGTCCATAACAGATGACAACTGGAGAACCTGGTCTAATCTTCATATTATCTCAGAACTATGGAATGATTAAACAGCTATTATAGTTCAGGAGTAATGAATTACTGCTGAGAATTTAGGCTTCTTGTTCATTTCAAATAACAGAACCCTTGTTCCTTTATGTAAGTCAATAGTAGTTCCTACCCCCAAGTTATTCATTCTTAATTTATTGATCAGAGATATTATGAATCTGAGTTTCAGGATTTTACAATGGTAAGTAGTGTATAATAAAATTAGCTATAAAAGAGGGATATGTCTAGCTAGAGTCATATTATTGCAAGTTACTCTAAGTTTTTAATCTCATAGAGTTTCCTAAGTAATACAGCTGACTGAATTCCCAACTGTTATCCTCTGTGAAAACATGGTTGTTGTACTAGACACCGGTTGAATACCTATTATCCAGGAACACAGGAGGCTTCCCTGGCACTGCCTACTAATAAAAGGTACTCACTCTTCAGAAATCTCTAATTCATTGAACAGCGACATTTCGGTCTTGGGTATCAAAAGCCTCATCTCACTCTATGGTCAAGGCAATGACAGTTCAGAGTAATATCTATTCTTTGGCTGGTGAGTACTAGGTCTGGCTGATGAAGGGCTCCCTCTGGAGGTCAGCAAAACCCAAGGTTAGTGAGCTGAATCACCTCAGCCTCAGGGTACCTGAGAACCACAGGATTGCAAGTCAAATGTTTGCAAGTTTAGGAGATGTTTATAGTCTGTATCTGCAGAGGTGGGAAAGCTCCCTGGTCATCCTCCTAAGGGTGAAATCTGGTTGCCATGTAGTGGGATTTAATGTCTCATAGCTGCACATTGTGTCTATCTTTATTGAAGTCTATTTCTTTCTTTCTTTCTTTATTTATTTATTTATTTTGTTGATTTACTTATTAACTTTATATCCTGCTCACTGACCCCCTCCTGGTCACCTTCTCCCACACTCCTTCCCCCCATGCCCCCTCCCCTTCTCCCCTGAGCTAGTAGTGGTCCCCCAGGGGTATCCTCCCCCTCCCGGCACTTCAAGTCTCTTTGAGGCTAGATGCTTCCTCTCCCACTGAGGCCAGGCAAAGCAGTTCAGCTAGAAGAACATATACCACACACAGTCAACAGCTTGTGGGATAGCCCCCATTATAGTTGTTCAGAACCCACATGAAGGTCAAGCTGCACATCTGCTACCTATGAGCAGGGAGGCCTAGCTCCAGCCAGTGAGTGTTCTTTGGTTGGTGGTTCTGACTCTGAGAACCCCAATAAAACAAAGTAAAACCAGAGTACAAGAGAAAAAAAGCTGTTTTATTTTTATTTTTTAGAGGAAAAATACACCCCAAGTCTATTGATCCTTTTCCCATAATGTCCACCTTCCAGGAAGGATAAGCTGATCCCTGGAGTCTGATTATTGTCTACAGATGCTAGAGTCACTGACGCCAAGACGAATGAAATGGATTGAGACGCAAAGAGCTTTTTACAGGTAAATATAGAAATAAACCTTCATAAAATCACACTTTTGTTACTTCATCTAAGTTTACATTAATGGGAATAAATGCTATCCGGTGTCTCCCATCCTGTCATAACTACCTTCCTTGTTGGGTGATTTGGGTTTTCTGGGTCCATCTGCTTTCTCTTTTTTTTCTATCTCTACTTCTCCTCATACGCAGTTACTTTTATGATAACTCTGTTGCATTTAGAATGGTTGTAATGGGTTAAAAATGAAATTAATTTGCATTCCTCTGGTGGCTAGTGTGGTTCTTTGTATCCACATTGGCCACTCGCGTTCCGTCTTTCGATAACTGTCTCGTTAGCTCACTTCTTGATCGGGAACTTCCATTCTTCCTGTTTATTTTGAGTTCTTTGTTCTAGATACGAATCCTCTATCGGGTGTGTAGCTAGCAAAGGTGTTCTCCAATTTTTAGTGTGCAAAATGAGAATGATGTTAAGGCTTCATCTCCCTCCAGTCAGAGGGGTAGGGCTTGAGAAAGTCAACAACACAGGCTGGCAAGGGTGTGGACAAAAGGAACCAGGAAGCATTGCTGGTGGGAATGGAAACTGGTTCAGCCACTGTGAACATTAATATGCAGCTTCCTCAAAAGAACTGAAAACAGATCTGCCCTGTGACCCAGCTCCGCCATTCCTGGGTATTTTCTGAAAGGAAACCAAGTCAACTCATCTCAGAAATTCTTGTAAACTGCTATTTTTTTTTTTTAGCAGTGTTCACAATAACCAAGTGGTAGAAACAAACTACACACCCAACAATAGAAGAATGGATAAAGAAATATATATGAATGTATTTTTGAACATATGAAAATATATTCCTATTTTCATGAATATGAATATATATTAGTTAGGGTTACCATTGCTGTTACAAAACACCATGACCAAAAAAGCAAGTTGGGGAGGAAAGGGTATATTTGGCTTATACCTCCACATTGCTTTTCATCATTAAAGGAAGTCAAGGTAAGAACTCAAACAGGGCAGGATCTAGAAGCAGGAGCTGATGCAAGGGTGCTACTTACTTGCTTATTCTGCCTGCTTTCTTATAGAACCCAGGATTACCAGCCCAGGGATGGCACCACCCACAAGGAGCTGGGCCCTCCCCCATTGATCACTAATTGAGAAAATGCCTAACAGCTGGATCTCATGGAGGCATTTGCTTAACTAAGACTCCTTTCTCATAGATGACACTGGCTTATGTCAAGTTGACACACAAACAATTGTACAATTTAGGCCTCCAGATTGACATGACCAGAGAAAAACCACTCCATGATATATCACAATTAAAATGTCAAGAGTAAAAAGTGAAGAAACAATATAAAAAGATCTGGGCATAGTGTCAATTTGCCTATAAAAGTGAACATATTACAATAATTTCACATTGCTTGTTGGGACTCTTAAAAATGCCCCAGGTATACAATGATATATTTCAAGCCTTGCAAGTAAATAACAGCCAAAACTACCCATACCCAGCAAAGCTATCTCTTTAAAATGATTGAGAAAGCTGGGCATTGGTGCACATCTTTAATCCCAGCAACTGGGAGGCAGAGGCAGGCAAATCTCAAGGCCAGCCCGGTCTACAGAATAAGTTACAGGACAGTCAAGGCTACACAGAGAAACCATGTCTCAAGGAAAAAAAAAGACAAAACAAAATGAAACAGATAAAATTATGGAGAAACAAGAATACTTCAAACAAGAAAAAACTAAGACAATTTATGACAACTAAGCCAGCCCAGTGAAAAAAATACTTAAAGGAATTCTATGCACAGAGAAGGGGAGAGGTAATCACATTCACAAGTGTACATGAATATACTTCATAAGAGGGATAGATAAACAAAGGAGAATTGGGAGGGAACGCCTCATGTCCAGCAATGCAAACCATAAAGCCCCTAGCACAAATAGGGGAGGAAGAAAGCTAACAATGATGAAATCAAATCAAACCAACATAACTGCATAAACTAGCAATGCCAACTGGACTTGACGGATTAAAAAGAATAGAAAAGTTGGGAGGTTAGGGGAGGGGTGAATCTAGGAGGAGTCAGGGGAGGGGTGGATCTAGGAGGAGTCAGGGGAGGAGTGGTTCTAGGAGGAGTCAGGGGAGGGGTGAATCTAGGAGGAGTCAGGGGAGGAGTGGTTCTAGGAGGAAGCAGGGGAGGGGTGGATCTAGGAGGAGTCAGGGGAGGGGCTGGATCTGATCAAAACAGGTTGTATGAAATTCTTAAAGAATGAATACTGTTTAAGACAAAAATAAATAAATGAAAGTTTCTTCAAAATGCATTCATGTTTTATATCAATCTATTTACATTTTAATCCTTAGTCTTCCTGCCTCCACCTCCCAAGTGCTAGGCATTTAAATATGTACCAAGTATAAATTCAATAATCTTTGATATTTGGCCTCACGGATTTTTCTAATTAGCGTCCTTAAGGTATATTTGTGAAGACAGAGACTTCGACTCCTGTCACTTAGCTGCTTGTTAGCTTGGTTTAACCACCGCAAATTCTCTGTGATAGAGTACTTGTCTAACACACGAGAAGTTTTGTATTTGATCCCCATCCCTAAGTGGAGCTGGGAGAATCAGTTAAGTATATAGATGTAAGATATATGCCTCCATTGTCCCAAACCTCAAACAGTTTGGATAAACAGGAAAGAACTCCACAAGCAGAGGCTCAGGAGAGACAATCACCATCCTGAAAATGGATAAAGCAGAAGGCTGTCCCAGGATGCCTAAGACATCAGAGGGACTCTGGGCCGGAATGAAGACACCCACAGAGCAGACTGGATGACATCCACAGCTGGAGTCAGCACAGAAGCTTCTGAAGCCAGAAGTTCCCCTTTCTTCTGCTCACTGGACTTCCTTAACCAACCAGCTTGCTCTTAACTTTTTCCTCAAATGTTGATACTCCATCCCTGGAAATCCAGTGAGACTTGAGAATAGAGTTTTGAACTGGATAGTCATTGAAATAAAAATATTAAATTTGAGTACAGATATATGAAATTAGACCAGTGCAAACCAAAGTGTGCTTTAGTGTTTCAGCTGGATAGCAAGAGCAGAGCTTGTCAAAGAGAATTGAAGAAAAAAAAACATAGCAAAGTAAAGATGTGGTCTTTTATTCAAGTCTTATTTGAGTTTTTCTGATGCACACTACTTTTTGATAGCACCACACTAGAAAATAGGACACCTTGAATCAGTTATCGCTTGAAGCACCGTTGTATGATTTTTTTGTACAACTGTATTACCCCAATATCAGTTTCTTTATCCCCACTCAGACTGAGCCTGAAGCTCTGGGATGTGGCTTCACTTCCATTTTAAAGTATCCCAGGTGATTCTAACGGACATCTATGGTTTTAGCCCACAGAATAGGCATCTGGTTAATATGTGCCTGTGTTTGTCTCAGCCTTGAGAATACTCTCCACTCTATTTTACTGATTATGTTCTTGTCCTCAGGTGGTTTGCAACAGATCTTTCCTCCTCCTCCTCCTCCCCCTCCTCCTCCTCCTCCTCCTCCTCCACCTCCTCCTCCTCCTCCTCCTCCTTTTCCTCCTCCTCCTCTTCCCCTTCCCCTCCTCCTCCTCCTCCTCTTCTTCTCCTCCTTCTCCTCCTCCTCCCCTCCTCCTCCTCCTCCTTCTCCTCCTTCTTCTTCTTCTCCCCCTCCTTCTCCCCTCCTTCTTCCCATCCTTCTCCCCCTCCTCCTCCCCTCCTCCTCCCCCTCCTTCTTCCTTTTCTCCCCCTTCTCCCCCTTCTCTCCTTTCTCCCCCTTCTCCTCCTCCTCCTCCTCCTCCTCCTCCTCCTCCTCCTTCTTCTTTTGCTGAAGAGTGTGTGACAGTGACGTCAGTGACACGGGAAAATCACCTGTATCAAAGCCAATTAGTTGCACTGCTTCCATTGTAATAAAGCAGATCAGTTATGGGAGAAGGGCTCTACTGGAAAATTCCCGAGGCTGCCACAGCAGCAGCCTTAGGCTTTTATATGATTAGTACAAATTTCATACATTCATTCAGCAAACAGATATTAGGTACCAAGTATATTCTAGAATCTGGAAATAAAAATGATGGATATGATGCCAAGCTTCCTAATGTTCTGGACTTTTGTTTTGTTTGTTTGCTTGGTTGTTTGTTTTGTCATTCAAGAAACCAGTGATTTCTTAGCCATCTGGAGTTTACTAATTTGTAGCTTTGACATTTCAACTACTGTTTTCTAGACTTTGAAATTTGGTATCCCAGTAATTTTTATTAATGAGTGGGCTACCAATTCCTAATTTTTCAACTTTATACAACCAAATGAAAGTCTTTTTAACACAAACATCAGCACATAGACCATCTTACTGTAAAGAGTCAAGTTTTGTGGAAGATTCTGCAAATCTTAAAATTTAGAACCAGATTGTTATGTATCTGCATCTCTGTCACAAGATATGTATTGTTCTCCAAATAAATGTTAGAACATGTTAAAGTCACATTAGTAGCCAATATGTAGGAGCAGGAACAAATTTGTCTCCCTAGGAGCCTCTTGAGGCACCAACAAGAAAATGTACTTAATGAGGTTTTCAGTACAAAAAAGATAACTAACTCCTGAAAGAGAGGAAACGAACGGGGTCAGCCCTAAGATTACTCTAGTTAATGTCTTAAGAGTAGCTCAGGTCTACAGAAAAGGGAGGGGACTCATGCAGATCTAGGAGTATTTTGGGATGATAGAGCTAAATGCTCAGAATGAACAAGGTTACAGGAGTCCACAGGAAAGAACACTGGTCAGGAAGGAGCTGTGTAGATAGATCTGTCTGAACACATGCAGTTTCTGACTTCACAGCATGAAACTATCCTAGGCCAGAAATGCAATCACTTGGAACAGAGAGAAGTTGGGATGCCTGGCAATCACACAGGGTCAGAATAGTGCTTGTACCCAGAATTCACAATGGGGGACCTCATGATTCCTAATTCTAAAAATAAACAGAGCATTAGTGAACTCTTAGATAACTGCACTGGTGGTGTGTGTGTGTGTGTGTGTATGTGTGTGTGTGTGTGTGTGTGTGTGTGTGTGTGTGTGTATATAATTGATTATATGATTATAATGGTAATATATATATATATGATAACCATTATAAGCCCAAAAATTTAAGCACAAAATTCATAATGAAAACAATATCAAGACACATATACAGAGGAACAATGATAATTATAATAAATTTTATGCCATAAAATGAAGGTAAGAAGACAAATCTCATTCATGATAATTTTAAAATCTTCACCAAATTACAAATAGAAGGAACTTCCCTGGGCTGGAGAGACTGCTCAGTGGTTAAGAGCACTGGCTGCTCTTCCAGAGATCCTAAGTTCAATTCCCAGCAACCCCATGGTGGCTCACAACCATCTGTAATGTGATCTTATGCCCTCTTCTAGTGTGTCTGAAGAAAGCTACTGGTAGTCATATATCAAATAAATAAGTAATTCTTTTTTTTTTTAAAAGAAGTAGGAGTTTCCTCAGCTTTACAGAGGAAATTAATATGCAACCAATACCTACTTGACTGGATAATTAAAGAACACATTATTTCCCCCAGAAACACACACAAGGATGTTTGTTTTAACAGTTCAATTAAATATACAATATATGAAATTCACAAGGAATAATATAAACATTACTTTAAAAATTGCATGGTATGTTCTGGTCAGTGTAAAAAGGCAAGAAAAAAATAAAATAAGATCACCCAGACTTAAAAAGGAAAAGTAAACAATTTTTTCAGATGATACAGTCATCTATGTAGAAAATATGTGCAGCATCTACATGAATAAGTGAGTTTAGTACAGTGGTGGATTTTTAAATTGGTATGGAAAATGGACTGTACGTCTATGTAGTAGCCACAGAAACCCCAACTGAAGCAAGACAATACCACTAGCAACAATATCAAGAAGAATGACATCTTAGAGGGAAAATCTGACAAAACATGTGAATGATCCCAACACTGAAAACTATAAAGATCTCGGTTTAAAAAATTGAAGATATGAGTGTTTCAGAAATGCCCCATGTTCATAAGACAGAAGATTCCACACTGTTCTGGTCTCAATCTGTTCAGGTTTAATTTTAGCTAGAAAATTACTGATTTCAGAAGGAAATTGGTGGTTTCAATAAATATAAACTGTACAAATTGACTAATGAGTGGAAATCAAAAGGACATAGACTAGCCAGACTTATTTTGAGAAAGAACAAAATTAGAGAACTAATAGTACTTGATAAAGCTTTGTTGTCGTTATAGGAATGTAAACAGAAAGAGACCAATACCAATACAGGTAAATAGATCTGTATATGGAATGAATTATCCTGAAATAAACTAACACATATGTATGCCATTGATTTGGGAAAAAAGTGCAAAGGCATCTCTCAGAGGAAAAAATAACATTTAGCAACCAATGGGAGCAAAAGCAGGGACCCATAGCCAAACACTAAACAGAGCCAGGGAAGTCCCATAGAAGAAAAGGAAGGATTGTAGAAATCAGAGGGATGGAGGAGACCACAAGAACACAGGCCATCGAATCAAGTAAGAAAGGCTCATAGGGACACACAGAAACTGAAGCAACAAGCACAGACCCCGTATGAGTCTGAGCTGGGTCCTCTTATACCTTATGGTTGTGTAGCTTGGTGCTCTTGTAGACTCCTAACAGGAGGAGTGGGGCTGTCTCTGACTCTTGTACGTGTACTTGGGACACTTTTCCTCCTACTAGGTTGCTTTGTCCAGCCTTAATATGAGGGTTTTGTGCCCGGACTTATTGTATCTTATATCATGTTGGATGGATATCCCCGGGAGGTTTGGTCTACTTTTTCTTTATAAGGGAAACAGAGGAGTTGATCTGGGGCAGAAGAGGTACTGGAAGAAGTAGAGGGAGGAGAATCTACCGTTGGGATGTAATGTGTGAGAGAAGAATAAAGTTTTATAAAAGCCAAATAAATACTCAAGAACAACAAAACAGCCTGTTGGTGCGTTTGTTTGCTCTTGACCAGAAGCCGAAAGTATATAGATAAATGATAAAAATATTAAATTTTAGTGATGAAGGGAAGTGGATTAAAAAAATGCTACTGAATAAACTCTTATTTCCTCTGTAAAGGTTTCTCACACACCTTCTCAAAGGAGTTTCAGAGATCCTGTTCATAAGAGACAAAGGCAACACAATTACAAAGATCTCTGAAGACACAGTGTTTGGATACATCACTGCTGGGCTTCACACAGTTCACTTTTCAAATAAATATGGTCACTTCGATGTTTACTTTGACCAGATTTGGTCTTGAAGACATGCAAGCAAAGTTGTTTTCTGGCTTTGGTTTCCCTTGGGATATGCTTTGATATGAAAAATCAAGAGCTTATCAAGTTGAGCTCATTCCAGAAATAAGAAAGCAGCACTTGCCTTGCCGTGGTCTTCTTAATATTTTTACAGCTGTCTCTCTCAGAACTCACTGCCTGTTGCTTGGAATAACACCTTTCCTGGTTAGTAAATCCTGAGGTGTTTGATTTGATGTTTGCTTATGTAATCTTGTATTCAAATATATATTGTATTAAAAATACATGTGGGGGCTATTAGGAGAACTGAGGTTACAGCAGTGAGAAGATCAAAGAAAGCTCATGCCCTTTATAGTAAATTTTGAGTTTGACACACGAGTATAAATGTTGGAGTAGTGGGGAGAAGTAGTGTTCATTCCTTCAGTTTCTGGGGATGTGTGCATCAGTTTGAGCTGCTATATTAGATACATACATACACCATAGGCTATAACAGATGCATCATAACAACATCTATTTCTTATCATTCTGGAGGCTGGTAGTCCAACATCAAGGAGCTAGCAGATTTGGTGTCTGGTGAAGATGGTGTACATACCTGTGTCCTCAGAGGGAAGATGCTGTTTCTCTAATGCTTCTTCCTCCCAGGGCGGGTTAGGAATCTATCTTCATAACCTAATTATCATCTGAAGCCTCTGCTCCCATATGCCAGCACCTCAGAGATCAGGAATTTTGGAGGGCAGATCCAAAGAAGCTAAATAGGAAGGAAGGCCCAAGTAAGGATTCTTGAATCTCACTTAGAAAGGGAAATAAAGTAGTCATAGGATTCAGATGGAGAGAGGGAAGTGGGTGGGAGAGGTGATGAGGAAGGGAATGGGGGAGGGGTCAGGATCAAGTGTGGGGAAAGACAGGAGAGAGGGCCAGAGGGCTAAGAGAATGAATGGAAATCTGCAGCTGGTGGGAGTAGGGGTTTAGGGAGCGTCTCTAGAACAAGCCAGAGACCTGGGAAGGGAGAGGCTCCCAGGAGTCTTTGGGGGTGACTTTAGCTGAGACTCATAGCAGTAGGAATATGGAACCTGAAGTGGCCACCTCCTGTGAAGGAGACCCCCCCCCCCCAGTGAAGGGATAAGAATACCAACACACCCATGAAACTGTTGACCTAAAATTTGTTCTGTCTACAAGAAATGCAGGGGCAAAGATGGAGCAGAGACTGGGGTTGGGCCAACCGATGACTGGCCCAACTTGATATCTAGCCCAAAGGCAAGCAAATACCAATCCCTGACATTACTAATGATACTCTGTTATGCTTGCAGACAGGAGCCTAGCATAACTGTACTCTGAGAGGCTCCAGCCAGCAGCTGACTGAAACAGATACAGAGGCCCACAGCCAAGCATTGGATGGAGCTCAGGGAGTGTTATGGAAGAGTTGGGGGAAGGATTGAGGGATCCAGAGAGACCCCATGGGAAGACCAACAGAGACAACTAATCTGGATTCTTGGGGATTCTGAGACTGAACCACCAGCCAAAGAGCACACATTTGCTGGACTTAGGTCTCCCCACACATGTGTAACAGAACAGCTTGGTCTTCAGGTGGGTTCCCCAATAACTGGAGCAGGGTCTATCCATAAAGCTATGAGTCCTGTTCCCCTAACTGGGCTGCCTTGTCTGGCCTCAGTGGGTGAGGATGCACCTAACACTGCACTACTTGATATAATAGGGTCAGGGGATACCCAGGTGGTTCTCCACCCTCTCAGAAGCGAATGGAACTGGAGGGTGAGGGGAGGGACTATGTGAAGGAAGACGGGAGGAGAGGGGATGTAAAGTGTGAGGGGAGATGAGGAAGAGGATCAGAATGTGAAGTGAATAAACAAGTAAATTAATGGGAAAAAAGAATCTTGAAGGGACACACATTTTCATTTGGAAGGGAAGGGACAGGGAGAGGTTTAAGGATCTGTGGTTCTTATAGCTCGGGTTTTGGGCTTATAATGGTTATCATATATATCACATATAATGCATATATAATTATATATCAATTAAGTATACCATTATAATCATATATATCAATTACATATATTTTATTTGTATATGTGTATACACACACACACATATATATACATATATACATACACACACACACACACACACACACACACACCACCAGTGCAGTTATCTAAGAGTTCACTGATGCTCTGTTTATTTTTAGAATTCAGAATCATGAGGTTCCCTATTGTGAATTCTGGGTACAAGCACTATTCTGACCCTGTGTGATTGCCAGGCATCCCGACTTCTCCCTGATCCAAGTGATTGTATTTCAACTTGGATGTTGTCTCACTTCAACAAGGTCTTTCACTACAAGAGGCAGGCACCACCATGTGCAATCTGGGCTCCCACTCTCACAAATAGACCCTAGGCGCCAATCTTTTAAAGCGTGTTTCGAATCTTTTTTCCTCTATATCAATCTTTGGCTGTGGAAAAACAACCAGAAAAGTGACAGTTTTGAAAAACACAGCATTTATCCAGGCTTGAAAAGTTCCCAGGAATAAGGAAGTTGCTAGTTTTATAAGAATAATGTCTAAACATAGTGATTTAAAGTTGTTCCTTGTTCTCTGCTTGACTGATATTTCTCTTCTCTTTAAATCCTTAGCCTATAAACATTAAGTAAACTTTAATTGCACAACAAAAATGAAATTATATTCTTTCCAAGTCAACTCTGTCAGTGAAGCCAGTTGTCACAACAGTTATGATAACTCTGGAGTTGAAGAAAGGATCCACAGATCAGTACAGAAGTCCAATTTATTTGGGTGAGGGCTTGAGACATACTCCTTTCCTACAATACCACAGGAAGACGACAAACAAAAGAATAACAGAGCAGAATACAATGTCGTATTACAGCTGTCCTTCCCTGAAAGGTCCTTGACCACAGGAACAGGTGATTGTATTTCAGTTAGATTAAACACATATTTTGTACGTGGGGGTAATAATCCTACAAACTATTGAAATTTATTTGCGAACTCTTTATAGCAAGACATAATTGCTAAAACAAAGAAAAGTAAATAGCTTGGAATTTGATTTCATTTTTAAAATGGATGATTAGGGTAAGGGTTTTTTCTATTTGCTGTAGTTTTGATTTTTCCAGACAGGGCTTCTCTGTGTATCCCTGGCTGTCCTGGAACTCACTCTGTAGACCAGGCTGGCCTCAACCTCAGAGATCCACCTGCTTCTGCCTCCCTACTGCTGGGATTAAAGGCGTGTGCCACCACAAGTCTGCAGATTTTTTTGTTCTTTCATTCTGTTTTCTTACCAAGGGAATCCTATTCAGGAATTCGTACCTGTGACTTCGTGATACAGCATGCCCCCTACATTTCCCTAAGGTGGGTTCAGGGTTTTAGGTTTTACATTGATTTAAGGTATAATTTCACTCTTCTTTATGGAAAACTGTAGTTTCCCCAAAACCATTTGTTAAAGATTCTCAGGAGTTAATGCCAGTACTTGACAAGTGAGTCCTCATTAAACTAAAAGCCTTCCAAAGGAAGCAGTAGACCGAATGAGGAAAAGCCCACAGAGTGGAAAATTCTTCACCAGCTCTACATCCAGTAGAAGTCTAGTGTCTAGACTTTACGGAGAGCTCATAAAACAAACAACACAATAGCATTTAGGTTTTGGATTTGAACAGAGAGTTCTCAAAAGAAGAAATATGAATGGCTAAGAAGTGTTTTTTAAATGTGTTCAATATCTTACCCACCAGGCATATGAAAATTAAAACTGAAATTTTATCTTACTTCAGTCAGAATGACTACAGTTGAGAAAACAAATGACAACGCATGTTGATGAGGGTGTGGAGAGAGGGGTTCCATCATTCTCTATTGATAGAGATGTGAATTGCTGCAGCCATCATGGGAATCAGTGGGGAAGGTCTTCATAAACCTAGAAGTAGATGGGCTCTATGAACCAGCTTTGTGACTCCTGGGCAGATGGTCAAGGGAACCTATACTGTACTATGGGGATACTTGCTCATTCATGTCCATTGTTTCTCTATTCACAATAGCTAGAAATGGAGACAGCCTAGGTGTCCAGAAACTGATGTGTGGGTAATGAAAATCTGATTTGTTATTCAGCTAAGAAAAGAGTAATTATGAATTTTGCAGGTGAATTGGTAGGACTACTGAAAAAGACCACACTAAATGAGGTTATCCATTCACAGAAAAACTGGCACCAAGTTGACACATAAAGTTAATCATGCCACTATGTTAATAAAACCCAGGGCTATTTTTATATTTCCACATATAGAGGCAGATGTGTTCCTGAAGAGCTGGTTTCCAAGTATATCCACTTCTGATTTATAATAGGGTAGTACAATTTCATTTACCTTGCAGTGGTTCAGAAGTGATGTACTTCCTAGGCTGTGACACACAGCACAGCATTCCCTTGTGCTGCTGGGCTACCACATGAGTTACAGCTCCTGGTGGCTCCTGCAACCACAGGGGAACAGCTGATGCCCTCTGTGGTGTACAGTGCTGGCAAGAGTACATGACGCTTCATGTCTTAGGTTTAATAAATGCATTTTTATCTTACAACATTATAGAGTTGCAATAATAAGCTTGCTGGTACACAAACTCATCGTAAGTTGAAGATCATCTACATTTTCTGATCAGAAATTCTATCAGCTCAATTAAGAAGAAAACATGTTTAAATGTAAACTGATTTGTTTCAGGAGCTTGAGAACAACCCATTTATACGTCAGCTTGGTCTGCACTTCTGATCCTCTTGCAGTTGAGGTTGTGCTAATCAAACTGGAACCCACTTCCTTCCACGTAGAATAGTTTCCAGAGTTTCAGACAGAAATGAATGAGCTAAGGAAGATAATGCACTTTCCATTATTTTCCTGGCTATAGATGTAAACATCTCTGTTGTAAGCTAAGGGATCAGGGTTGAATCATGTCTTAAGACTATTTAGGTACAGGGGGGTGGTTAGTCTATGACTGTCTTATAGAATGGAGAATCGTCTCTTAAGACTCTTTAGGTATGGGGATGATTCGTCTATGACTGTCTTATAGAAAGGAGAATCGTCTCTTAAGACTCTTT
>NW_021604622.1:4617442-4621599 GCF_004785775.1 Grammomys surdaster | reverse complement strand
GTCTCTTAAGACTCTTTAGGTATGGGGATGGTTAGTCTATGACTGTCATGTAGAAAGGAGACAGCAGATATGTGAAGAGGAGGGCTGCTAAGTGTCTAAGTTCATATAGAAGTGACTCCAGTTACCAAAGCAAGTTCTGGTGGTGACTCCCCAGACTCCTCAGCATTCCGTCATGACAAGTCCCGAGGCCTCTTCTCCGATGCTGGCCTGTCAAGAACAGACTAACTGAGGTCCTGAGAACCTAACAATCAGAGAGAAGAATGGTGAACAAGGACTCAGGGAGCATTGGATTAGATGAAATGAATAATGAGTAAAGATGATAACACTAGATTTTCTGAATACATATTTGATGAAGATAATGTTTCAGATGCTGAAAATTTGGCCATGTTATCAGAGTTTTCTAAATTGTCCAGATGCAGTCGCCCTGTTGCTGGGTAAATACACCAGTCAGTCCAAACAAGACAGCATGAACCACACATACATAGCACTGCTTGGTGACTTTCTAATTCACCCTTGCTAAAGAACAAGCTCTATGGTGAGTTTTTTTTTTAAACATAGAATTATCTTTCAAAGGACTTGTTCATTCACAGAAAGTGCTTGCAGTGACTATTGGGGGATTTTACAAGTATTGATTAATTCTGCCTGAATTGATTTGATTACCTTCCCAATGGAAAGAAGGGCTGAGGAGATGGGAGAAGTTTTGAAGAGAGGAGAAGAGGAAAAGCAGTGGCCAGTGACACCTCTATTTTTTCACTGCTGGCTGCTTTTTTTAAAGGGAAATTTGACCAAGGATGAATTATATTGTTCATTTTATATTTTCCAAGGATATACAATCTTTATTTCTTCAGTGCCTGGTACACAATGTCTTAGGGTTTACTGCTTGAACAGACACCATGACCAGGATAGATGATATTTAAATGGGCTCTCTTACAGGTTCAGAAGTTCAGTCCATTATCATCAAGGCAGGTGCATGGCAGTGTCCAGGCAGGTATAGTGCAGGAGGAGCTGAGAGTTCTACATCTTTATCCAAAGGAAGTCAGGACCAGAAGGTCCTCAGGCAGCTAGGAGGAGGGTCTCAAAGCCCACCCTCATAGTGATATATTTCTCCAACAAGGCCACACATCCTCCAATAAGCACACCTCCTAATAGTGCCATTCCCTGAAACAAGCATATTCAAACCACTATACACAGGTACTATCTAATAAAAGGTAATTATATCTGATATGATAGCTATAATCTTTGACATCATAACTAGCTTGAGAATATACTGTCAAAGAAGCTCTGTGGAGTCTATATCTGAATTCTTGGCAGTTTGGTTAAGGCAGCAGGATGGCCCCCAAGACTCTCCAGAACATTGCTCTGGGCATGTTGCATTGAGTAGATCCAACATTACATCTGAGTAAATGCCCTGTGCTTGTAACTCAATGTGCTTTAGTTGTTGTAGTAGTTTGAATAAGAATGCCCCCCCATAGACTCATATACTTGGATGATAGTCACCAAGGAGTGGCACTATTTGAATAGATTAGAAGGATTAATGAGTGTGCCCCCGTTGAAGGAAGTGTGTCACAGGAGGTCAGCTTTCAGGCTTCTGCCAGGTCCAGCTACTCTCTATCTCTGCTTGCAGATCTCGGTAGTTCTCAGCTACTTCTCCAGCACCATGCCTATCTGTGTCATACTCTCTGCCATGACAATGGACTAGATCTCTGAAACTGTAAACAAGCTCCCAATTAACTGCTTTCTTTTATAAGAGTCGCCTTGATTATGGCGCCTCTTCTCAGCAGCAGAACAGTGACTAAAGAAGATATAGTGCCTGCATCTCCCCCTGTTAATTCCTACTATGTGCTAGCATTCTTACTATGTGCTAGCAACAGAGTGCTTACTTGGAACATTCTTCACTCCACGAAGCCTCTTCTCTCTTCACTACTTTTCTCTGGAAAAGAAAGTCGATTAATGAGACAGATGATCTGTGATGGGAAAAACCATAAAACTAGACAGCAGCTAACAAGGTTATTGGGCATTTGTTTAGAATTGAAATCAAGAGATAAACCCGAAGAAGCCATTGTATCAAGGGCACAGACAGGAAGAGCTCTTAGGCTTCTGGATCTAAATTAGCTCTGCTTACGGGGCCATAGATAAAATGGCTTTCAATAGTACAGAGAATACAAGGAAATGTTATGTTACCTGACAGGTGAAAAATACAGACACTAACAGTTATTGAATTCAGATATGGTCTCAGATGCTCCCAGCAGCATGTGAGGTGAGAATTTTCCCCCAAATTCAAGGGGATTAAGCTGCTTGCTCAAACCTGAATGTCTATACATGTCTGAACTCATTCCCATCTAATTTCAGCCCATTCATAGCTTTGTGCAACTATCTCAGAGATGTCCCTGGCCAAAGGAGTGGTGGACAATGTTTGAACACAGTTTTATGTTGCTTCAAAGAGTAGAGGATGAATCACATGGTAGGGCTGAAGGAGGCTGATTTGTGCTCGCTATAGGAATTTTGAGCCACCAGAGGTAGCCCAATAAAGATGGAGGGATGGTTTAGCTACTGTCCAAGACCCTGAGATCTGGGCCCAGGGCCACTCTCTGAAAATCAGAGTAAATGTGGTCTGCTCTTTGTGCTGAGAACTCATACTTCAGCTGAGAGGTGAGTCTGCCCTCTGTGCTCCATGCTCTGTGCTCTGTGTTGAGCCCTCATCATTCAGCTGAGAAGTTGGGCTTGACGGGTTTTCAGGCTTTCCCAACACTCTAAGTCTGCCCTTCTGTGATTTTGGATGACATACTGCAGAAGGTATCGTAGGTGACGTCTATTCCTCAAACAAGACAGGTGCATCTCAGAAATTTCAGGAACATGGGCTCCCACACAATACTCATGCACCCGGGGGACATCTGGTCACCCTATGTAGAATCCCCAGTTTTCACCAGTGCTGCCAGACCCCCAGTTCTCTCCCTTTGCTTTGCCTTCTCTTTCATACTTAATCCACATCATCTATAAAACACACATCATTAATACTTTATTATTATTTCATCCTACTCTGGTTTAATGAGATCAAGGACTTTTTTCTTCTATAATCCTACTCTGGTTTGATGAGATCAAGGACGTTTTTCTTCTATAATCTAGTATCTCAAATACTATAGTATCAATAAATATGTATTAATGAGTATTTAGTATTATTAGGATTTATTAGTTATTAATAATTGGTAGAACAAGGATGAGAATCTGAACTCAAACTCCACTAACACCCAGGAGAGTGATTTTGAAGAAAATATTCCCTGATTCTGGATGCCAGTTTCCTCTCAAGTTCTCTATGTCTAAAAATTATTTATAATTTAAAAATTCAACTGAATAGCTTGTTCTTTGTCTTAAAAACTTGGACAAATAATTTTGAGTAAACATGGATTCAAATATAAAAAGAAAAGGCGCCAGCCATTCCTTTTGACGCTCATTGGTTCTTTATGCAGCTGGCCACTGGGCTGAGTCTTGTCCGTCTCAGATCCTTTCTCTGAGAGATGTTCATTATTGGAAACACCATAGACAGACAAATCTAGCAACCAGCATATGTTTACACACTCCATCTATGACCCTACATGCTGGGGATTTTCCACTGTGTGGTTACTGCCTAGGGGAAAATTTCAGAGCAGTAGGTAAAAGATTGACGGTGTTCTCCTGATACTGTGTGAGCCGTGTTGATTGGCATCTCAACACACCAGACACACGATAGGCAGTGTGACTGAGTTTGTTTCACTCACATACATCTTGCAAGTTTTATTATTTTTGGATATGCTCATATGGCTTCTTGTGAGTATGTGGAAGGGATATTGTATGTACTGTGGGAAAATACACATTCACTAAATAATTGATAATATTTAATGTATACTGTATTTAGTGAAACAGATATTTATACTTAACTGAAATAATATTTATGAAAAATAAAAAACCTTAAGGAACTATAAAAATAAGGCTGAAATAATCTCAAACAAACAGAAGGACGAAAATTACAGCATAGATCAGTAAAACTGAGAGAAGAGGGAGCCAGCAAGATGGCTCAGCAGGTCGATGTCTTTACTCTGATGAGCAGAGTTCAGTCCCTGGGACCCACCTGTGTAACTGCCGTTTCTTTTGTAACGGCCGTCAGGTTCTGTTACTTTGTAAAG
>NW_021604622.1:4607343-4617432 GCF_004785775.1 Grammomys surdaster | reverse complement strand
GGCTGTAAAGATGATAGCCACTTTCGGCTAAGAGTCGGCTCCCAACACACCTGGTGGAGGAAGAGGACTGATCGTTGCATGTTGTTCTCTGATCGCAATATGTGGAAACCACGGAACATAAACTCCACACCACCACATAAACACAAAGGAATGTGCATATTCATGGACAAAATAAATAAATGCAATAGAAATTTAAAAACAAAACACAAAAAATACAATTAATCAAAGAGTTGATTTCATTGTTCCCATTGGCCCTTTGTATCACTGTATTCTATTCCCCCTCTACTGAAATTCTCCTGTGGCCTCTTTCCCACCTGTATGGTATCCTAAAGGAAGTCCACATATTTAAAAATTTAAAGCTCATCCACAAATGAGATAACAAACACACAGCATTTGTCTTTCATCTGTTGGCTGTAGAATTTCATGACTTCATCTTCCTCAGCTGAATGATACCACATTGTGTAAACGTACCACGTTTCTTTATGGACATCTAAGTTGCTTCCACTTCCTAGCTATTGTGAGTGGAGAAGCAGAGGACACAGATAAGCAAGAGTCTCTCTAGTACAATATAGGCCCTCTTGGATAAATGTCCCGAGGTAGAATAGCTGGATCATAGGGTACATCTATCTCTAGCCCTTTGAGGGACTTCCACACTGATTTCCACAGTGGCTCCACCAATTCCCATTCTAATAGGACTAAGACATCCTCTTCCACATTCTCACAACATATATGCTCAATTGTTTTCTTAGTCATTCTGTTTGAAATAAGATAAAATTTCAAAGTTTTAATTTGAATATGTCTAAGATATCTAACACTTAAAAATGTTTCTTAGCCATTCATATTTCTTCCTTGGAGAACTGTACTGGCTAGTTTTCATCAACTTGACACAGGTTAGAGTCATTTTAGAAGGAACATCAACGCCCCCACCAGGTTGAGTTGTTGGGCAAACCTGTGTGACACGTCTTCTAGATTGATGATGGGATAGGGCCCAGACCACTGTGGTGGTCCTAAGATGGTGGTCCAGAGGGTGAACAAGAAAGCAGGCTGAGCAAGCCATGAGGTGCAAGCCAGCAAGCAGCACCCCTCCATGGTTTCTGCCTCACATCATGTTACCAGGTTCTGCTTTGAGTTCCTTCCCTCCCTTCCTAGGATGTTAAACAGCATACAAGTTGTAAAATGCAACAGACCATTTCCTTACCAAGTTGCTTTCGGTGTTGGTGTTTTATTACAGCAATAGAAACCTTTACTAAGATAAAAACTCCCTGTTTAGTTCTATGATCCATTTTTAATTGAGTTGTTTATATTATGGGTGTTTGGGATCTTTTGAGTTTTTGTATATTCAGTTAAATGTGTAGCTAATAAATACTTTTTTCCATTCTGTTGGTGCCTCTTCACTTGCATGATGGTGTCTTTTACTCTTCAAAAGCTTTAGTTTAATTGGACTTTATTTATTAACTGTTGGTCTTAACGCTTATGCTATGAAGGTTCTGTTTAGAAAATCTTTTTATGCCAATGGGTTCAAGCTCATCTATGCTTTCCCTTCTAAAAAATTTAAGGTTGCATTTTTATGGTGAGGTCTTAGATTCATTTGGATTTGAGTTTTGTGCAGGGTGAGAGATGAGGGTCAAGTTTGATCTACATACAGCTAACCAGTTTGACTGGAACTATTTGTTGAAAATGTTCTTTTCTCCAACATGTATTGGTCTCTATCAAAACTCAGGGGGCTTCAGAAGGATATATGCTGCAGGGTTTATTTGTGGTCCTCAATTATCTCCCATTGGGTAGTATGTCTGTATGTATGACAGTACTATGCTGTCTGTATTGACAAGGCACTGAGCTGGGACATATCTGAGATGGTGATTCCTCCAGGAATTCTTTCATTGTTCGGGGTAGTTTGGGCTATTCCTGGGTCTTTTGTGTTTCCATATGAAATTTAATATTGTATTTTCCAATTTCTGTAAAGAGTTACATTGGAATAGGGGTCAGGATAAGTGGGTACAGTAAAGGAAAACTATGAGGAGAAATAACTAACATTAAAGATATTTTAAAAAGTCATGTAGATTCTACTACCATATAAACTTCATTATATATATATGTGTGTGTGTGTGTGTGTGTGTGTGTGTGTGTGTGTTGTGTGTGTCAGAAAGAGAGAGAGAGAGAGAGAGAATGGATTTACCCTATAATGAGGCAATAATGTCCTGAAAGATAATATAAACTAATACAAATGCTTAATATCAATCTCATTTGGAATTGCTGGCCTTTGCCAATGCTCCTTGTCACCCTCCAGAACTTGACAGTAAGGCGCTATGAGAGAAGACACCACATACTTGAGACACGGAGCACATAAAAAAGAAGCTGGTACTCAGCTGGACGCTTCATTCCCAATGGTTAGGTTTCACCATCCTTGAAAGGGCTATTCATGCTACCAGAGGAAAAATCAATCATTAATCTCACTGAGCTGCGAATACTGAAAGCTACAATCATGACTTGCATGACATGACAAATCCATTAGTACAATATTGGCATAGATGTAGTAGGAGGAGCCAACCACCTTCTGATTGTAGTTAAGACCTACTCCACAGGACAGACCCAATACCTGTAGTATTACTGGTCCAAGAACCTGTGCTAGACAGACAGGCCGTAGGTTCTAGGGGATAATATACTATTATTCTGTTAAATGGACATATTATTAAATTAACTCCTAATGTCTTTTGTTATAACCATAAAATTAATGCCTCTTTCAACCCTCACCAGAAAAGCTTCTTATTGCAGTAGATGGTGATTAACACTAGGACTTGCGACTGGTTGGGTGTAGAGAGTAAGAGACTCTGGAACGCTCATTTATACATGTATTACAGTTCTTTTCCCTGAGCTCATATGTTATTGTGGAAAAGAGAACAGAAAGATCGTAAGAGCCAGAGGTGGTGATAAATGTAAGGAACCAGTGTTTTCTACATCAGCAGTGCAGATACTCATATGAACCCACAGCAGTTATGACAGCAGGCACAAGCTAGACAAAAATGCCAGTATCAAGTGGGAATGTAAACATGAAATTTTGACCCTAAGCTAAGGAGCCATTGGCAATTGACAGCTGCTGGAAAGGAGAGAGTCAGTTTTTCTTAAGGGCGTGTCCCCTAGTAGATTAATCATATTCTAGTTGGTGACCAAACATCTTGGAGTATATAAATAACACAAACTATACTTAATGGTTTTTTTTAAAGAACATATGATTGGGTACAAAGAAAAGGATAGTGAGGTGGAGGGAGGAGGCGTTATCTGGAAAGGGGAGATGTATATTGTTAAACACAATGTACAAAATTCTCAACTAACAAAAATTAAGGGAAAAGAGTTGATGCTCTGAAAAGACCAATAAAGGTGAGAAGCTTTAACAAGACTGGCAAAAATAGAAATTGTTGCTGCTCAAAATAAAGATGGAGGGACAACTACAGACCCCATGGACATTGAAAGGCTAGCAGGGAACTACTACCCACAACTCTACACAGAAAATTTGACAGCTTAGATAAAATGGATCAGTTCCTTGTAAAGCAAAAGTGCAGACAGCTCATTCAACATGAAAGACATAATTTGAATAGTCTTAACACCGCTAAGGAAATTGAATTTATAATTTTAAACCTCATGAAGAAGAAAAGTCCATGTCCAGGAGGTTTTAGCAGAGAATCCCACCAAATGTTTAAGACAGATTTACTACAAATCCTCTCCTAGAAAACAGAAGACTGCCCTTTCTTTAATGTCCAGGGCTAGGTATCTTATTAATTGGCTAATATTTGGGTTAGTTAAATCCCACCCTTTATGAGAAACATGATACTTCTCTGCTTAGCTAAACCTGATAATCTTGTAAATATCGGTTGAACAAACTTTCTCATCCAGATTTAACTACAGAATAAGTAGGATAAAATTTTGCTTTCTAGACTACATTAGAGTCATGGGACCACTTTGTGTGGTGGTGGTGCACACCGGTAATCCTAACACTTGAGAGGCTGAGGCAGGAGGGTTAAGAGTTTGAAGTAAGGCATCCTGAATTACATAGAGAGTGCCAAGACACCTTCAGCAATAGAATATGATACTGTCTCAAAATCAATTAAGCAAGGTAACTAAATCTTAGGATTTATTTGATTTATGTCATCCTGAGATGTATGGAAAATATTTTCTAATATTAACAAAGGCTCCTTTAGCCAGCATTTCCGCTAAAATGTATGCCTAGAATATGCCAACTGAAGCTCCTACCTTGTCAGTTATTCATTTTCTGAAGCAGACCTCTCCCAAACTTGGTGGCTTAAAATAATAAATATTTCTAATGAGTCTATGGGTTGAATGAATCAGATTTCTTATAATCTTGTCTGATGTCATTCCTGTAACTACATCCGGGCATCAGCCCACAGATGCAATGCCTGTGTTTTTCTCCATATAGCCTCTCAGTAGGACTAGCTTGGCTCCCTCACAAAGTAATAGTCTCAAGACAAACATACTAATGTGGTTAATTGAATGCCTGGCATTTTAGACGAAATGGCCTGAGTATCTTAGAGCTGGCCACGTGGTCTTTCTGTCAAAGTAGCTAGATTCCTTACATGGTATCCCAACATTTTCATCAAACAAAGACTGTTCATTCTTAAAGTCTATTACTGGAATAGAGTAGGCTTTACCACACTAGTCACATTCTACTAGATAAATAAGTTCACCAGGCCAGCCCATACTAAATGGAGTGAGAAATAAACACCATGTCTTAACTGAATTAAAGTATAGACTTTGTGACCACCTTTAACATACTGTGGTTCTAAACTATTTATATTCCTCCCTGTGGTGGTTTGAATATGGTTGATCCAGGGAGTGGGTCATATGAGGAGGTGTGGCCTTGTTGGAAGAAGTGTGCCACTGTGGTGGTGGGTTTGACAGACTTTTCTCCTAGCTGCCTGGAAGTTGCTAGTGTTCTCCTGTTTGCCTTCAGAACAAGGTGTAGAACTCTCAGCTCCTCCAACACCATGCCTACCTGGTCACTGCCATACTTCCCACCATGATAATAATGGACTGGACCTGAGAATCTATAAGCCAGTCTGAGTTAAATGTTGTCCTTTATAAGAGTTGCCTTGGTCATGGTGTCATTTCCCCGCAATGGGAATCCTAACTAAGACACTCCAGTGCAAAATATACCATCCAAGATCCCCAAATGCCTCATCCTATGATGATATCTGGTCAGGCTTAATAGCCAGCATTTTGTCATTCAAGTCAGGTCCAGATCTGAATGCAGTTTCAGAAGTACCATTCCCCGGGTACAGCCACAGAGTGTGCTACCAGCAGACTTCTGAACTTAAAGAGCAATCTATGTGCCTTTCCAAAGCTCCTCAAGGAAGATGGGACAAGGAATAGTGAATGCTAGCACACATTCACATTCAAAAAGTGATGGAACACTAGGACTGATTGGTCACTGGTCCACAGTAATTTTTAAGTCTACTTGGACACGGGATCTTAAATCCAATGCAACAGGTGCTGGTGTTTCTGTGTTTCTAGATTAGTGTCCACTTCAGCAACTCCCACTGCTTGTTACACCTTTTGGTTCATTTTTATATTGTTCTTGATTCCACCCTCATTGTCTTATTTTTATGCTCACCCACTCATCACCAAAACATCCCCCACAAGAAAACCCTTGCCCTTTTCCAAAAAGCAATACCCACATTTCTGCTTCTAAAGCTGAACAGATTTTCTTTCCTGGTTTTTGCTTATGTAAAGTTTGGATCCTAGAAGTTGTATTTTATTTTGTACTACCACACTATGCCTTGCTTATATTTCTAAAGACTTACTCATTTTATTTTTACATGTGTGTCTTCCTAAATGTATGTATGTGTACTGCATGTGTGACTGGTACCTGAGGAGGTCAGAAGAGGGCAACAGATCCCTGAACACATGGTTTTGAACCACGGTGTGAATATTGGGAACTGAATTTAGGTCCACTACAAGAGCAACAAATATTCTTAAACTACTGAGCCATCTGTTCATTCCCGAATGTTATCACTTTTAATCCAGGCAGCAGATGGTGTGCTTGTTAAAACTTCTCCTCCTCCTCCTCCTTCTCCTCCTCCTCCTCCTTCTTTCTCCTTCTCCTTCTCCTCCTCCTTCTCCTCCTTCTCCTCCTTCCCCTCCTCCTCCTCCTCCTCCTCCTTCTTCTCCTTCTCCTTCTTTTCCCCTCCTCCTCCCTCTTCCTCCTCCTCCTCCTCCTCCTCCTCCTCCTCCTCTTCTTCTTCTTCTTCTTCTTCCTCCTTTTCTTCTTTTTCTGCATGCCTTTGAACATTAAATTCTTAATTCTCTTCATTAGATGAAAGTCATATGTATAAACTCCCCTGATATAACTGACATTTTGTAAACCACACATTAGGGTGTTGTGAAGAAATGTTTTGAAGCTTTCACATCTAATATTCTTAAGACATGTAAGGTTTTAACAAAGGCTTGTTTGCCACAAACCAGTCATACAGACATACTTCATGTCAATCTTTACTGGAGAGTCTGAATTTAGCCTTTGCCTCAAGAACGAGTCCTTCTTCATTTAGAGGCTAGAAACAAAAACAGCCTTACTTCTATCTAGGTCTATGTCTATGATGCCTCAGATTGGATTGAAACCTTTCCTCTTAATTCTGATTTTAGAAGGAAGACTTCTCCTTCTTCTCCTGTGGCTGGTTTCTGTCCTCCCTTCCCTTAAGCATGGTCCACACAAGGAAGCCAAGCTTCATTTCCAGTGTTGCCACTGAACATTGCCTGTGCCCAATCTACACATCAGTTAATAAATCCCCATAGACAACAGTGTGGTCTGATAGTTTGGCTTCACCCAGTAGGAATTATGCTTTCTCTGCTTTCTTTTTTTTTAAGATTTATTTATTTATTTCATGTATGTGAGTACACTGTTGCTGTCTTCAGACACACCAGAAGAGGGCATTGGATCTCCATTACAGATGATTGTGAGCCACCACGTGGTTGCTGGGAATTGAACTCAGGACCTCTGGAAGAACAGTCAGTGCTCTTAACCGCTGAGCCATCTCTCCAGACCCTTTCCCTGCCTTCTAACATCAAGTCCTTCACTACTTTCTCCACCTCCATGATGATCAGGCTCTGCCACTCTTGGGGCCTCAGACAAACTATGCAAAGCCAGCTGTGCAGGTTTTCTATTTCCTTCTTCTATTTCAGTTACACTTGCTGTGTAACAAACATCTCTAATGCTTATTTCACTTAAAACCTAAGTGAAAACTATATTCTTTCTTCATGATTCTGCAGTAGACTGGGTCTTCTACTACTCTTCCTGGGTCATGAGTTTTTAATCACCCAGAAGCTGATCCAAGCCTGTTGGCTATGATGCCTTAGTTCTATTCTGCATAACCAATATGAGCTTTTTTTTACAATAGTCTTAAGGCTGCATTTAAAATTGCATAGCTTGTATATATGTTATATACATAAATATATATGTTTGTGTCCATATACGTATACACTCCTTAGATTGGCTGGAACAGCCATACTTATCATTTTCCCTATGGTCTCCACAGCAAGGCATCTGGACCACTTTTTAATGTGGCTGAATCCTATGAGGGAACAAAGGCAGAAGATGCTATCATCCTTAAAGCCTAGGCCTGTGACTAGCACAATATGACTTTTGCTGCATTAGTTGGTCAAAGAAGGGCCCAAGGCCAGCCCAAATCCAAGGAGGAAACGAAAACTGATGTTAGCTTCTGATAAAAGTAGTGCCAAGAATGTGTAGTCATGTTTGACTAAACAGCATCACTATTTCTCCTAATCATTAGCTCATAGCAGATTTTACTACAAATGAGAGGTCTTATTTAGTAAAATGAAGACAACTTAGAGCAGCAACTACAATCAGTTGGGATGTTTTTAAAAGATACTATCTGTACCCAGTCATACACACACACACACACACACACACACACACACACACACACGAGGACAGTGATTATGTTAGGTCACAGAAAAAAGACTTTAATGCTAGCAAAGTATGAAAACATTAGGTTGTTGTGATAGCCTAAGACTCTTGGCTTTGTGAAATAGAAGAAATGACCATGGAAATATTTTCCTTGGCGTTTGTATGGCTGATCTGCATGAACAACCTTTGAAGCTGTGATTATTTAGTAGGAGGCAAGATCTGCCTTCCAACATCACCAGGGTGCTTTTCTGTTTATGTGGAGCCTCTGACCTTAGAACTCAAGCTCAGTTATCTTCCTCATTTACCCAAAGAGCAACACATGTTTCTGAAAAGCAGATCAAGAGACTCTTGCCCTGCCTTTTCAGTTTACACATTGTAAGACTCAATATCTGGCTTCTTCCCCTACTATTGTGGTTCTTTGGAAGACCCATGTCTGTGGAGGCTCCAAGCTTACCTTGTAAAGGACATAGATGCCAAGCTATTCTTGCCAACAAGGACGGCAGTGGAGGAAGTTTTCAAAACCCTTGTTGTCAAACGGTGGTATAATACATTTAGTGGTCAAAGAATCTAGGTGGGGAAGCTTTGCTCTGTGAACACTCCCTCAGATCAAAGGATCAGATTTGATAATTTCTCAACCTCCTGTCCCAAGCAGGTCAGTCACAATGAAACTTGTGAGATCTTCAGACATCAGAGCTTCTTACAATAGCCACATAGATCGTCATCTTAGGGATCCTGTAGATGAACTGCTGGCCCCATTTCCATCTCCTCACTTCCTTTGTCTCCAGAGTCTCTAGCAATCTGGGTTCTACTTGTGCTTTTTCCCCAACGCTTGTCAAACCAGTGGCCAGTTTAAGGTCCTTAGCTGTCATGGTTCCTCAGTCTGTCTTCTAAATCCCTTACTCTCTGCCCACTTTGCCCAAGCCCAGTATTTTCTTTTGGCATTCATTCTGGCTCACTATTCAGTTTTGGTTCTACCATATGCTCGACTTTAACTCTTCTGGACTGCAGTTTCTTATAGATTTAAATTATACTATTTGACGACTGACAGCTACTCTGATTCCTTAATCCTTCTCCCAGGCCAAGGGGTAACCACATTTGGGCTCAATTGTTCCATACTTTATACTTAACAGGTATTTTTAAAATTGTACTGGTCTCTGAGAGTTATGCTCAATGTGCTTTAATCGTGTTTACCCCCTTTCTCCAACTCTTTCCAGATCTAGTCCCTGTGCACTAATTCATTACCATGTTTTAAAACCTATCAAGGCCAATTTATGCCACTCAAATCCTCTTAAATGTGTGACCTTCCACTAGAGAGTGGTTGACCATAAGGAGCTACTCTTAAGAAAAACTCCCCCAGCGGCTTGCAATTGCTAGTACCTTTATGGCTATGGGGCCTGACTCCTAGCTCCATGCTGGTATTTGGTCTGGCTTGGGCTTCCACAGATCTTGTACATGCGATTGCAACCATTTTGAGTTCCTATTTGAGGGATGAAACAGTACAGGTGATTTACAAAAATTTCTGGAGCCCTGAGATCTCTCAGACACTGAGTCACCAACTAGGCAGCATACACTAGCTGGTTCGAGGCCCCCAACATGGATACAGCAGAGGACTGCCTGGTCTGGCCTCAATGAGAGAAGATGCATCTAACCCTTGAGAGACTTGGGGCCCCAGGGAATGGGAAGGCCTGACAGGATGTGGGGAGGATGAAGGGAGTGGGGACACCCTCTTGGAGATGGAGGAGGAGGAATGGGATGAGGAACTGTCAGAGGGCAGAATGAAGTGGGGGTAAAGACTGAACTTTAAAAACAGTTAACGATAATAAAAATAAACAAATGAAAATTAAAAATAAAAAACAGTGTAAAGAAGTAGTGCAACTTCTAGGTAATGGAAGGTCTTAGTACAACACATGAATTTTGTTGCAAGTTTTTCCCAGACCTGTACCCAGACTGTCTCAGAGGCTGTGGCTTAGAAAAACACTTGTTCTTTTCTTTTAATTATTTCTTAATTTATTTACATTTCAAATGTTGCTCTCCTTCCTGGTCTCCCTCCACAAGTTCCTCACCCCACTCCTCCTCCCCTTTGCTTCTGAGAGAGTGCTCCCCCATCAGCCCACCCACTCCCTTTGCTTCTGAGAGAGTGCTCCCCCATCAGCCCA
>NW_021604622.1:4581532-4607333 GCF_004785775.1 Grammomys surdaster | reverse complement strand
ACCCACTCCCTTTGCTTCTGAGAGAGTGCTCCCCCATCAGCCCACCCGCTCCCACCTCACCCGGCTAGCATCCCTCTTCCCTGCGGCATCAAGTGTCTGCAGGATTAAGTCCATTCTTTCCCCCTGAGGCCAGACAAGGCAGTCCTCTGCCACGTACGTAGCGTATGTAGCGAGGGCCACAGACCAGCCCGTTTATGCTCTTTGGTTGGTGGTTTAGACTCTGGGAGCTCTCAGGGGTCCAGGTTAGTTGAAACCGTTGTTTTTGCTATGATGTTGTAATTCCCTCCAGCTCCTTCAATCCTTCCCCTAACTCTTCCATAGGGGCCAATGGTTGGCTGTAAGTATCTGTGTCTCAGTCAGCTGCTAGTAGACAGCTCTCAGAGGACAGCCATGCTAGGCTCCTGTCTGCAAGCACAACATGGCATCATTAATAGTGTCAGGGTTTGGTGCCTGCCTATGGAATGGATCCCAAGTTGGGCTGGTCTCTTCATGCCCTTTCCTTCAATCTCTGCTCCATTTTTGTCCCTGTATTTCCTTTAAATAGGAACAATTCTGGGTCAAGAATTTTGAAGATTTGGTGGGTGGCCCCATGTTTATCTACTAGAGGTAGTCTCTTTAGGTTCCATCTCCCCACTGTTAGGTATTCTGGCTAAGGTCATCCTCATTGAGTCTTGAAAGCCTCTCACATCCCTGGTGTCTGGGACTTTCTAGAGGTTCCCCCTGCATCCCCCACCCCACACTGATGAATATTTCTGTTCATTCTCCTGGTCCTCTTGGCTTCTCTCCTATCTTCCCACATACCTGATCCTGCCCCCCCTTTTCCTTCCCCCTCCCATCTCCCACCTTGATCCCTCCTTCCCTCTACCTCTGGTGATTATTTTGTTTCCCCTTCTGAATGGGATTGAAGTATCCACACTTGGGCCTTCCTTCTTGTTGAGCTTTATAGGGTCTATGAGTTGTATCTTGGGTAGTCTGAACTTTTTGGCTAATATCCACTTATCAGTGAGCACATACTATGTATGTTGTTTAGGGTCTGAGTTACCTCACTCAGGATGATATTTTCTAGTTCTATCCATTTCCCTTCGAAATTCAAGATGTTCTTGTTTTTAATAGCTGAATAGTATTTCATTGTGTAAATGAACAACATTTTCTGTATCCATTCTTTGGCTGAGGGAAACCTGGTTTGTTTTTAGCTTCTGAATATTACAAGTAAGGTAGTAAAATGTTCAGCCCTAAATAGAATGCATATATATATATCTGTGTGTGTGTGTGTGTGTGTGTGTGTGTGTGTATCCCTCGTCTCCGAAGGTTCAGAGATTATGTAGAAAAGGGAATAGAAGGAGTATAAGAGCCAGAGACAGAGACAGTGGATGACTACAAGGAAACCTGTCTTCTGGATTCAGCAGGGCAGCCAAGCAGTGGCCACACATACAAAGAAAAGTGACTCTACTATATCCCCTGCAAGATTTCCCTGCCATGCATGGCATTGAGCACATCGACAGTGATTTCCCTGCCATGCATGGCATTGAGCACATGTCATCAAGGCAGGGCCATAACAAAGGGTGAAGCAATCGAGCTCCTGCTTCCTTCCCTTTAGTCCTGCTGGGTGCTTTGGGCTGCTTTGATTCCCAAGTGCATCAGAGCTCAGTGTAATTACCTATGCTGAGGAGAAGATAGCATTAGCTAGAGGTGCCTTCCAAGAGCCACCTTCTCTTGGTCTCACATTGTGTATTGATCCAGTGAGGCTCCGCATCTCCTGACCCTAAAAAACTGCCCTCCCCCAGCCCATGCCCAACTATGGACATTCTACCACTGGGCAGATCTCTGGCTAAATAATTGAAGATCTGTATGTTCTCAACAAGCTTGTAGGTGACTGAAAAAGTAGAAGACAGGTCGAACTGCCTCAGTCTGTTGAGCATAAGGTCACGTCTGGATATGAAGATAACAACTTCCTATCAGGAGTTAACTGACTTCAGCCCAGAAATCCCTCTGAGAAAGGATTTGTTACCCTCCAATTCCACCTCAGGTCCCCACAGTTACCATGCTCTGAGCTCTAACCCTGTGCCAAGCACTTAACATCCTTTGCATAACAGATCTTTAAATCTGCCAGTCATGTGCTAGAGGCATTATTATAGACACTTTGTTGACGGGCTTGACTCTCAGTGATGCCTGGTATGTCTTAGCTTCTCAGAAGCTAATGAGGACTGGAGAGACAATTCAGAACTGTCTTTTTACTCCAGTGACTGAACTCCAACCCATAGTCTATGCACTCTGAGCCTAAAGCCATTCTGCTAGGAGCTATTGGAAGAAAGAGTGGTCTGAGCAACCTTCTGGTCAGAAAGTGATGTAGGAGGTCTCAGCTTCCTGCTGGTAAATAACATAAAATTTCCACCATCTGAGTACTTTTCCACTTAAAGTAGGCATGATATTTTACCTGGGTCAAATGGTAGTTTACTCATGGCCCGAGGAAATTCTAGAAATTAACAACTATAGTTCGTCTGAGCTCAGCCCATAATTACGCAAGCTCGTTTCTGAGCATGCCAGTAACTTTCCACTTCAGTCTACATAGGGAGTGCTCCTTCATCTCCTCAGACCTGGTGTACGTTCTTCTTACAGGATGCAAGATGACAGCAAGTACAACGTAGCTTTTTCTCCTTCCCAGAATAACCCCAAATATACCTGTCATATTTTAACCATGATTTCCTAAAGAATTCAGAACTCACAAAAAAAAAAAAGGTCTACCTGTAGCTGTGCATTTCTTTCACTGTGTTTCTACAACACCTAGTAGAGTGTCTGATACTCTACAGGCATCCAGGAAGGGTTCGCTGGATGGATTGATGAATTGACGGATGGATAAACAAATAAAATGTGTACTTGAAATTTGAAGGGGCAAAGCCCACCCACTGATAAGGCATAAGCTGAGAGTCTTTTGTTTTTTCTAGAAGTGCAGCTGGAGTTCCCATGAACCACCATGCTATCCTTTGTGTGGCTTATCATGTTTTGTTGTTGTTGTTTTTGTTGTTGTTTTGTTCCTTCCCCCCCCCCCCCCAGGTGGCCTGCCTGCAACAGGATTTACTGTCATAGCTGTGTCACGCTTCCAGGACTACCTTCACACCCACTGTCCTGAGCTAATCATGTTGGAGACAGGCAGCGTATTAGACTTCTGTCTCCTACTTTACAGGGCCTTAATATGGGACAAAGTAGGAGTCTAGAAGCTTAGCTACACCTGCTGGATTTTCCTCTACCTTTGGAGTCTCCAGTCTCCACGTACATCTGACTTTACAGCTTCCTGCCATGGAGATATGCCTGTTAGGGTCAGGGTTTGTGTGCATAAAACAGAACCACAACTATAACTGACTAACCAAAGAACACTGTCTTTCCTGGTAGGCTTCATGTTCACTAGATGGCTGTTTCTTCTCAATATCCTGTATGAGTTGTAGGTGGAAAATGGGGAAAAATTGGTAGACAAAAGCTTATGCCCACATAACTGGCCCTATAGCACTTTCCCCACAGGGCTCCGAGCAGTCAGATTACAGATGAACTAACACGTTTGGAAATCTGGGCTGATGAACGCTTTAACGAGTTTACATTGTTTCTTATAGGAAAATGAGGTTCGTCCCTGAGGTTAAACAGGGGTGAGACTGGCTTTAAAAAAAAATTATTGGTCATTTACATTTCAAATGTTATCCTCCTTCCCTGTTTCCCCTCTCTCCCTCCCCCCTGCTTCTATAAGGGTGCCCCATCATCCACCTACCCACCCACTCCTACCTCCCTGCCCTCAAATTCCCCTACACTGGGGCATTGAGCCTTCACAGGACCAAGGGCCTCTCCTCCCATTTATGCCTGTCAAGGCTGTCCTCTGCTACATATGCAGCTGGAACCATGGGTCCCTCCATGTGTACTCTCTGGTTGGTGGTTTAGTCCCTGGGAGCTCTGGGGAGTCTGGTTAGTTGATATTTTTGTTCTTCCTATGGGGAGGCAAACCCCTTCAGCTCCTTCAGTCCTTCCCCTAACTCCTCCATTGGGGTCCCTGTGCTCAGTCCAATGGTTGGCTGTGTGTATCCACAACTGTATCGGTCAGGCTCTGGCAGAGCCTCTCAGGGGACAAGATTGGCTTTTAAATATACGGTGTCACATGGGGCAGTGTTAGATGTCCCTAGGAAGAGCTGTAGGGGCCAGGATTTTAGGACCTAGGTACAGCCTTTCCACCCCTGGTGGCACAGTTCACAATGTCCACCAGTTTCCATGTAACCTCCCTTCCCCTCATCATCCGTCCCCTTCTATGTCTCCCTCCTGAGCTAGACCTCTGTCCTGAACTCCAGCTGCTACCCAAAGTTCACTGTCTGCCTCTCCATCATCCCTTCACACCTCCACCATGGTCCTTTAATCCCTGGTCCAATTCTGACAGACAGTGTGCTACCTGGCCTCTAGATTTCATCAGTGGTTACCCATAGCACTCTGGTTCCAGGCTGGGCCCCCTTGAACTGGAAAACAGTCTGAGTCATATCTGAACTTGTCCATAAAATAGTTTCCAGCCTGACCCTAAAGTCAGGTCTGTTCCTATGACAACAAAACTCCCATTGACCCCTCTCGGGGGTGGATGTGGGACACTCAGTACGGGATACTCAGAGCTGAAGGGATCCTCTTCCTTCCTCCCGTGGACATCACCTCTCTACCAAGCAGCAACCAGAGTGCCTTCACTGCATGGGGATAGCAAGTGTGGGGCAGCACCTCAGGATGAAAAAGGTGTTCCCAAAATTGATTTTTAAATATATATACTAAAGAAAATATATAAGGCATGCACTGTGGGGGCAGCACCCAGGGAATGGGCACATTCCCTAAGGATTATTGCAGGAAGGAAAATTGGATAAAATGGCCAGGGAAGAGGTTTGAAGTGGCAGCTGAATCAGAGCAAATGCTTGAAAGCTTATACTATTAGAGAAATAAATCTCGGGGGCTGGAGAGATCGCTTGGCAGATTGGAGAACTGGAAGCTCTTCCAGAAGACTGGGATTCAATTCCCAGCATCTACATGGCAGCTCACAAGTGTCTATAACTCCGGATCTAGTGGATCTGACATCCTCACACAGATAAGCATGCAGGTGAAACACCGATGCATATAAAGTTTATATCTATATCTAATTTTTAAAATAAATCAATTTTGGAGGAGGGTCTGTGGTGGTTTGAATAGGTATGCCCCCCTCCCCCAAATTACCTGTTTGAATGCTTGGCTCATAGAAAGTGGGGAGTGGCACTTAGGAGGTGTGGTTTTGTTGAAGTAGGCTTGGCCTTCTTGGAGTAGGTGTGGCTTTCTCCAAGAAAGAGTGTCCCTATAGAAGCAGTCTTTGAGGTCTCATATGTTCAAGCTACAAGCTGTGTGACAGTCTCTCCTTGCTGCCTGTAGATCAAGATGTAGAACTCTCACCTCCTCCAGCACCATGTCTGCCTGTACGCTACCATGTTTCCTGCCATGATGATAATGGAGTAGACCTCTGAAACTGTAAACCAATTCAATGTCTTCTTTTATAAGTGTTGCCATGGTCACGGTGTCTCTTCACAGCAAGGAAACCCTAACTAAGACAGTCTGGTAGAATGGTTTTCTTCCCCAAGTGCTGTGGAGCAAAAGTCAACATGATGGAGCGGGAAGCTTTGACTGGGGCACTCTACTCACCCACCAGTTATTAACCATTCTCTGATAGTGCGGTGATCTTTGTCATATCAGAATCACTTGACAGCCCTGATTATGCCCACAGTCTTTGGAGAAACAAAAACAAATGAGTAAACAATTTCCAGAGCACTAATGTACCCGGAGGTCTCAGGTTGATGCCAAAAATCCACGGTCTCAGGTAGATACAGGAAGAATTGCCTCTGCTGGTATGGTCTCCTGCCCACCTGAGACCCATGTGTAGCCCGACTAAGAGGAAATCGCGTGGGTTTGGAGGAGGATGCATTTCTATGCTCAGAACCTAAGTGTCTCTGGGAATAAGAACAGGCAGGGGTGGGGGCCTGAGAGGGGGTGGCCCTGGACGATCCTAGGATTCATAATGGATGGAATATATGACAAGAACTTCAATCTTCGTCCACCTTCACATCTCACCGTGTCACAGTGAGTTACCCTGCAGGACTCTTGCTATACCCATAGCTTCCCTAAAACAGTAAGATTGGGGTCAGGAGTGTAGTATTATATGACTATTAACGAGCCTCCTATCTCTCAGATGTCTCATCATTAGAGGGACTCCTCCGCACTGATGAGTTCCCCAGAAAACATCACATGTATGAATTTTCAAAAGAAAGGCATGTTTACAAGAGATGTCCTAAGTCCATTTTTCCTGCTTCCCCTAACCCCACACCAGCCACCACCTAGCAGTATCATAGTGCTGGCTTTTACCCAGTAATGTCCCATGACAGACAGCATTTTTCTTCTCTATTGCCTGAAGAGTTGGACATGCCTCGTTCCCATTTTGAACCCTTTTGCTCATACTTTGTCCCTTCTGATTGTCCCTTTACGGAGGCGTCCAGGGCCCTCTGCCCCTCTCCATCCCACTTTAAACTTTCTTCTGAAATGCTTTTGATAATGTATGAATAGGAGCAAAACCTGGAAAGCTGAGACACAAAAGAATACGCTCGATATTGGGATTTCCACAAACAAAGACAGAATTGATTATCTGGTATGAACTTCATCCTTAGCGCAACTGGCTGATTTAGGGTGTTGGGGGACAGGAGGAGTAATGAAAAAATTCATTTAGTTAGTAAGTACGCCCAACTCTAATAAGAAGCTTTCCAGTGTAGTGGTTAAGTCTGGTTCCCAGCAACTTCATGTAAGTCCATCTCTAGGTATCCAACATTACCCTTTGGCCTCTATGGACACTTGCATGCCTACACACACACACACACACACACACACATTACACATACATATATACATCAACATCTACTCATATCATATTATATGCTTATACATACATATACACATACATACACATTACCTACACAAGTACACATTAGAAAGAAAGAAAGAAGAAAGTAAGAAAGAAAGAAAGAAAGAAAGAAAGAAAGAAAGAAAGAAAGAAAGAAAGAGAGAGAGAGAGGAAGAAAGAGAGGAAGAAAGAAAAGAGGAAGAAAGAAAGAAAAGAGAAAGAAAGAAAGAAAGAAAGAAAGAAAGAAAGAAAGAAGGAAGGAAGGAAGGAAGGAAGGAAGGAAGGAAGGAAGGAAGGAAAGAAAGAAAGAAAGAAAGAAAGAAAGAAAGAAAGAAAGAAAGAAAGAAAGAAAGAAAAGAGGAAGAAAAATAAAAAAAGGAAGAAAAGGAGAACTCCATCTTTAGCCTTTATGTGACTTGAACTCAGATCCAAGATTGGAACTTGTATTCCTCTGATCTCAAGCAAGCCATTTGCCCTCTCTAAACTTCATTTTCTCAAATGTAAAGTGAGACTGAAGATAACAGTTTATATCTTATAAAGTACTCAGTAAATTGCTGTTGTCTCTACCAGTTTGTATTGGAGTGGCTGTCGCTATCATGTGTGTGGTTATGAAACTTTGACACTAGCAGCTGAAAGCAGGAACTCTTCGAATCAAAGTTCAGGCCATGTCTACTCCTGAGCTGCTATCTGGAAGGAGGGAAATTCAAATGCCAGGAATGACGCCCTCCCTCGTGAGGGTTGGAGAACTGCTTAGTAAGCAGGCTGGATAATGATGTTGAAAGTTCGGTCTAGTCTCTTCAATGATTCGGAAAATACTCTTCTTTTCTAAGTGGATGCAGATCTAAGTGTCAAGGGACAGTCTGTAGCTTGCTGTTTGGTACTACAGTACACTGGTGTTCTTAAAATGCTATTTAAAACATCTGTCCAGTTATCGTATTATAATCACAATAGCAATTAAGCTTAATTATTAGGAGAGGAAGTTCTCTCACGTGAGGCAAGTAGAAGGAGCACTCAGCTACCGAAGAGCATGGAAAATTTATAGTTCCCTAGGCAAGGTTTGTAGGTAGGCTGCAGCTACCATAAAACCATGATCAAGCCCAGGAAACAGGGAGCTAACAAGTACAAACTGACTTTTGCTGCTCTGGAAATTTCTATTGTTTGTTCTGTTGTGGAAGGAGTGAAAAGGGCTCTCTCTGTGAGTGCAAATGTTTTTGTACATGCAAAAACTCTGTATGTGTGTGTGTGCGTGTATGTGTGCGTGTATGTGTGTGTGTGTGTGTGTGTGTGTGTGTGTGTGTGATATGTCTCCTGATTCATCCTTTGTAATACTGTGTCATAATTGTTTTCCTGTAACTTTCTTTGTCTTCCAGTGTTCTCTGAAGTCACCAGGAGGCCCTCTCTTGGCTTATGTATTGTGTGTGTTTTTCTGTGCACGGCTCCATTCCCTCTCGGGCCCATTAATATCTCCATTCCAAAAGCATTCCTGATGATAATTGCTAAGGGAAGAGCTGTTTAGAAAAGTCTAACAAACAAATTGACTTATATAAACAAAAATGAATATTAATGCAAGTAATTAGTGCCTAGAGAAAGATGGAAATTCAAAGCCTTAGGGACCCCAAAGCAGCACTTAAGCTAACCCTCACCTCTTATCATAATGACAAAATTGAGGAGTCGCAAAACTAACTGAAAGCTTGCCTTTCGGTCTGAGATCATGTAGTCAGTCACATCAATAGAAGCAGTGATTATCTGCTATAGTAATGGCCTTTGAAATAAGCAGCTGAGGGACCCTATCCCTTAAGCTGTTGTGTTTAGGGAATACTGCATATTCAAGTTCTATTTGTGAGCCAGCCTCACTAAAACAAATGTTGCAGAGCATGGACAACATGAGTTGGCATGCCTCCCTGCCTGTACCTCTTCCCCAGGACATTGAAGACGCTGAGAGGATCACAGCTGTACCACAGTTGTGTAGGTATCACAGACTGCATCTAGGAACTGCAAGAGTCTGCTGCAGGACTAATGACAACACCGTCTGAGATAAAACTGTACAAAGGAAGTTTGTCTAAAGGGAGAAGACTGACACAAACAGAATCCAGATAGTACCTGTTTGCTTGGCAGGCCTCACCATCTTGGTTGGCCATTGGAGATTTTGTCAAGCATCAGACTTTCTACTATTTTTCTGTGGGCAGTGATGAGTCATCTAGATCTTTTTGTGTTGCTCTACTAATGGGGATCCCTGATACTGAAGAGGAGATTAGAAGCTTTCCTAGTATGTGCGCCCAAGGGTGGGAGGAGGCAGTCGTAGGGCCATCCTTGTAGCACATTCAGTGCAGTTCCAGAGTGAAGCATATACTGCCGTTGTAATCTGCACAGGGAATAGTCCTGAGGTTGGTCCGGATTCTTTCTGAAGCTGCCAACTCTTGTGCTTCCCTCCATCATAGGTCAGGATGTGCACTTGTGCTTGAGTGATGGTTGCTGTTACAGTTTGGCAATGAAGCTTCCCCTAAATGTTCGAGTCTTGGAGAGTTGGTTCCTGCACTGGTACTGTTGAGTGGTGACTAGATCATGAGCATGTTAGATCACGAGAGTGTGGACTTTGTTAAAGTACTAACATATCAATGAGTTCATAACTTAATAGGTTACTAGGAGTCTGGGCTGTTTGCAGAAAGAAGATCACTGGGGGAAGATTTTTGAAGGGTGCTCTGTGTGTGTGTGTATGTGTGTGTGTGTGTGTGTGCGTGTGTGTATTTCTCTCTGTCTCTGTTTCTCTCTCCTCCTCCTCTTTCTTCTCTCTCTGTCTCAATCTCTCTGTGTCTCTCTGTGTCTCTGTCTCTGTCTCTGTCTCTCTCTCTCTCTGTGTGTGTGTGTGTGTGTGTCTTTCTCTCCTCTTTCCTCTTCTTTTTCCCTCCTTTTCTTTAGGTACACAGATTTCTTCCATTCTGCCTCAACCCTTATGCTTCTGCCTCACCACGGGCCCACAATGAAGGTCAATATAAACTGTGATCTGGAATTGTAAGTGGTTGTGTCATTCATCTTTCCAAGGCCTTTCCAGATCTCTTCTTTCCATCCAAGGAGAGTAACACCAGCTTACCATCATCACCACCTTCAAGGTAGCTCAGATCCCTCCTATTGCAGACTCACTTTTTAAAATTACAATTATCCCAAATATCCAGATAAAAAGCAAAATGAGCAGACTTATCGACTCACTTAACTGCAAAGACTGTGAGTGACGGGAGCAGGGATTCAGATGATCTTCTCAAGTCTCTGTCTCTAATTCCAGCCTAGTCTCATCTTCTGTCCTATCCCGTTAATCTTTTGATCTTTGAGAAAGGAACTAACATTGACAAGACAGGCTCATACATTCCAGTTGGTGACAGGGAGGGAATTGATTCTGTATCTATCTTCCTCAAAAACTCAGGGAAGAACTCCAAACAATTTTCTTATACATCAAACATCTAGTTGATGAGGCAATTCTCACAGCTGATTCCATGAGATATTAGGATGTCTACTCTTGTGATTGTGGATAAGTTTTTGGGTCAGTCGAATTCACAGATGCTGTGTACTTAGAAGGAGAATTCTAAAAGGGCAACAATGTTGTCATAGTTAGGGTCTTACTGCTGTGAACAAACACCATAACCAAGACAACTCTTATAAGGACAACATCGGAGCTGGTTTATAGGTTCAGAAAGCAGGAGCATACAGTATTCATGCAGGCATGGCGCAGGAGGAGCTGAGAGTTCTACATCTTCATCTGAAGGCTGTTAGCAGAAGACTGACTCCCTTGTAGTTAGGAGGAGGGTCTCATTGCCCATCCACACAGTGACACACTTCCTCCAACAAGGCCACGTCTACTCCAACAAGGCCACACCTTGGAATAGTGTCACTCCCTGGGCCAAGCATATCCAAACTACCACAAATATGAACAACAAGGGTATGGCACTGATTAATGAAGCCAACCATAAGGTATTAAGGCAAACAAAGATAGAAAGTCCTTACCATTCTGAATTGAGAAGGGTCAGTGAGAGGATTCCTGTAAAGAGGACAGGTAGTGGAACAGAAAGCCCTCTTGATAGAAGCCAGGCCTTTCAGAGGAACACAGACGCTAGCAATGTCACCAGAGAGAAACGTCCCTGTCTCACTCTATTTTTCTGATCGGTGGCCAAAGAGCTAAATCCAAGTGAAAGCCAGAGGTAACAGGACACCTTGTCTCATCTAGATGGACCAGGTAGACACAGAAAGAAGCTTGAAAAGCACTGTGGCATATTAATAATGATAACAATAATAACATTATTATTTTACATTATAAAATATATATGTAATAAAAGATGTGATTGCAATCCCCAATGTGGTCAGCCACTAGGAGGAGCCACCTTGCAAAGGGAAAGCAGGTTGCTACCCCATAACAAGAAAGCAAAGTAATTGGAGCTGTTCAGTCTAACAAATGCCCATTACAAACACCTAGGGGAGGAACCTGTGCCTAGGAGCTTTGCTTAATGATATACACGGCCCTGGTGAAGATCTTTATGTTCAAAACATTACCTTCAAAGCAGAAGTTCCTGGCCTAAAAACCAGGCTCTGTGGCCAATATTCTTTCCATCAGAGCCCTCTCCCATCTCCCCGTCTTGGCATCCACAGCAGGATTCCTCCAGGCTCCACCCTTAGCTCCATTACACCACAAACCTTCCCTTCTCATATATTCTTGAGTCCTTCAGCTAGATTTAAAACTGGAAACTTGCCTAGAGATTTATATTAAGTAGGTATTTAGCAAAAGTCTGGTGATGGAGCACTGCTGGCTCTATATCTATGCAGAGTGACCTAAATATCAAACACAGACAATAAAGTGACTCAAAATAGTATAGTTAAAAACAACAGCAATGGCCTTAGCCACAGTCATCTGTATGGCACCATAGCCTGACAATCTTTAGATCTTAGGGTTGCTTCAGTGACTTACCAACCTCACAGATGTTTTTGGTATTTGAAGGTATCTGGTATTTTGGTATTTGGGACAGAGCAATACTTTTCTTGTAAAGAAGCTGCCTTGGCTTTTGGGTGTTTGGCAGTGTCCTTGGTTAGATTTGGTAGCATATTCCACATTCTCTTCATGTATGACAACCAAAACTATCTCCACATATTACCAAATGTTTCCTAGAAAACCTGTTTCTGGTGAGGACCACTAAGTCAGATGGCCTCTGCACCAGTTGAAACAGTTTGGCTTTGTGTCTCAAAGACTGAAGATAACAAGGACTTATAACAGAAGTTTTTCCTTTATCGAAACCAGAACTGTAAGGCAGCTAGTCCTGGCCATGTTATCGAGGTCCCAGACTTCTTTTGTTATATTGCCAGCCACTGAGTATTGCCTTGCTCTGCCATTGTATCCACCTTTCAGTGGGCAAATGTTAGAAATAGATGGGGTGAGGAGGACCATGCTGTTTTCTTATTATGGTCTGTATGCTGCACTTGTAATTACTCTCACTTCAGTGGCCAGTGTTTAGTCACATGAGTATATATAGCTGAAAAAGGAAATTAGGATGATTTTTTTTCATATGGGCTGTCATGGACCAAATTAATTTAACATCTTTAGTAGTTGTTTTAATTATTAAAATTCTTGGTTGGTGGGGGATGAGCTTGAAGAATGTGTACTTGGCTGACTTGGGAAGGTGGGATGCACAATTCCCTTTCTCTCTGTGGTCTTTCACTCCTTTTGGACATCAGAGTCCTCAAAACCCAGTTGTCTGAGTCGTAGAATAACACAGCCTTGAAGGTCTGCTCTAATTTTAAGCGGAGACTGAGTTCAGATTGAGTTCAGTCTGAAGGTCAGACTCCTAGTGATTATGGACAGAACTATGCCATTGCTGAGGGCAAAGCTTGAAGCTCTGACTAAAAAGGTTTGTGTGAAAAGAGGGCTATAAAAGATTTGAAGATCAAAGTAAGGTTCCTCCACAGTGTCAGAAATTCTAGACAAACTGGGTGAGTGACTTCTGAAACAACGGAGGCAGCAGTCAGGCCAAAAGGAGAATCCATGATCACCCACACTCCAGTGTCATTCCCTTCCCCACATCCTGCCTTTCTGTGTTTATAACCCCTGTGTGAATGAATTATGATTTGAGAAAAAATAAATTAAAAAAAGACTTTTTTAATACAGTCTTATTGTGACAAAATTGGCTTTGCCTTTGGAATTGTTCATTTATTAATTTACTTAAAAATTATTTTATTAATAAGTTGGCAATTGTGCCTTTTTCTCTTCAAGACTGGGATTTAAATGTGGTAGACTGTGTCCCTCTGTGAACTGCTAATAATCTGATAAGACAACACCCAGAACCTTGTACTTTACAGCACTTACTGTAGCTGTAGTTAATTATTTACATGACCACCTAAGTATGTAATGTCTAAGCAATTATTATATCACATAATTGTATCATTATATAATTACATAGATAGTGCTATTTTTCCCAGGCAAGATGTTTGTTTGTTTGTTTATTTATTTATTTTTATTTTTTAGGTTTTTCGAGACAGGGTTTCTCTGTGTAGCCCTGGCTGTCCTGGAACTCACTCTGTACACCAGGCTGGCCTCGAACTCAGAAATCCGTCTGCCTCTGCCTCCTAAGTGCTGGGACTAAAGGCATATGCCACCACTGCCCAGCTAAGATGTTTATTTTTAAAATGTGCTAACTTGGAATGTACTAGCTTTCTAGTCCAAAATGCCAAAAAGAATGACATGGAGTTTTTCTGCTGCACAACAAAGGGCCGGCCATTCTGAGTTACAGTTTGTACTTACGAAACTTTTATGTGTCTTGATCAGGCTATGGCTATAGTTATCACATGTTTAAAATATTTTTCCTGTGAAGTACCGTGTGCAAATATATAAATGATCTATTGTAACTGAATAGCATACGTGAGTTACCATAACATAAACAAGCATCTATGTGTCTAGACTCCATTCCCACAGTCACCGAATGCCTACCAATCACCATCCAGTTAGTTCTCAAAAATATCAACACTGGGCTGGCTTATCTCTTTTAATACATCACTTGAGAGTCATATCTTTTATTTCCTCCTTCCTTCATTTATCTGTTTTTATGTGCATGGGTGTTTTGCCTGAATGCATGTCTGTGCATCACAGATATTCATTCAGTGCCCACAGAGGGCAGAAGAGGACGTCAGATCTCCAGACACTGTAGACAGTTGCAAGCCACTATGTGGGGGCTGGGTTTAAACCAGAGTGATCCTCTGAAAAGGCATCTGGTGGTGCTCTTAGCCTCTAAGCCATCTCTACAGACACATATCTTTTCTTAAGTTATTTTTTAGTTTTACATTTTAGCAGAAGTTGTTACCTGAGTATATTATTTTAGACAATAGGAGAAATATTTGAAATAGGGACCACTTCAAAATTCAGTCAGTAAAGAGCAGTTCTGATCTAAGATGCTTCATTTTTTAAGGCAGAGAAGAGGAAGAGATGGAAAAGTTAACCAACAGATAATAAATCTCCTTGGATTTGACACGTGTCACTTTCTGACGGTAGTCCATTAATAAAAGCAAACTTTTACTAATACTACATTTGCTGTTCGTCCTATGGGGAGGGAACATTAGGAACAACAGTGAAGATTATTATAAACATCACTTTCGAGTGAAGATCAATACAAAGTTATAATCTGAAAAGCAAAGAGAAAGAGAATTAACTCACTGTAGATAGAATCGGTTTATTTTTCATGAATCTTTGATAAAAGGGAATCCAATGAAAGGTTAAGTTCATGTCTCATACACATTAGTGTCCCACCAACCCATATAAGAACAGTGACAGATGTGTGTATGCATATGTGTGTATATGTCTGTGTGTGTGAATATGTATGTGTATATGTATATATGTGTATGTGTTTGTGTATGTGTATGTGCATATGTATATAGTTATACACAGTGTATTAGCTTTCAAAAAATCCTTTGATTTCCAGGGAAGCCTGTAGAATTGTAAGGATATCACTCAGATAAAAGAACCATAGTCAAATCCCTGCTTTGTACCAAAAGCCTTTCCTTATAGCCTGTGTTTTCAGTGTCTCTGCTGATCCATAACTCTGCCCTTTATATGAAAAGATAAACACCCCACCTACCCATGCATGTTATCTGTGATGTTATCAGAAATGTCATGGTGTCTGATCTGTCTGGTGACGTCAATTCTGTATGAGACTGAGGAGGTCAGAGAACAATTAATTTCTCCTGGCGACTCTTGGCCATAACATTTCTTCATCTGAATAGTCTTAACCCTTGTAGATACGGTTGTTTTTTTTTTTTTTTTTTGGAGCCCTTGTTTCTCTTTGGAGGCATTTCCACCTAATTTTCAGTGACCCAAATTTCCTGAATCAGAAGCAAGATAGTTAAATTTGGTCCAATCAAGAAAATTTGATTCTTCGGTAAGCCTGACACCTTCTGGAAAGTACACAACTATTACACTCCCTCAAAATTTCTTTGTTCAGCACTCAGAAGAGTAGATACCTGTTGGAAACAATACATTGTATGGAAAAAATGTAACTTTATTCCTATAGGATGCTATGGGATTTCCGGTATTTTCTTTTATTATAAATATAATCAACTGGCCATTATAGTATGTTAATGTCAACAGTAGGAGTTAGGGATATTAAATACCTCTGCAGTTATCAAATATCACATTTATGCTTGTTTATATTTGTCAATGCTTTGAAATTCTGAAAGAATTGCCACCACATCTTATTATTTAATACATTATTAAATAAACAAATCTACTAACATGTCGTGTATTAGCTGTTTTTGAATAGATCAATGTTATGGATCTTTTTAAAAAATTTAACATACATTATTTATGCTTTTGTGTGTGTGTGTGGTTTTTGGTTTTTTGTTTTTCAAGACAGGGTTTCTCTGTTTAGCCCTGGCTGTCCTGGAACTCACTCTGTAGACCAGGCTGACCTCAAACTCAGAAATCCGCCTGCCTCTGCCTCCCAAGTGCTGGGAATTAAAGGCGTGCACCACCACCGCCCAAGAAGATGCTTACTGTTTTCAAACCGACAGTAAAATGCTCATGGTACAAAGATTAAAATGTTTGTGCTAGATATGCTCCAGGAAGGCCAGAACGGGATAAAAGAAGATAGAGAACAGCATTCTCTTGTGGAAATACAGACTTTTAGTTCTTATATACAGACTAAGATGGCAAGACTGTCTGTTTATTTTAATAAAAGAAGTACCCAGTCCATGTCAGTCATTGATGGACAAAGTTTATCTTTTCGTTTTCTCCTCCTGAAACTGAGTTGAGCAACTGTCTTCTGCTCCCGTTCCTCCCCTCTTCCCCATCCCCCAAAGAAGTGTGTTCAGATCTCTAAAATCATTTTCTTTTTATTTTATATATTTATTTATTTATTTATTTATTAACATGAAATGCTTTTTTATGGCATGTTTTACAGGGGGAGGGGGTAAGAGGGGCCAGGTGGTGGAAAAGTATAGAATCTTCTTGCCCTGTGCCTTGAAACATGTCATGGTCTATACAGTACACTGCCTTGAATTATGATCTACCTGCTATTCTTCAGAAGATATGGTACACTGCTTGAGTTATGGTCTCCCTGCTATTCTTCAGAAGATATGGTACACTGCTTTGAGTCTATCTGTAGTTGCCAAGCAGGATCTTGCAGTTGCCAAGCTTCAGGGGACATTGTGCGGGTGGGGAAAGGTAGGGAGTGAGGGTAAGAGCAAGGGTCCTGGCTTCTGGCATCTCCCCCTTCTCTGTTTAGTTAGAGAAGGCCGGTAGTGGTGGCGCACACCGGTAGGATTTGGTGAAGGAGGCAGAGGCAGGAGGATCTCAAGTTCAAGGCCAGCTTGGGCTACACATTTTCCCCCCCATAATTAGACATCCAAATTCAAAATTCACATAGCTGGGATTGATCATAAGACGCCTTCTCTAAAATTATTTTCTAAGCTATGAAATTTGTCTTTAGTGGTTACGTCAGGTAGAAGTTTCTGAATTTTCACGGTGAAAGGTGACTGAGATTTTAATGTCCCATGTTTCTAACTGTTTGCTCCTGTTCTGCTAGAGAAAGAACCTCAGGAGTAGAGAACACCCCCCACCCATCTGAGCTCCATTGTGCTTGTAACCTAGGAAGGGGAAAGCTGTATACACCACACCTCACCCCTCGCTCCTCCATTCATCTCTGTATACGCCCTGGGTTCTCAATTTTGCCTGGGTTTCTCCACCTACTATTCTCTGAGGAAACATAAGCCTTACTCGGCCTTCTTTTCCTGCTGCCTAAAACAATATTAAACACAAAGGAAAAAGAGAGAGAGGAGAAAAATACAGAAACTCCTATTATGGGAAACAACGCTCCTTACTTCATAGTAAGCACATTCTTCTTTCATAAGACGGACATGGGAAGCTGGACGTAGCCGGCAGTTTATTTCATGACCTTGTAAAGTCAGATGTCGGCAAAGAATGGCAGGCATGCTGATGGAGTCAGAGAAAAATTTTTGTATAATATAACAACATAGCTCTTCCTCAGGAGGGTCCAACTTGTACACCATCTAGGTCGTATCTTTCTGTCAATTATCTTTGGCTTTTTTTTTTTATTTCAACAACAATAGCAGCAGCAATGAATTCATCTCTGTATTTTACATCCTGTTTCTTTTAAAGCCTAACCAATGGACAACCTCTCAGACAAGCTTAGCTGTGAGGAATATTCTACTCTAAACTATTACTTTGGGTTGGGGTAGGTAGCTTACCTGAGTTTAGGAGAGTGAATTACTAGGCTAGCTAACCTTAACAGAGTCTACAAAACCAAACAATGGATCCCACTTCATTTTCCAGAAGCCTTGTTAATCACTTAGCATTGAAATAAACTCCAATCCTCAGCAGCTTCTACTTAGATTCCTAAAGGCCCACTGCCCGATTACTACTTCTATAAATTAGCCTATGAAGACAGTATCGCCTGTTTCCCCTCACCAACTAGTTCTTACTCCATGCTTTTATGACCAAACAGCTTACAGGATACAAAGGAAACAGATCTTAATCGTACACCAAGAACCCTTTGCTGTGAAGTCTGTACCTATCTAGCCAAAAGTCTCTGGGTCAATAAGCAAGTAGAACATTTTCCTGACATTTCTTCATGCTCGGAAACATGATGGTGTACAGGCTTAGATTTTCCAAAATCTACTTTAATAAGGGTTCTCAAACGCATTGACACCCACTTCCAGTCCACTGTCCAAAGATAGTGGAGGAAAGATGGTACATAGGACAAGGAGATGTGGATCTGTTTAGAAATAGTTCTTTTGGGTGATTCCAATCTTAGGTTGTCCGGATACCAGCAGTCCAGTTTGGTAGTCTCAGGATACTAGCAGCCCAGTTTAAAAGTGTCATCAAACACGAATCATCAGCGGTGGCACGATCCAGAAGAAACCGCCAGGCCTCTGCTGAAGTAGCATGAGTCAGGAGGAGCGACCAGGATGAGCAGGAATGCCAGGAGTTCTCTGTGTGCCTCTCTCAATGAAGTGAAGTTCAATGAAGACACGAGACCAATGAAGCATAGCAGAGCTAGTTATGCAAGCACCGTCGTCACTGTCTGTTGGGTCCTATTTATACTCTTTCCAAACTTCATGTGTCCTCTCACGGGTCTTGCCTGAGCAAAACACCCTGTGAATCGGCATCCCATGACACAACCAGAAACTTCCGCTTCAATGATACAATTGATTGACCCTTGCTTATTCCTTTTGATTACTTATGTGTCCTAGTAACCATGGGTCACAGCCCTATAGGAGATTGCCAATTCTCAGGGCACCTCCCGGAAAGGCTTTACAACAGCATGGGCCCAGCTCTAAAGGCACTTCTGTCTGATTCTCTCAAAGAGTAGTAAGGGACCACTTCCAACAGAATGACTGGAATTTCAAGTTAAAATGTAGAGCTTTACAAGAAAGCATGCGAGTGTATGTGTTTTCATTTCTTGCTGTCTTGGCAGTAGATGTCTGTGACCAGCTGTCTCAAATTCCTGCTGTGATGGAGATGTGAGTTAAAATAAAACTTTTCTCCTCTAATTCTTCTCTAATTGTAGATTAGATCACTGCGGTAAGGCCTGGAATCTGTGTGTGTGTGTGTGTGTGTGTGTGTGTATCTGAGAGCATGTGGGATGTGTGATTTGCTGATCCTGAACTTGTATCAATATTTCTTTTATCCACTTCGTGAGTGCTAAATGATAGGCCTGTGATACCACTTCTGGCTTCAAATCTTAGAATCCTTGTTTCTCAGTGACATTCCCTCTTCCATAATTCTTGTGCTCACTTGAGCTTGGGAGCCTCTCAACAAAACCTCCCATGTCCAGGAGGCTTGGCAGTGGTCCTTCAGTAAACTCCACATTTGCTACAGCAGATGGGAGTCTGTCCACGTAAATGAGAAATATTTTGTAAAACCATGAGGTGATATCTCTGTTATATAAGAAAATCAAAAGGATACTAAGCCATAGGAGTTTCACATAGATCACATATAAAACCATGATCTAAAAAGAAAAATGTGGAATCCCACACTTAGCAGGGCTGACTCGGGCAGCATCCCAGGTGACTACACCAGACCCACTTAAATGTGCTGGAAATTCCTCTGTGTGATGCCACCTAGTGGATATGGTTTTTTTTCCATTTTTTTTTTTTTTGGCTATTTTATTTATTTACATTTCAAACCCCCTCCACAAACCCCCCTCTGCCTCCCCCTGCCTCTTTGAAGGTGCTCCCCCACCCATCCACCCACTTCCCCCACAGAGCCCTAGTATTCCTCTACCTTCAGTCATTGAGCCTTCACAGGACCAAGGGGCTCCTCTCCCAGTGATGCCAGATAAGGCCATCCTCTGCTACATAGACAAGTCATGGGTCCCTCCATGTGTATTCTTTGGTTGGTGGTTTAGTCCCTAGGAACTTTGGGGGGCTCTGGTTGATTGATATTGTTGTTCTTCCTATGGAGTTACAATCCCATCAGCTCCTTCAGTCCTTGCCCTAACTTCTCCATTGGAGTTCCCATGCTCAGTTTGATGTTTGGCTGCAAGCACCCGCATCTGTATTGGTCAAATTCTGGCAGAGACTCTCAGGGGACAGCTATGCCAGGCTCCTGTCAGCAAGTGCTTCTTGGCATCAGCAATTGTGTCTGGATTTGGTGTCTGCAGATGGGATGGATCCCTAGGTGAGGGAGTCTCTGGATGGTCTTTCCTCAGACTCTGCTCCACTCTTTGTCCCTGCATTTCCTTTTGGAAGGAGGAATTCTGGATTAATATTTTTGGATTAATATTTATTAATATTAATATATTATATTATATAATATATTAATAGGCCATGCCTATCCATTGGATACAATCTCTACAGGTCCTATCTTCCTTTTGTTGGGTATTTCGGTTAATGTCCTCCCTGGTGGGCCTTGGGAACCTCTTGGGTCCCTGGCATATGGACCTCCCCCGCTGCTACATACTTCCTTTCAAATTCTTGACTCTCTGTACTTCTCCCCCATCTCCTCCCGTATCTGAACTGGCCCTTCTTTTTCCCTCCCCCCTCTTCTCTCCCTCCCAGGTCCCTCTCTCCCTTTACTTTCTAAGATTATTTTTCCCCGTTTTGAGTAGAATTGTAGCATCCACATTTTGATGTGGTCTTCTTTCTTCTTGGGTTTCATATGGTCTGTGAGTTGTACTGTGGGCATTCTGAGCTTCTTTTTGGTTAATATCCACTTATCAGTGAGTGCATACCATGTGTGTTCTTCTGTGACTGGGCTACCTCACTCAGGATGATAGTCAAGATCCATCCATTTGCCTTCAAATTTCATGAAGCTCATGGATCAGCAGGATTAACATAGTAAAATTGACCATCGTACCAAAAGAAATCTACAGATTCAATGCAATCCCCAGTAGAATTCCAACTCAATTCTTCACAGAGATAGAAAGAGCAATTCTCAAATTTATCTAGAATAGCAAAAACCCCGGATAGTAGAAACCATTTTCAACAATAAAAGAACTTCTGGGGGAATCACTATCCCTGACCTCAAGCTATACTACAGAGCAATAGTGATGATAAAAAAAAAAAAAAGCCTACATAGTATTGGTACAGAGACAGGAAGGACGATCAATGGAATAGAATTGAAGACCCAGAAATGAACCCACACACTTATCATCACTTGATCTTTGATAAAGGAGCTAAAACCATCCAGTGGAAAAGGACAGCATTTTCAAGAAATGGTGCTGGTTCAACTGGAGGTCAGCATACAGAAGGATCCAAATCAATCCATTCTTATCTCCTTGTACAAAGCTCAAGTCCAAGTGGATCAAGGACCTCCACATAAAACCAGATACACTGAAACTAATAGAAGTTAAAGTAGAGAAGAACATTGAACACATTGGCACAGGGGAAAATTTCCTGAACACCAATGGTTTATGCTCTAAGATCAACAACTGACAAATGGGACCTCATAAAATTGCAAAGCTTCTGTAAGGCAAAGGACGCTATCAATAGCTCAAAACAGTAACCCACAGATTTGGGAAAGATCTTTACCAACCCTACATCTGATAGAGGACTAATATCCAATATATACAAAGAATTCAAGAAGGTAGACTCCAGAGACACAAATAACCCTATTAAAAATGGTATAAAGAGCTAAACAGAGAATTCTCAACTGAGGAAAATCGAATGGCTGAGAAGCATTTAAAGAAATGTTCAGCATCCTTAGTCATCAGGGAAACGCAAATCAAAATGACCCTGAGATTCTACCTTACACCAGTCAGAATGTCTAAGATCAAAAACTCAGGTGACAGCAGATGCTGGTGAGGGTGTGGAGAAAGAGGAACTCTCCTCCATTATTGGTGGATTGTAAGCTTGTACAATCACTCTAGAAATCAGTCTGGCAGTTCCTCAGAAAATTGGAAATAGTTCTACCTGAGGACCCAGCTATACCACTCCTGGGGATATACCCAGAAGATGCTCCAACATATAACAAGGACACATGCTCCTCTGTGTTCATAGCAGCCTTATTTATAATAGCCAGAAGCTGGAAAGAACTCAGATGTCCTTCAACAGAGGAATGGATACAGAAAATGTGGTACATTTACACAATGGAGTACTACTCACCTATTAAAAACAATGAATTCATGAAATTCCTAGTGGATACTTATAAAAGAGGGTGATCAGAGATCACGTTTGATTTGGAAGATCATATGAATCAGAAGGGTATAGGAGGACCTTAGCATTACCCAGGTCTATCTTTCTATCTTAGGGCTCATTATCCAAGAGTAAAGGCAATGGAAAGAAATTCTACTTCTCATTTGAAGACATTAGAGATTCCGTTGCTCTTACTAACCACAGCTCAGAGCCCCTCTCCTACCTCTCTCTCATTTTCACTCTCGCTCGTGCTCTCGTGCTCTCGTTCTCTCGCTCTCTCTCCTCTCTATCCAGTGAAGCTGAAAGCTGGAGAGCTCAGGAAGGAACCTTCAGACAGACAGGCCTTTGAGGAAGCTCCACCCTGAGCACAGCATTTTCAGCTTCTCAACCCTTGAATCTTACGTCCACATAAGGTCATTTCTGCCTGTATCATTTCTGGGATTTTTGTATCTGTCTGAAATAGCCAGAAGCCACAAGAACGGCCACCAGAAAGATAGAAGTTCATGAATAGAACAGTTTATATATTTGATCCAGATAGCAAGAAAATAGTTTGCCCTTAACTATTTGAAGAAAACTCAGCAGGCTTCTTCGTGAACTGCTCCATCATTTCTGGGAAGCAGAAAGATCACCGAGAATCAGGCAGAGAGGAAGTGTCAGCAAACCAAAGTAAATACATTAGCTCCCTGTGAGCATCGCTGGCCCCTTGGTGAGAGACGTTATGGCGCAATAAAAAGGGTTGAATGACACGGGGCAAACCTGGGATGAAAAAGGATGAGATAGTGCAGGGAAGGTGCCTTTAATCTCAGCTCTCAGAAGGTGGAAGCAGGCAAATCTCTGAGCTCAAGGCCAGTCTGATCTACAGAGTGAAATTCAGGACAGCCAGGGCTACACAGAGAAACCCTGTCTTTAAAACTAAAGGATAAAATGTTGGGTTAGACTTTTCCTAGCTTTTATTTTTAATGTGCCAGTGGCATGCATGTTAGACTCTGGGCAAATGCCTACAAGGTAGGCCAGTTTCTACAACCCCACACCCCCAGGAAGAGTCTCTTCTTTACTCTTACCCTGCAGCATTGTCCAAAGGTACAAATTATTTCTCAAAGCCCTCAAAGTTCTTTGCTCTCACAGCTCTGGGAGTTTTTTTTAACAAGAATTCAGATTTTATAAAATTGCAAATTACTATGAGAAGTCCTTTGTCTTAAAGAAAGAATTGTAGTGGATCAGTATAGGACTGTCCACAAGTCTATAAAAAAAAATATGACTTGTTAGTTGGAGAGATGGCTCAGAGTTTAAGAGCTCTTGCACAATCATGAGGACTGGAATTCAGATTCCAGCATGTACTTAGCGCGCCAGATAATCCATAAATGTCTATAACTCCCTCTCCGAGGGATTGAGTGCTCTCTTCTTGTCTGTATCTGTACACACACACACACACACACACACACACACACACACGCACATACAAATAAATAAAATATCTTAATTATATGTCTAGGTAGAAGACTGCTTCGTCTACAGCTTTTCCTGAGCACGTTTCTTGCCCTGCGGATGGATTCTGCAAAAATATCCACGAGGCTCACTCCACGTAGCTCCAGCCACTGAAAGGCCCATCTGGGAAATAACTCCGGACGGAACCCCTTCAGACGCTAGAGCAAAGCAGGGCAAGTGGCAATCTCTGAACCTCTGCCAGCTCATTTGCGGCCAGTGTTTTTCACAGATGCTCCCTGGTGAGTGGCAATTTCCGGATATTTTTCAAATGTTTTTTTTTTATCCTGCCAGCTGGGCACACTACAGGAACCTCAGCTTGGAGAACTCAGCCGGATAGGCCAATCAAAGACCTGGCCTGATTTGGATTAGGCTGGATTGTTTGAGCCTTGTTGGGGGCTGGCAGTCTCTCTCCACTGCTTTCCTCCTCCTTGTATTTCCACCCTCCCTCCTCCCACTTCCCTCATCCTCTTTGCCCCTGTCGAGATGCCATCCTGTCCTTTTAGCCCCTCCCAACAGTTCTCTGCCATCCCCCTCCCCCACCTCACCACCGGTCTCGTTCCTGTGTGTGCGAGATGAAAAAATGTAAATCTGAATCTAGTTGTCAATCACTAGCTCCTTGGCCTTGGTTAAATGGTTCAACTTCTCTGGGTCTTAAATGACAGAGCTCATCTCCAAGATCAAGTAAGGCCTTTACCAAGCAACCCAACTTATCCGATTAATAAGGACGTATCTAATGGCAGTCAATTCACACACACACCCACAATACATACATACACACTGTGTTTTCTAAGATCTTTAGAACATGGACCATCTGGAAGAAAGCTGTTAGTCATATGGGCCTGCTTCACATGTCAGGCATAGTCTGACTTGCCGATTGGAAGAAACCCTGGATTCCATTGTGAGTCTTGCTGGAAGTGGAGGAGACCTGGAGGGAGTGCAGCTGCTCTCAGAGTCAGTGGCTGTGTCAGTTATTTTACTTGTGGTTGCTACAAAATACCTGACAAAAATAACCAAAGGAAGGAAGGGCTTAAGGCAGTAGTTCTCAACCTGTAGGTCCCGACACCCTGGGAATTGAACGGGGTGAAAGATCATCACAGGGGCGAAAGACCATCAGAAAATAGCAGCCAAACTACTGTTATGAATGAACAATGAAAATAATTTTATGGTTGTGGGTCACCACAACATGAGGAACTGTGTTAAAGGGTTGCAGCACATTAGGAAGGTTGAGAGCCACTGGCTTCAGGGGGCAAGGTTTGAGACCAGTCTGTCGTGATGGGGAAGGCACAGTGGTGAGGCTATCGGGTAGCTGACCTCATCGTTTCCATAGTAAGGAAGAAAGAACACGCGGATGAACACTGGTGTTCTGCCCATTTTACACCCCGCCCCCCTTGGCAAGTGATGTAGGTTGGTCTAAGACTGTTTTATTGGGCGATCACTCAGGGCAAGTCTTTCCTTCTCAACTAAAGTTATGTGGAAACACTGTCACAGACCTGTCTCCCAGGTTATCGAAGACAGCTGATGCCAACATTTTCTTCTACCTGCTCTGTTCTGAACATCTGAAAACCGTTTCTTCCACCATTTTGAATCGTCCGTTTGATCAGATTAGCCCATATTCCAGAGATAATCTGGTCCCCGGCAGGCTGAAAATGCCAATAGTATGTTTCATGGTTTTTCCCACAATTCATTCTTACTCAAAATGAAAAATAATGCTAACAAATGACCACTTGTATATATGGGAGACTTGGGGGTAAAGTTTGAGTTCTGCTTTTGCTCTGGTTCTAAGGAAGACTCTGTCTCTATCTCAGCAGAAGGTATGAGGCACTATCTCCTAATACATATCTTTTTTCTCATCGGCTTTAAATACTTTGATGGCTTCTTATTTTCCTTTGCACAAAATCCACACTCCTTAGACATCCAGTCCATTTTGGCCAGACCCATATCCCACTCTCTGGCCTTAGTATGTTCTGTTCTACCTTCTCCCACATGTTATTCCATAGAAGCAACCATTGGCCCTCTCCCAAAGCACATTTTATCTCCATTGACTAGTTAATTTTACAATTTTTGAATTTCTGTCATCAGCATTCATTACAATATTTTTTAGTCTTTCCTATTAGATTTTCAATACCTGGAGAACAATGACTATCAGTTTCTTCTTACTGTATTTCCATCCCCACATACGGGCTTCATGCAGATTGAGTATCTGATGAATGTCTCTGGCACTTGCACACATGTGCATCAGCACACACTTGCATGCACATGTAAACACACACATGCATGCACACACAC
>NW_021604622.1:4577279-4581132 GCF_004785775.1 Grammomys surdaster | reverse complement strand
AGGAGGAGGGAGAAACACAGTGGGGAGGGGTGGAGCTTTTATGACATCCGTAATATATAAATGTGAAGTTTAGATGAAACCTCCATATAGCTTTTATAAATAATTGATGCTGCTACTATTAGGCCTTCTGAGGGAGGAAAGGAACTAGGGTGTGATCAATACCCTCATCCTCCGACTCCAGAGAGCACCATTAACTTATTACTTATAGACATGGAAGAAGCAACTACCGTTAGTATCACAAGAACCTGCAATGTAGTCCAGGCTTCCTTATTAGCGTCTAACTAGACAATGATAACCTCACAGGCAGCAATTGCTTACCAGACATGGATGGCTGGAGTTAGAAAATGCAGAATACCCAATTTTCACACATTCGACATTTGTGTGTAGATATGTCACTAAGTCTGTCTTTACAAATGGCTTGTAGTCTCTGGAATAATCCCTTACTTTCAGAATGATAGGATTTAAGAAAGAACAGAAGAGAGCCAGCCACTGTGAATGAGACCTAGGATGTGCTCACATTCTACCTGCTACCCTGCAGCAGCCAAGTCAGTCCCCTTACCATGTTTAAATGGTGCAGAAAGGAGAGAGTAAAGGGCATCGTACAGTCTTTATGAGGAAGGGAAGCAAGACTCATTCTATCAAACTCCCTAAAGTTGCAGTTATAATAAGCCACGTACCGTGTGAACCTATGTCATACCTCTGTTGTTGCATAACACTGTAAAGTCCCTCCTCCTTCTTACAGAAAACAAAATGAGCAACCACACCTCCCATATCCATCCATGCCCTTGTGACCATTCCTCTCCTGCTCTGTTGACCATTTTCACTGGTGACACTCCTGCTCACAATTTCATGTAATTATTCATGCTGATGTACCAAGCTGGAAGTGTAGACACCCTTCCTTCTCTCGTTTCCTACCAGGTCCAGCTTAGGTTCTGTTGTTCTGGTAAACATCATGACCAAAAGCAACCTGAAGAGAAAAGGGTTGATTTTTTTTATCTTACAGGTTACAGTCCCTCACTCAGGGAAAGCCAAGAAATTCAAGGAAGGAGCTTGAAGAACATGGAGGAGCTGTGCTTATAGGTTTGTTCCCTAGTCTCTACCCAGCAAGCTTTCTTATGCAGCCCAGGACCTCTTGCCTAGGGATGGTACTGCCCACAGTGAACTGGGTCCTTCTACAACAATTAGCAGTCAAGAAAATGTTCCACAGATATGACCACAAGGCCAATCTGGTAGAAGTAATCTCCCAACTGAGACATCCTTAGATAACTCTGGGCTGTGTCAAATTGATAGCTCCAGCTCACTAGGAGACTACCTCCAAGTGGAACCTTCCTGAGGGCCAACTTCCTAAGATCCTTCGGAATATCTTCACTCCACATGGGCCTGCCTTTTACCAGACATCCACTACACTTAGAACCAGCTTCACTCATTCTGATACGTAATGATCTTTTGCTTTACTTTGCTTTGATCCTTGACTGTCACTACTGTCTCTCTTGATAGATTTCTAAGTCTCTGGATTAGAGAAACTAATTTATATTTCTTAGTATTGCATTATAGTATTAGACACTCAAAGGCTGTTGAATATGGAAGACACTGAGACAATCATGAAATTGACATTGATATGTATGACATATGTTCACATGGTATGTGCTTTATTATAAAAGACTCCATTTAACAGCACATAGATAAAAGAATATTGTTAAGAATCCATTTAACCATATATAGATGAAAAGAGCACTGTATCAGTCTTAACTCTTAGATGGATTTCTTTACAATCTAAAAAAACTAAGTTGAAAATGAAGAGACCAGCCTTCATTTTCAGAAAGCATATTTTCTGCATTTTAATGAATGTTATTTATGAATAATTAGTCATTAGCTAAGTTAAAACACAATCAATAATTTTAATTACAAAAGGGAGACTTGAGAAACGCATTTGACCTGCTTGCGGCTCAGAAGAAGACAGGGGCCCCGTTATTAATTCTGCTGCAGAACTGCAGAGCAGAGGTAAAAGAAAGTGCAGCACAATAAATATTAACCATGAAATGGGATTCGTGACCTCAGGGTGAGTCCCCCTTTCAGGGTGTTCCCTCGAGGGCACAGTATCTAGGAAAAAGAATAATGAACCAAATATGCTTTTTATGACCTTTATAATGTGCAGAGGTCAAGGCCTGATAAAGAATACAAGTAATATGAAAATTCTATAAAATTTAACATTAGTATAAATTACAATTGATGGTACCAGAACTTGATAATGGTAAATCATAGGGGTGTTAAACTTGCATTCATCATACATATGTTTTGATTCAACTCAAAGTGTCAGAGAGTTCAATGTTCCAGTTGATTATATATTTTTAATATTTTGTAATGTTTTAAATATATACAATAACACCTAAAATACCTTCTTTCCATTTCCATTTCCATTTCATGGTCAGAAACAAGAATTTTTCCCAGTAATTTTTGGAAATAAGCATGTTTGTTCTTCTTACAGCTTTTCAAAAAATATCCTCACTAATACAATAAAAAAGAAAAAGAAATAAAATGTGTACAAATTGAAGAAGTAAAGCTATCTTTCTTCATGGATCATGCAATTTTTCTCTACATAAAATCTAAAGAATCACAAAAAACCCATGAAACTAATAAGTGGTTATAACAAGGTTGTAGGACATAAAGTTAGTACACAGAGATTAATCCTTTTTCTATGTGTTAGCAATGAATAGGTAGAATTTGAATAAGAATATACTCCTATATACATTAGCACATGCCTAAATACTGAAATAAGAATACATTTAATATAATATGTATGAGGTCTACATGGAGAAAATTATAAAACTCTAATGAGGGGCTGGAGAGATGGCTCCGTGGTTAAGAGTACTTGCTGCTCTTGCAGAGAACCCAGGTTCCGTTCCCAGCATACATATTGGACAGCTTCCAACCACCTCCATCTACTGTTCCAGGAGATCTGACATTCCTCTCTTGGCCTCTGCATGCACAGGCATACACATGGTACACAGACATACATATGGGCACACACATACATATAAAATGAAAATGAAGAGAGGCTGAAAGAATGGCTCATTGGTTAAAAACACCTGCTGTTCTTCTAGAAGACCCAAGATTGTTCTTAGCACCAATCAGATAGTGCATAACCACCTCTAGCTCCAACTCCAAGGCATTCAACAACTTCTTCTGATCTCCATAGGAATGGCACCCTAGCACTCCTGCTACACATAGAGAACACACACACAAACACACACACACACACAGACACACACACACACACACACACACACAGAGAGAGAGAGAGAGAGAGAGAGAGAGAGAGAGAGAGAGAGAGAAATAAAAGTAAAGAAAATGAAAAAATTAATAAGTAAAAGTCCTGGTGAAAATAACTAAAGAGGAACTAAATAAGCGGAGAACTAAACTGTGACCATGAGAAGGAAGAGACAAAACTGTCAAGATGTCCAATCCCCCCCCACTAGAGCTCCACAAGCAATATAATCAAAACCTCATCAAGTTTTTGTCCTGAACATCAGTACACTGATTCTAAAGTTTATATGTAGAGGTATAAGATCTACCCACAGTAGAATCAAAATACTTCCCCAATATTACAGTACAACAGTAATACAGTTGACATAGCATTATAATACAACATTGATACCGTTGATACAACATTACAGTACATCATTGATACAGTTGACACAATATTACAGTACAACATTGATACAGTTGTTGCAGTATTACAGTACAATGATACAGTTGACACAAAATTGCAGCACATTGATATAATTGACACAATATTACAGTACAGCAATACAGTTGACACAATATTGCAGCACAACATTGATACAGTTGACAC
>NW_021604622.1:4557768-4577269 GCF_004785775.1 Grammomys surdaster | reverse complement strand
TACAATGGAGTGGTGGAATATCTAGGCATTGTCATGAAATAGGCATCTTATATTCTTCATAACAATACACACAGCGGATCATAGTACTAATATAAAACTCAAAACTATAGAACTCTTACAACACTGGGGAAAACCTATGTTGCCTTACATATAGTGATAACATTTTAGACTACCAGGAGTCATGACCATAAAGAAATAGTTGATAAACTGCACTGCACAGAAAAAAAAATCTGCTTTACAAAGACACACACACACACACAGAGAGGGGAGGGTTAGGGGAGGGAGAAATAGGAAAAGGAAGGAGAAACATAAATGCATATTCTGAAGTGTTGGAAGCCAATATAACAAGGTTGCATAATGAATGTGTGCTTCCAACTACATGACATTTTGGAAAAGGCAAACTGTGGAGATAGTTAAGTGATGGGAGATTGCCAGGTGTGAGGAAGGAGAGAAGTAGAAACCAGCCAGATCACAGAGGGGCTTTCCTCCACAGAAACTAGTCTACGTGACATCATAATGTTGTTTATATATCAATATGCACTCAACATACAGCCATAGATAGTACAAAGGGGAATACTAAAGAACACACTCTGGACTTAGAAAAGTGATAGAAGTGAATGTAGCATCCCTGGAAAGGATACTGATGGTGTCGGAGGATGTTTATGTAAGGATGGGAAGATGTGGCAAATCTCTGTACCTTTCACTTAATTTTTCTCTAAACCTACAACTGGATTGAAATACTATTTTGTTAAAAAACAAACCTGGAATAGCATTCCTTTTCTTTTAATTTTGATGATTCATTTTCACACACGTATACAGTGCATTGTGATAATATCCCAGTACCCTCTCTTACCCTTCACCCACTCCTGCTTACAACTATTTAATCTCAAAGATTTCTTAAGTGTGTTCATTCAAAAAACAAAAAAAAAGGTTCTCATGGTCCTGCAAATTTTTCCATTTCTTTCCAGAAGGTGGCATGTGTGTACTGTGCTCAAAAAAACCCTCTGTTGATTTGTGAAAGGGGGGGGGGGGAAGGGAGAGAAAAAGAAAAAAAAAAGAAAGAAAAACTTTCTCAGACAGTAAAACAACTTATAAACCTGTCGGGAGTGATTTCAGCAGCTGGAGTGAAAGGAGAGCCTGTCTCAGACACCTAGGGCTTTCCATGGCAGGGTGAGCTTCTGTATGATTGTAGTCGTACCTTCGAACACTGGGACCAATTTACAAGTACCTTAACGCTGAAATACTGTTTGCGGAGTTGATGCTCTGGAATTTGTTACAGTCACTAGAAGCTACATGACGTAAGAAAGGCCACAGGATGTGGCTAGAATAGTGGTCAGGAACAGAGTCCTCAGGCTGCAGGACTCACAGCCAACTTAGCCTTGGCTGTGCAGGGACTGTACTCTGCGGGCTGTTTGAACTTGGGAGAGAAATCCTCTAATTAAAGGGCAATTACACAAAACTTCTGCCTAGTAATCCCCTCTGAGCGTGTTAAACCCACAGATTTCTGGGCTTTAGAGACCTCAAGGTCAAGAACATCTTTGAGACTTTTGAGTCTACATTTAAGAAGCATCCTGGAATGGAAAATTTCTCAGGTGTCAACATACAACACACTGCTAGTGGAAGCAATGCCGTGGACAAATCTCTAAACCAGGAATTCCAAGCAGACACAAGAGGACAGCTGGGACTTCTGAGTCTCAGGGTACCATCAGATTAGGATGCCTGGTTTCTGGATTTTCTATGAAAAAAATTAAAATTCATAATCGTTAAGACTATATCCAAAGCTACACAGTTAATTATCAGAAAATATCAAATGCCAATTTCTAAAGCTCCAGCTTTTTGAGCACTACCATGGTGTCCCAGGGGCGGAAAGAACAGAAAATACTTAGTGTATCTTCCTTTCTTCCTCAGCCGTCGATGCTCTCTTGGTTCCTTGTACAAAAGAACCCGACTGGAACAAAATCTCTAAGAAACATTTGGCGGTCAGTGAGCTTTGGTTGCGTGTTTGCTAACTCATTCAGTAATAACCAATAATCATGGGGTGCTTTCCAGTCTGATTTCTAGGCCCCCAAAATGAGTTATGAAGAACCCAGGGGTAGTCCCTGTCATGACAGTCTAGTCAACAATAAGGAAATAAGTAGATGCAGACAAGAGGAAGATGGTGTCGGTCTTTGTGCCGGGTGTGACTGATGGTGTAACTGAGAAAGCGAATGTTCTTTTACCTAGCCTCACCATGATCAGCTGCTTAGAGGCAGCCATGCAGACAGGGATGCTAAAGACACAGCATCAGCTCAGGGCTTTCCAGGACAGGGTATTCTTCAGAGTCATCTCTGATGCTGAATCATAAACACTGGAAGAGGCAGGTTGAGTTGAGCTAAGCATAAGAAAGAACTCCCCCTAGCCTAGCAGAGAGGGAATTGATGTCCAACTGGGGGCTCACCGTGTCCTCATTTCTTTGTAACACTTCATTTAAGCTTCACAGTCGCAGTGGTTTGTAAGAGGAGTGATGCCCATAGAAAGGAGAGATGTGTCTGTTCCCAATTTAGATATATCAAGTGGAATAGTCACTTATTAGAAAGCCGCTGGAAGGAACCTTTCATCGAATGCTAGGGGAAATCCTGACATCTCTTCAACCCCTACCTCAGCTGAGTAATTTAAGCTCAGCAAATGGGTGGATCTGCGTACGTTAGGTTGTCTGTGCTGTCTGTACGTGTAGGCTACAGAACTGCAGACTCTTCAAGTCATGCGTCTGCTCCGTATAAAGCACACAGAGGTGACCAATTTATGTTTCCTGAAATAAAATAGCTCCCTGGCTCAGAGGGAAATGAGTGAGTTAGCGACCCTTAATCTTGTGATCTCCAAACACTGCCAGGAGCCCTAATTAAATCACAGAAAACACTGCAAAAGCAAATAAGACATACTCCAGATTCCAGCCAGGTAATGGAAAATTACAGAAACTCTTGAATAACAATAGGCATGTTTCCAACTTGACTAAGTGCGAAGCATAAATTCTCAGGCAGGCCTTTTCATTGACTACCCTCTCAGAGGAATGCAGCCAAATGGCATTAGAACACCTCTTTCAGGAAGAATTCAGACTGTAGCCCAAACCTGCACTTCACAACCACCCCTGGCGGGAGCAGGAAGGGCAGGAATTGTCCCATGATCTAAAAATGCTACCCAGGTCACTTTCATTCCTCAAGAAAGACGTTTCTTCACTCGCTTCAGGAAAATAAAATCATACATGAACCTCGAGCAGACAGCTTTGAACCCAGTGGATCTCCAGAGGGGCCAGGACATCTACCCTGGGTTTAAAGGGAAAACAATCAAGTCGGGTTACTTGAGTACGGACTGACCGTCCTGGAGATTAGAGTAAGGAGTGAAATTGATGACATCGGCATTCCTCTCCTGTGACTCTCCATGGTTTTGTCAAAATGACACAATTACTGATTCCACTTAGCTCCACATGGAAGACAGTGGTCAGGAACAAGTGGCTGCAGGCTCCAATCGCAAGATATAATCCCTGCAGGCCAGGCACGCCCATCACCTCTGGACACTGCTTCTCTCGCTACGCGGTATAATCTTACATCCAGTCAAATGCAGACTTCTTGAGGGCACAGTCTCCGGCACCTTCTTAGGCAATAGTCAGCAGAGGAGAGAGGAGCATATAGGCTGAAGTCTACAACTCGAGTGCACTTGTAGGGTCTGACCTGAGTTTGAAAAGCCCGGGGTGTCGACTGAAAGCGCAGGATGTGTACTGGGAGCTGTCCACTCCGTAAAGGCAGTTATGTATCCAGCCTATCGAGCAGAAGAGATGTTTAGTGGTTTACATGTGCATCCTAAATCGCAATTTATTTCAAAATAGGTTAACATTTACTAAGAGGGTACTCTGGACACGTGAGTCCACTAATTCTCAAGAGAACAAGCACTCCAAATGATATGCCTTGCTTTTGTCTAGCTCGTTCTCCCTGTATAGGTTTGTGGGCGGTGGTCAGGGCTGTGTCTTCATTAAAAGAGAAGAAAGATAAAGAGAGATTGGGCAACACGGCAAACACAGTGACCACTCGACAAGTGCCGTCTCTGTCTCCATCAACCCAGTGAGCCGCACTGTTTATGAATGAGACCTCAGAGCTCTATGGGGTTATGTAAATACAATCCAGCCTGGTCCTCTGAGCCAGCAAATCCCTCACCTCAAAAAGTTCACCAGGCAAGAGGATGAAGAATAATTTAGCTTTTGATAGGAGAAAGAAAAAGAAAAGCAACATATCCGAATTCAGATCGTCTTAAAGAACTGGAGGCTCTGACCTTTACCGGGCAGGTCTGTTGAGTATCCACCTTAACGCTGTGACTTCAATTAGAAGCTACTCCTGTGGGCAAATAAATGCAGGGAGCCAGCTGATGCAGCACTTTCGGGCCAGTGGGCCCCACCCCCACCCTAGGAGCACACATCTCAGTGCAAGGGCCCTGGAAAAAGGGAAAGAAGGGGGTTTGGGGGGGCGGTGCAGGAAATCCACTTCAGATTCACCACCTGAGCAGATAGATGACCCTGGACCAGCTGTATGAGTCAGGGCCACATCAGAACAACATGACTGTCCCAAAGTGACAGCCTCTGTCGTCAGAAGCACAAAGATCATGCTTGAAAGTCTGTCAACCTTTGAAACACAGAAGTTTATACATAAAATCCTAATTTCAAGGTTTTTCTGGAAAAACCAGAACACACACGTTAACATGCAAGTTCTGAATTTTTGCATAGGAAATTTAGATAGCTGCTCAAAAATTCTGCTTGCTTTATATGCTTCATTATTTTGCTTTATATATTTTGGATTTAATTCTGAAGTAGCACATAGAGAGCTATGTTCTTTTAAAATTATTGTTTTATTAAGCATTTTGCTCATGTTTGGTAAAACAGTCAAAAGATCTAAGAAAGACGCAGAATTCTAGCCCCTCCTCAGGCACCTTTTATAACCTCAGAGGGAGCAGCTAATTCTTCTTCTGTGGTCTGCAGGCACTGCATGTGCACACAAGAAGTTTTTTAAATATGGGTTCTAGATCTCCCTCTACTAAGGTCCACTGTGCATCTTTGAATAAAGTACTCTCTGAGACCTAGTGTGTTGGTCTAGCCTACACAGTAATGGGTTTGGGCTAGACTCTAGAGCTGGGTTGTTCTTAAGCTTCCAGATACCTTTGAAAATCATGAGACTTAACCTGAAATTTCAGTCCACATACATACTTAGAATGTCTGGTCCCTGATTTCACAAACCACCATCCAGTGCTCATCTTCATATTCATCTTCAAGCTTGCTGATTTTTTTTTACATTTTCTTAGAGCATTTGTAATCAACAGTACATAGTAAATACTTCTGAAACCTGATAATACTGAAGATAATAAGAAACATCCTTGCAGCAGATATCCATGGCCTTGGCATGGGACTCCTGTCCTTTGACATGAGTCAGGGGCCTTCCACTCTGAAAATGTATCAGCTGCTCACATGGGCCACATGCCTCTGCAGCTAGGGCTCTGATAGTAGTTTTATTTCTGTCTTGGATTTAGAACTAAAGGCTGGAGACACAGAATCAAGAAGGGGTTCAGTTCATCAGCTCCTCTCCGTGTCTGGAGGCAGGAGTAGCAGCTATGTGGGTATGGGTACCCAGTGTGTGCTGGAGAGGATTGTTGTAGGGTCTTCAGTGGCTGGGCCCAATGCCAGGAGATGTTGTCTTTTTGTAGGACCAGTCCACTGCTTTGTGGGTATATGCCTGAGTAACTCTCCTTATTGGCCCCATGATTCTGTGAACTGCCAGCAACCTTTAATCAATCCATTTTCTCTTTGAATTATCTAGGATTGGTATTACCTAGAGCCTTTTCTAGATATTTATTTAGAGGTAATTATCTAGATATTTATTTAGAGGTAATTATCTAGATAATTATCTAGAGTTTGCAACAAAGAAAGCCAAATAATATAAACTTTCCTCTTCCTGAGTAAACAATATCTCAGGGGTTGTTTCCAACAAGAAACATCTTGGCATCAGTTATGGTAGTTTGGTAAAGAGGGACCAGAGTGTCAAAATCACACGAAGTTTAAAAAAAATAAATCAACACATATTCATTGTATAAAGTAACGGATTTCATTATGACATTTTCAAAGATATGAATCATATACACTGCTAATATCATCCCCAGCCTCTGTGTGTGGTGGTGGTGGTAGTGGTGGTGGGGTGTTCATGTCTGTGTAGGTGCGTATCTATGTATGCATGGAAGTGTATATACACTGATAATATCATCCCCAGCCTCTGTGTGTGGTGGTGGTGGTGGTGGGGATACTCGTGTGTGTAGGTGCATATGTATGTATGCATGTAAGTGTATGCACATATGAATACTTGCATGCAGGTATCATCTCTCAGAAGCTGTCCATCTTTTTCTTTGAGACAGAGTCCTTCACTAGCCTGGATCTTATCAATTAGGCCAGACTGTCTGGCCAGTAAATTCCAACGGTCTATCTGTCTCCAACTCCCTAATACTGGGATTACAAGCCCATGGCTACCATGCCTGTTCTTTTTAACATGGGTGTTGGGGATTGAACTCAGATCCTCATGCTTAAAATTAATGACTGCGCTAACTCCCCAGCCTCCCGTTACTTTTTCCATCTACTCTTCCCTACCTTTTTTTTCTCAGAGTTTTAATTTTTTTATGACAGACAGGCTGCCACCTGAGGATGCTGCTCACTCTGGAGGAGGATCATTCCCTCTCAGTTAATTCTTCCAAAAAATGTCTTCACAGACACACCCAGAGGCACGTCTCTGAGCTAATTCCAGATCCGATCAAGTTGACAACCAAGATTAACCATGACAACCCAGGGTTGGTATAGCTGGCTCATGTGGTTGGTCAAATTTTAATATTTTTTGAAGAAACACCATAGTGATTCCCATAATGGCAACATTCATCTAAATTGCCATCAACAGTGTGTACATAAAGGTTCTTTTCCTCAGAAAGTTTGCCTACATTTGTTTGTTATCTTAAGTACAGCCATTACAGCTGGGTTAAGATGAAATCCAATTGCTGATTTAATCTACATTTCCCAAAGGACTGAGAATGCTAAACATTTTTATGCATTTAGAGGCCATATGTACTTCTTTTAAGAGTTGTCTATCCTATTACTTTACCCATTTATTGAGTGGATTGAATGTGTGTGTGTGTGTGTGTGTGTGTGTGTGTGTGTGTGTTTAAACTTTGGAGTTCTTTTTATATTCTCCATCTGAATCCTCTGTCGGATGACTAGGTGGAAAAGATTTTTCTTTTGTTTTGAAGGTTGTGTCTGCCCTTTGGGAATTGTGAAACTGCTCAACTTAATAGAATTATAATATTAGATCTTCCTTTTGCACTTCAAGAATTTTGCAAAGTGATAGTATGGTGGTGTTAAGTAATGAGAAACCTCCTGGGTTATTCCATGATTGTTCCATCCATTTCTTTTAAATGACGTGTTTGCTTAAGGGACATTTGGTAGCTAGAGCAGAGAGACGGTAGGGCAAGCTCAACAAGAAAAAGCTAAATGTTGCCTCTGATGCACAATTGTAGTGACAATTTTGGAATTTTGGTTTCTTTAAAAAACATGGAAATATTATAGGAAAAAGCTTTCTTTTTAAACCCTGGTGTGGGATATGGAGCTGCTTCAGATTGTCCACAGCAGCTAGCTATGATTTGCCTCATGCTCTAGCAGGGATGTGATTTTGCCAATGGCAGAACATTTCTGTGACTGTGTAACATTTGGAATTCTGGGGACTTTTCAAAGGCTATACAAATGCTAGATCCCTGAGAGGCAAGTTGGATTGTTGGTTGGATGTTGCTTGGTTGCTGGTTTGCTACTGGTTGCTGTTGGTCACAGCTTGTTAAGTAGTTATATGCAAAGAAGAAAGAAGAAGAAATTAAATATCCTGACAGTGAAGATCAAACTTGCCCCCAAAGAACTTGACACCCCTAATCATCAGGAAGTAGTCTAATGATAATGTCCCTCCCTTTCCTTACTATCCTTATTTTCTCTCCTATCTAATATTAGGGGATTGAAAAGGGAGGTAAAGGGTGAAAGGGGATGAAAGAAAGAAGAACATGCAAGGTAAGAAAGGACAGCTGTACACAGTGTAATTCACGTGTATAGAAATATCACAGAAACCTGGCATGGTGGCGCATACCTTTAATCCCAGCACTTGGGAGACAGTTGTATAGCTGGGTTCAAGACCAGCTTGGTCTTTAGAGAGAGTTCCAAGACAGCTGTGGCTACAGAGAGACACCCTGTCTCAAGAACCAACAACAATAATATCACAGGGAAAAAAACGGAATCAGTTCTGGATTCTCAGAGACAAAGGTCTATCAGTTAGGTTGAGTTATGTTCAATACACCAGCCTATGAACAAGGTTGTATCTGAGTGTGAGGCTTCCAAGGAAATGTGAAAAAACTATTGCAACAACCATGCAAAGATTCCCCAGTGCTCCTTATTCTGATGGAAGGGAAGAATCTCTGTCCTGACTGTAACAACTCTAAATCCAGTCAGACTTAGCTACAGTTCTCTTCGTGAAGTATGAGACCCACAATCATAATCGATACCCAAGGAGGGGTAACTGTGAGAACTCACAATGGAACAGATAATACATCTACAAGGCTCTACCCGTGTAACCCAAACACTTTCTACTAAGCTGCACCTCCCAGTACTGCCACATTGAGAAACTACAATTCTAGAGCATCGTGAGGGTTGCACTTGAACTGTAGAAACTTTTAAAAGTTCAGCCTGTGCTCTGCTTTGTGTATCATGATCCTGTACACAAGGTGAGCTCTTGGGTGGAAAATAGCTGTTGGCTCAAATCTGGTGGGTATAGGATAGACTCAGTAAGGCTTCTGATGACACAAGATCTCCTGTGACTACGGGAGCCCAGAAGGTTAAGGAGCCGAGGAAGAGTGTGCAGAAGTTGCTCTTGAAGAGCTACAAGGACTGAAGGAGCTGAAAGGGATGACAACCCCATAGAAAGGACAATATCAGCCAACCAGATCCCCCAGAGCTCCCAGGGACTAAACTACCAACCAAAGAGTACACATGGGGGGAACCATGGCTCCAGCCACATACGTAGCAGAGGATGGCCTTATCTGACATCAATGGGAGCAGAGGCCCTTGGTCCTGTGGAGGCCTGATGCCCTGGTGTAGGGGGGATGCTGGAGCAGTGAGGTGGGAGAGGGTGAGGTGAGTGGGTGGAGGAGCACCCTCATAGAAGCAAAGGGGAGGGGGAATGTGGGCATGGGATGGGGGGCTTGTGGAGGGGTAACCAGGAAGGAGGATATCATTTGATAATTAATTTATAATAAAAAAAAGAAGTTTCACTTTATCCACCACACTGTTCCGTCACCAGGGCCATCTAAACTAGGGCACATCGCTTGCAGAACAAGTGGAAATGTTTGTAGCCCTGTTGGTGAATACAAACACCAAAAGCTATTCCTAGCACACCAAGAACAGTCTCTAGCTTCGGTCGTCATCTGCTGTATTTCCCATGTGACATATTATTTCAGTTTTTAGGGGGCTCTTCTGCTTTACTGTGGAAAAACAAATACAGAGAAATAAGAGAATCCTTGTGAACAAAACCTGAAGCAAAAAAAAAAAAAAAATCCTGCTGCGGAGGGAGTTTAAAAGAAAACACAAGTGTTATGGAAGTTCATTCTAACATCGGTGTTTGGAAGAGAAAGCACATTTTTTCGCAGCAGCCTAGTTATGAATGGTGATTGGCTTCCCAGATGAGCCCACAAAGGACCGCTTAGCTCCCACTCTTCCTGTAAAATCCATCACGTTGTCTGAGCCTTGTGTAATGTCTTCATACCATCGACTAGTTTTTCTACTGTACTCACTTTCTACCACACAACCTCTGGAGAGGAAAAAAAATGTTAAAAATGTAGAAAAGTATAAGGAAAAGAAAAAAAACAAAACAAAAGAAAAAATGACCAAAGTATCCACATAGAGTTTCAATTTGAATACAATTTATCCTAGTTATCTAAAAATTTTAAATAGACTCATTGTGATATGAATAGCATTATATTTTAAGTATATTTTAAATGTAATTTGATACGTTTGACACACGTACACAACTGTGAAAGTGTCATATCACCACAATCAAGACTCTCAGAACATCTACATGCATCCAAAATCATGGCCTCATTTCTCTTTCCCTGGGGAGGCTAAAGGCAAGGATTACAAATACTCTGCCTTTTTCCACCATAGATTAAATTGATTTTTTTAGAATTCAATTTGACTGGGTTTGTAGAGAATGAATGTCTTTTCATCTCACTTCTTTCATTCGGTATACTTATTTTGGCAGCCACCCACGTGTATCTTATATCAATAGACTATTTTGATTACTAAATAGTATTTTGTGAAATTGATATAAAATAGAGTTCTTACCTATTCATATACATCTAGATAGTTGGTATAAGATCCATAAATGGTCATCAAAAATGCAGAGCTTGAGAGAGGCCTTAGGAAAGACACTTTCCTGACCTTCTCTTGCCCTCCTGGCCCTCGTCCTTCATTGTCCCTCAAGGCAAGCTACAGAGAAGGAATTCCTGTCCCTTACAGCAGATTATAAAAACCAGAATCCCTCTTCCCCAAAAGCAGCTGTAAAACTTAAAAATATTATTTTAGCTTCATTCCATCTTTCTGTGTAAGAACTGTCCATAAAGAAATGAAGACCAGAGGGTTCCTTTCCCATACTCCAGAGGAAGGAATTCTACAGTTGAGAAGTCAAGGAGAAAGTAAGCACTCTGGCTTTGAGGGTTTCCTCTTTGGTTTATTACTGTTGGGTCACACCTTTTGGACCCATCATATTTCTACATGGCTGTCCATGCATCATTAACCACAGACATAAAAATGAATAGTCCAGAGAGTAATGTTCTCATGCCTTAGGCATGTAATAAATTTCACGTGTTATTTATACTGTAGAAGACATGAAGAGTCTGTCTTAGGTCTTTGTGTCTTCTTTCTGTAGGCTTCCGCATCATCTAAAACTATGATCAATAAATTTGCTATGCTTTTTTCTTTTTAATCTGTCTTTTGTTACATGAGTATGAGAAACCATCCTTTATAACGGTTAGGAAAAGGGGGTTACCTTTTCTTCTAGCCATATATTGGCTCTACAGACAATTATCCTGGTTTCTGATACTAACTGTGTCCAATAGTCCAGTTGTAATGCTAACTATCTAGAGTTGGCACATGCCTTGAAGGTCAAATATTCATCCTTATAAGGCATGGTTAATTTCTGGCATGAGTTACAAACGAGTTCCTCAGGTAACTCCCACTTCCCTTGAGGACACCTAAAATTTAAGGCTTTCCACAATTCCCTTTTCTGATCCTGCAAGTTATTAAAAGACCTCACAGAATCCTGGAAGACATTTTATTAATCATTACTATTTTATTATGAAAATACATCTGAGGAACTGCTAAGTAGAAAAAAAAAGATATACACGGGAAAGTAAGGGTGGGATAAGCCACTCTTCTCAGAACTCAATGTAGTCATCAACTTAGAAGCTCTCAGATGCATTCTTTTACTGGTTAGCTCTATGTTGCTATAATAAAATGCCTGAGATAGTTAATTTATAAGGAAAAAAATATTACTTTGGATCACAGTTTGAGGGATTATAGCTTAAGATCAAATGGACCACTGCTTTGGTTCTCTGGTCATCTTGCCAGATGGCTATGTCACAGAGAGTATGATAGACTACACTTCTCACCTCATGGCCAGGAAACAAAGGAGCAAGTAACTAGAGTCCAACTATCCCTTTCATGAGCACATTCCCAATGGCTTAAAAACATCCCACTAGACCTTGGCTCTTAAAGGTTTCCTCATCTCTCAATAGCACTACCCTAGAGAACAAGTCTTCAATATATAGGTCTTTGAGGAATGGTCAGCATTCAAACTCTATCCCTGCTAGGCAGGACTGTTCATGCCCATGTAGTGTATAAACAAGACTGACGAAACCATTGACTCTTGGCAACTGAGTGACAATACCTAGTCTCTCATTTTCTCCAGAGGTGCTAGTGGTAGGCTATAATCTCTAATTTCTTAATCATGTGCTTACTTTCTGGTGACCAGTCCTATCCTGGAGATATTAGTGGCAACACCCAGAGTCCCTTCTCTAGCACAAACTCAAGTAAAGTCTAGAAGTATCTATTACAATTAGTAAAAGACAAGGCTATCATCAGAAATCCCAAGGATTTAGAAACTGTGCTGTATACCAGGGACAAAGATTAAATGTGTTCATATTTATTATCCTACTAGGTTATTTCTTCTTTGATGATACTGTAAATAAAAGTACTGTTAATGGTTATGTTCAAGTCTATGCATAGACATATGCTTTTATTTTCCTTCGGTGAATATCTAGGACAGGAATGGCTGAATCATATGACAGATATGTGTTTAATTTCTTAAGAAATTACCAAGTTCATTTTTCAAAGTAGCTGCTCTGTTTTCCTCCACCGTCATCGTGAATGGGAGTTCTAGTTGCTCTGATCTCTCTCCACCGAATCTTTTGGATAGTGTTTTAAACTCTAGGTAATCTGATAGCACCACAGTGTTATCTCCATGGGGTTTTGACTTGCATTCCTCTAATGAAAAATGATGAGGAGCAGGTTTTCATGTGCCTGTGCTAAAAGTAGACACATACATACTTTTAATCAGCTTTCACATTATGTTGACTGTCACTGTATAAGCTTTTTTTTTTTTAAAAAAAAATCTATTTAGATGAGAATAAAATAACACACAAGTCACCACAACCTTGGATGGTCATAGTCCCAACATTTTTCTTTTTTCTTGGCATTGCTTTAGGTGTTGCAAGCCTTTTATATTTTTGTATGAATGAACTTAAGGATCTACTTGCCAAATTCTATTCCTCTAGAATTTGGATAGGCATTGTTTTGGATCTGCAATAAAAAAACATAAAACTGTTGAAGTATTATAATTTTAACTATATTAAATTTTCTCACACGTGAAAATGTGATATGTTTTTATACTTTGCAGTTTTGGTAGTATAAACTTCCAATTCAATTGTTAACTTTATTCCTAATTATTTTAGTTTTTTTTCCTTCAACTCTGCCAAAAAGTGAATTAAACTATAGTTAGCTTTGTGATGTATCTTGTATACTATAGACCAGCTGAACTTATTCATTAATTTATAGCTTTATGTATATGAGATCATCTGCAATTTTGGATACTTTGCCTCTTCCGTACCCATCTGGATGTCATTTATTTTATTTTCTTTCTGCTGGATCAATTTCTGGTACAATGCAGAAGTCGTGAGAGCAGATATATTTGTCTTGCTTCTGATCTTCGAGGAAAAGCATCCAGCCTTTCGGTTAACTACTATTACTAGTTTTGAGATTGAAGTCATCCTTGTTAAGTGGGGTTTTAAAAACCAACAGGTAGAGAAATGTTAAGTGGTTTTTGAAGATTAAATCTGAAGGATTTTGTAAACGTAGACAACTTAATTATGAAGCATATAGAGAAGAACAAAAGAAGTAGAAGTCATCAAATACACAAACTGTGATTGGCATTGGCCAAGCCACTGTCCCCTCTCACCTGTGTTATGTCCAGCCTTCTGTTCATGGTTTTATTATGATCTGCCCCCATCAGACTATTACAGCCCAGGTGACCCCCACTGTGCTTATGCTGGACTGTGTGTCTTCCTTCAGCAAGTTCCCTCCTCATTCAGAGAATATGTAATGTTTCTACAGATGCCAGATGCCCAAGGTCACCTCCTGGCTACCTCTGTAGTCACCGTCCTTGGTTATCGTTCATGTCTACTATTTACCAAACGCATATTCAAAAGACATTCCATTCAGAGGCATTGTGCTTACTGTTCTTCCTGTCAAAAAAAAATTCTGAAGATATCCATCCCCTCACTCCAGCAAGTCCCTGCTCAAGTGTGACTTTACTAGACAGGATTTCCATGGTCACTCTGTAACAGAGCAGGCACCAGCTTCAGTCTTTGCTGTCCACTGCCTGGCTTTTACCCTGATAGAGCCTTCATAATGGCTCTTACCCCTGATGGAGCTCAGAAAAATGATACTCTGAAGAATGATGTCTTTAAGGTATCGGAGGCTATTCAGAATCTGGATCCCTCTAACAAGGCATGGGGAGGCTCTACTGCCGAATCCTCTTCCTTCCTGACAGTTCAGTCTTCTTACTATATACCATTAACTTAAAAGACTAAGCTCATATAAGAATTAAAATCGCCCTCTACCCACACACCAGGGCAGGCTTTCCTCACATACCCTCGTCCTCTCTTTTGCCCATGGGTTATCTCATACAACTCATGGCTCTGCCAACTGAACAGATCTTGTCCCAGGCCTTCGAATGTCCACCAAGCCTATTGAGTTCCTTTAAGAACCATAGAATTTCTTTCAAGTTGCCTATATTCCCCAGTTTCCCACATCCCTACTGGAAACTGAGGGGTGTGTGAATTTCTGTTGGGCTGCAGGGTAATTAAACTATACAAATTGCCTCTGTACATAATCAACTTGTGGGTTTGTGGGGTTTTTTTCAAATAATCTTTGTTAGTTTATTCCAGAAATTCTTTGGAGGACAAAGGGGAAACTTTTCTCTGACTCTACATCCCAACCAACAAACATTCACGTAGCTGTGCGTATATGTTCTCTTTCTCCTCTCCCTGCCTAGGGGCTTTAAGAGACCAGGTATTATCTGCTCTGTTCCACAGAGTTTAAAACAGCGCTTGGAATTATAATATATGCTAAGTCATTATTTGTTGATTATGAAAATGCTTCTCATTTAAAGAGAACTTTTAAGATTCTCTGCAATCAGAAGTAGACATAGTGATGTATGTCTGTAATCCCAGAACCGGAAGAGGCGAGGAAGGAGGGTCAGGACTTCAAAGTTCTTCTGACTAGATAGTACGTTAAACCCTATATAAAACCCTGTCTCAAAGTTAATTTTTTAGTGTAGTCAAACAAATTAGCCTCCCTCTCTTCTGTTTTACTTTTTTATCTTACTTTGAAAAGATTTCCCTTATATAAATGACACAAATGACTGTCTGTTCTGCCATCCTTCCCTACCCATGGGTCCTAGGAGTTAAAAATGTCTGAAAACAGTCTTTTAGAATTTAAAGCAGATTCTTGTTGGTGCACTGCACAAATTAGTTATATATGGGGACAGTAGTTTCGTTTTTGTTTTTCTTTTCTTTTGGTTTTATTCTTGGGTTTTTTTCCATCTTCAGTTGTCTCTGATGCAGCTTATACAAAGATAATTGTTGTTCTGTTAACTGAATACCACTCTGTAATTGCAAAAAAAAAAAAAATTGCGGCTGTTTTGTTGACACTCTGAATGCTTCTAAGTAAATACAATTTTTTTTATTAAAAAAAAAAAAAGAAAGCTTCAAAGGTCAAAACTTGATTCTGTCATGTATGGAGCACTATGTCGAATCCATGGGAACGAAGCAATGTGCAGACACACCCTGCTGTGGCCCCAGTCTCTCTCTTCAGTCTCTCTACATCGCCCTGTTGAGCACCATGCACTTTACATTTCGCCTATACTTCATATTCTGTTTTAGCCAGACCTACAATACCTGCATCTATAATGAACATACGCAGACTGTTTGTTTCTTATCAGTACCTCCTAAGCAATAGAGCACACCAACAATGTATTTACTGTCAGCATTGCAGATAATGCAAAAATGATCTAATGTGCACAGGAGGGTGAGTGCAGAGCAGTTTTGATGATTTGGGGAAAATACAGATAATGTTAAGAAAAGAGTTAAATGAAAGAGTTTATTAGAATTGCCTTTTCAAGCCAGCAAAAAATGATAGAAAATTCAATAATCATTGTTAGGATAAATGTTTTTAATATGCATAATAGCAGTTCTTATACTATACATACTTTAAATACAAAAGTTTTTAAAGAAGAAAAGAATGCATGATAACTGCTTCAAAGTAACAGAAGGTAGTATAGCTGTCTTCTTGTATCCACAAGAGATTGGTCCTGAGTCTTTGTCCCACACACCCAAATCGACAGATGCTTAAGTTCCTTATAGAGGATGGCATGATAATTATATCTGTGTGTAGGACCATTTAATGCCTACTGTGAAATAAACAAGAGTGGAAACAGTCTGTGGTGTTTGGAGGTGAAACCTTAGGGAAGTGATGAGGATTAGATGGAATGACAATGGTAAAGCCCCCGCTCTGAGTACTGACGGATTTATAAGACTGAGAAGGGGACCAGAGACCTTTAGATACACGTAGGCTATCTGATTGTTGCCATATGGTGACCTGGACTACTCCAGGACTCTGACATCAAGAAAGCAATCACCCCTTGCCCTTCAACCAGAACCAAATCTAAATTAACCTCTTCTCTTCATAACGTTAGTTTGCTTCATATGTTTCACCATGGTAGTACATAGACGGACATAATCATGTTTCCAAGATGGCTGTAGCAGCTTACAATAATGCAGGCTCCAGACAATAAACAGATACAGTTCTCCCACCTCATTAAAAGATAAAGGAACCAACCAGGTTTGTTCTTCTACATTACACACACACACACACACACACACACACACACACACACACACACACACAGTGTTTGTCAGTTAGGAGGAGTGTGAAGAATGGAAATGCATGAGGCAAGGGAGGAGAAGGCTAAAGCCAAAGAAGTTGGCATGCCAACAAAGGCTGGAGAACATTACTGAGAAAAGGGATGGGAGCTGGAGAGTCCCCAAGCAGAGAGGCTGGGGAAATGAAGGGACAAACTCAGAAAGGAATGTTATTTAAAATGTGTGCCCATCTGGGGAGCAGAACAAAAGGCTAAACAAGAAGGGGGAGCCTGGGAGCGGGAGTCGAGAGGGGGCTCTTTCTAAACAAGAGCAAAATGGTATTAGGGTTTCAATAGCAACGACCCATGAGCCAAGTCTTTTTGTCCTTCACTTAAAATCACTGGTGTTCCAGAATTATATGACAAAGAACCTCCAATTTCCTTGAGATAGGAAGAAGGCATAGAGAGGCATCAAGCAGTGTTGGAAGCTGGGACAGAGGGCAGCCCTGACCAGAGATGCACAGATAGCCACATGAAGTTAACAGCTCCTGATTGGGGGGGGGGGGGGGGGGGGGCGGCAGGAAAGGGCCTGAGCTGCCAAGCTCTGTGTCTGGGAAATCTGTTTACGTTTTTCATGCCCAGACTTTGAGGGGCCCTGTTGGCAATGCTTCCTGGGGGCCCAGGCTTCACTCTTGGTGTCCCATCTAAGGCTGGGCAAACAGTTCAGTCTGACAGTCTATGGACTGTGGGGTTGTGACCTCTCTGGAGTATCTTTAAACCCAGGTTTCCTTAGTGGCTGCATTTGCTGAGGAACACTTAATAATGACTGGGTTCAGGAAGAATAAATTCAACTCGTTCTGAAAGTGACACTGTAAAAATTAGGATGATGAAAGTTTATAGGAACTATCCTTGGAGAAAATGTGGTATTTGCTCAGAAGTTAACTTTTGAGGTAGCTCTTAGCATATACCCTCATGCACGAGAACTTGGGAGCCATCCTGTAAAAGGAGATGGTGAGATGCCACCCCCTGTATGCAGTCTACCCACCATGCCTTTACTCATCAGGCATTGTGGTACACACCTATCATTCCAGCACGTGGAAGGCTAATGCTGGCCTATATCATGAGACCCTGAATCACAAGACAAAACAAAAGAAAGCTAAATGAAACGGGTGGCAGTCCATTTTTCCCCCTGAAGACTGAAGCAGAAATAAAGTGAGACTAGAGAAGATAATCCACTGATGGATACAAGAGTCAGAGACACCTCTAATGGCACCTGAACTCCCACAGCAATTCGTGTCTCAGACATCTGAGCAGGTGGGGCCTCGTACTAAACCAAGCATCAGCCAGCCAGTCAAACCCAACTAATGAGGAATTACAAACATCTTGTTTTATGCTGGATACGAATGAAGGCAGATAAAATCCATGATTATGGATTGCCTTTCCATGGCTTCCCAAACTAATCTTAACCTCACACTCAAGCCAAAAAGGAGTTCTTAGCACATATCCGTGATTTTGATGAAAACACAGAACACAGACACAGGAAGCCTGAGTCAAAAGTAAGGAAAGCCTATGCAGGCTGGAGGTTGTCAGCAAAGAGGTGTGAGCTAGCCAGGCAGGAAGGTGAAGAAGAGAATGAGGAGGCACGCAGGGAGAGACAACAATCAGAGACCAGTACCAAGAGCATGAAGCACACTGGTCCTGCTGGCATATGACTGGGAAATTCCTTGATCTGATACCAAGAGAGAAGAGAAAGGCATTGTAGGCTACAGTGGTCTCCCTAATGGAGAAGAGAAGGAACCCTCACCTCAGGGAAGGTGACCACATGCAAGACCAGGTGTGTTGTCTAAACAAGACTGAAGGGGAAAACATTTATGTGATTCATGACTCTGAATGGCCCCAGACAGCAAGCCACCTCAGACCCCAAATGTCTCTTCAGAGCCTAGAGATGCATTTCTTCAACAAAATTGTGTTACCTTAATGCAAAAATCAGGAGAAATAATTTATAGTCAAAGAAGAGTTTCTTACACGGCCCTCTGACATCCCCATAAATACTCCGAGTGTTTGCAGGCCTGGTTCCTGGGACTCCCGTCCCCACTAGAGCCTCTGCCTGTTGGCATTCAGCTTCTGCCTCAATGAGGAAATTGGCTATTCCAGTCTCACACAAGGAATTAAGGTCAGAACAATACAGTATTTTACAATCTAGTACAAGCTGCGTTTATCCGGGGCTTTTCATGCGTGGCATCTTAAAGCTCCTTACGACCCTTTAAAAGAAAGTGGGGGAGGGGAATTTAAAAGGGAAACCCTTCTAAAAATTCAAACCTCCACTGAACTAAATGAGCCATTGAGAGTGAATTGGACTTAACAGTGGCCTTCAGAATGGGAGCAGAGGCTCCACTCCAGTGGAACAAGAACAACAGAATCAAAGGAAATAACAGCTCAGAGAGGGCTGCACGGGGCCTGAAACGTACCCTTGGCTCTACACTCACAGGTTCGGAAATCTACTAAGGACCAGGAAGACGTGGATGAGAGCCAGAGAACAGAGTACTGACTCCTCTTCCTCCATGATTCTGGGATGTCAGGTAGCACCTAAAGGCTGCCCTGTGACCCCTAAGGTGCTTATACCAGCCTCACTAATTGCTCTGTCATTCTCTCATTGTTCCAAGGCAGAATATTTTCCAAGTGGTTTTTGAAGTCTAACCCTAATCCCAGTTTCTGGGAACTCCCGCTCCTGGTTCCGCTTGACCATGATACCTGTCTTTCTTGGGAGCCCTTTCCATTTTAAGGAGCCTCCTTGCCCCCCCATTCTCTTCTCTTCTTTTCTCTTCTCTTCTGTCTCTGTCTCTCACTCTGCCCCCCTCTCCTTCTCTCTCTTTCTGCTCTCTCTCTCTCTCTCTCTATCTATCTATCTCTATCTCTATCTCTATCTCTATCTCTATCTCTATCTCTAT
>NW_021604622.1:4552771-4557758 GCF_004785775.1 Grammomys surdaster | reverse complement strand
TCTATCTCTATCTCTATCTCTATCTCTATCTCTATCTCTATCTCTATCTCTTGTTCTCAACACCCCGGCTCTTAAATGAGGCCTGTGTCTTGTGTAGAGCCAGTCAGATCCCCTCTGACAAAGTCATCCCTTCAAAGAATGACAACATGCCATGTGCTCATGTCCATAAATCCACCAGTACTGAAAGAACTCTCCGGTGTCACCAGAGGGACCCGGGACTCAAAGTGGATGTTGCTAGACTTTCAGCCTTCAGGTGTCCACAGAGCACTGGGAGCTAGAGAGAGTTTGGTTTTTTGTTTGTTTTGTTTTGTTTCAAACATGTGGGAAATGCATGTGATCTGTCTTGGGCTATTAAAGGGAACACTGCTGGCCTCCTCAGTCAGTGCCTCGACAGCTCTGATACTTTCAGTTAACAACTCGTGGCATAGCTTTTATTCCCTTTTTTCTGCTGTTTTATTGGAACAAAGACCCAGAACGAGATGCACTTGGTCATAAGAGTATTTTTAAATGGCCTTTAGAAAGGTTCTATTTTTATTTTTTATTTTTTATTGTGTGTATCTGTGTGTGGCTATGAACATGAGAGTGGAAGCACCCTCAGAGGCCAGAGGGATCAACTCATCTGGGGCTGAAGTTACGGGTGCCATGAGTCCCCCCTCCTCCCGGCATGGGCATGGGAGTTGAACGAGGATCCTCGGCAAGAATCCTGTGTGGTCTTAACTACCAAGCCATCTCTCCAGCCCACAATTACTTTTTTTTTAAGAAAATGTTATAAATTATACATTTTGTGGAAGTCTGATCTCTTCCTCCCAGAGATTTTAGAATGACTAGTGTTTGAACAATGCTGTGCATACTGCATGACGCATGCCCGCTGGGTGCTCAGTACCTGCGCATGCCTACATCAAGCTAAATAGTTACGCTTCGAAAGCCACTGAATTGATTTAGAATTAACCTGGGGCTTTACTGCCCATTCCTGCTCCATACGTGAATCCTTTACTCCTAACCTGAGATTGTTCCACCTTCTTTAATAGCTTGGACTAATAACTTCATAAGGCTTTATTCTCCTGAGCGCTTGAGAATGGCTGATGCAGTCAGTAACACAGAAGAGCCCGGGCGTATGAGTTAGGAGGTTTCATCACATCTTGATGTACCTTAAGTGAAGCATTAATACCTCTGTTCCTTGGTCCTACCCTCTTTAAAAATAAGTGTATTCAATGAAGTGCTCACGGTTCCAACACACATGCTTTTTTTGTTTTAATTAAAATTTTCATACAATATGTTTTGATTATATTCCCTCCTTCTCTCTTTGAAAACCAAAACATAACAAAAATCCCACAACCCACACGCACATAAATTAAAACAAGCAAAAAAATAATAATAATAAAGACAAAAAAATATCTGTTTTAGTCAGGGTTTCTATTCCTGCTCAAAACATCATGACCAAGAAGCAAGGTCTATTCAGCTTACACTTCCACATTGCTGTTCATCACAGGAAGTCAGGACAGGAACTCGCACAGGACAGGAACTTGGAGGCAGGAGCTGATGTAGAGGCCATGGAGGAGTGCTGCTTACTGGCTTGCTTTCCCTGGCTTGCTCAGCTTGCTTTCTTATAAAACAGGGGACTATCAGCCCAGGAATGGCACCACACAGTGGGCTGGACCCTTCGCCATTGATCACTAATTGAGAAAATGCCTTATACCTAGATCTCATGGAAGCATTTCCTCAAGGAAGGCTCCTTTCTCTGTGATAACTCCAGCTTGTGTCAAGTTGACACACAAAACCAGCCTGTACAACGTCCAAATCAAACCAAATGAAATAAAAATTTCACAAAACAAAACATGGTGCTCACTTCATTTTAGCCAGCTTCTACTGGGCATATGGGCTGCCCTGGAGAGTGGTTCATATAGCCAGTGACACTTCATTGGTGGAAACTGATTTTATCTTTGACAATAGGTATCAATTGCAAATAGTTGGGTATGGGTGGGAGCCCATGTCTCTTCACTCCACTCAGTGAAGTGAACACTATCTGGCTTAAACTTATGCAGTTCTTCTGTATGCTGTCACAGTCTCTGTGAGTTCCTATGTGTAGTAGCCCCGCTGTGTCTGGAAGACACTATTTTCTTAGAGTTATCCATGACCTCTGGTTCTTAAAATCTTTCTACCTTCTCTTTACATAGACCCGTGAACATTGATGGGATAGCTTTGATAAAGACAGCCTATTTAGGACTCAGGTCTCCAAAGACTCTACTCTTTTGCACATTGTCCAGTTATGAGTCTCTGAATAAATTCCCATATACTACAAGAAGGAGCTTTTCCAATGAGAGTTGAACAAATCACTGACTTATGGGTATAATCTATATCATTAGGAGTCATTTTAACGTATGTTCTTTTAGCAGAGTAATAGTATTAGACAACCCCTCCCTTGCCCATGACGTATCTAGTCTTAGGTACCTGGTCACTTTAGCAATGTCAGGTATGGATTCCATCTCATAGAGTGGGTCTTAAATCCAATCAAAAAGTGGTTGGTTACTCCGATAATATTTGTGCCACGTCTGTACCAGTATATCTTGCAGCCAGGTTGCTACTTCAGATCACAGGGTTTCTAGATGGGTGATATTGAAGATAACTTTTTTCATCTGGTACCATGCAGAATAACTCTAGAAACAGGAATGCTAATCAGTTGAGGTGAAGCTTCTAGTTAGGCACCAGCTGGAATTGTCTGTGTTTGATCACATAAGTAATAGTTACCTTCAGCAAAAAGGTCTTACCATCAAGTGGTGGAGAAGAACCAATAGCCTTGGAAATAGCCTGTGACCTATTTTGGGTACTGGAGGTTTTACTGGGTTGGTATAGGATGTCTCATAGGGGCAATAAGATCTTGAATTTGGTGATTCCATTTAGATTCCTTTCATTTATGTATGCTTTAGGAAGCTTTTACAATAGTAGGTTTCCATGTGGTTTTGGATATGGCCTCTAATGTTGATGGTCCCTCCTCGTGTATACTCCCTTACCCTTGTCTCCCATCCTCCTCTCTATTTAATACTCCTATTCTAGTTTCCTCTTTATCTCTCCACAACACTGGATTCTACTTTACCTTCCTTGGGGAGAATCTTCTCCGCCTCAGTTGTCCCTTACAAAGTTATTTATAACCTCTGTGGTTATTTGGGCTCTAGCACATATATCAAAACCTTAAAAGCTAACATCTATATATGAGAAAACATAAGATTTGTCTTTTTGAGTCTGGGTCATATCTATTGTTCCATCCATTTACCTGCAAATTTCAGTTTTCTTAAGTTCTCAATAATATTTCATGTGTAAATGTGCCATATTTCCATTATCCATTCTTCAGTTGGTTGACATGTAGTCTGTTTCCAATTTGGAGATATTATGAATAGCGCATCCATGAACACAGACCACCCGTATCTCTGTAGCAGGATGTAGAGTCCTCTGGGTATAGTACTGAGAGTGATATAGGTGAATCTGGAAGCAGATCAATTCTCAGTTTCCCAAGGAAACTTCACACTGATTTCCACAGGGGTGATGACAGTTTGCACCCTGACCATCAGTGAATAAATGTTCCCCTTTCCCTGAATCTTCACTAGACTGACTTTCCATTGTTTTTAACTATCTTGGCCATCTTGACTGGTAGAAGATGAAATCTCAAATAATTTTAATTTGTATTTCCCGAGTATCTAAAAACATTGAACATTTATTTAAATCTTTCTCAGTTAGTTGTGATTCAAATTTTGAGAGCTCCTTGTTTAGGTTCCTACACCATTTATAAATTAGATTGTTTTCTTGATGTCCAGTTTCTTGAATTCTTTGTGTATTCTAGATAATCACCCTCTATTAGGTGTATAACTGGTAAAGATATTTATCCATTCTATCGGCTGTCACTTTGTCAGAAGGATACTGTCTTTTGTTAATCAGAAGTTTTTCAGTCCCTTGATGTCCCATTAATGAATTGTTGGTCCTGGTGTCTGTGTTATCAGTGTTCTGGTTAGAAACTCCTTTGCTGTACCAATGAGTTCTCTTCTACCAGATCCAGGCTATGTGGTCTATCTTGGAGCAAAGTGTGTGCCTGGTGGTAAACATGGGTCTATTTGCTCTCTTCTACCTGCAGCCATCCAGGTTGGTTAGCACCGTTCACGGAAAATATAATCTTTTCTCTAGTGTGCAGTTGTGGCTTCTTAGCCATAGGTCTGTGGATTTATTTCTGGGTCTCCACTTAAATTCTATTGATAATGTTTTTATACCAAGCCCAGGCTGTTTTTATTACTATACCTCTGTAATAGAACTTGAAATCTGGCAGTTCTTTTATTTCTCCAGATTGTTTTAACTATCCTGAGGTTTTGTGGTGTGTGTGTGTGTGTGTGTGTGTGTGTGTGTGTATGTGTGTGTTTCCATGTGAAGTTAAGTCTGTTTTTCCAATTTCTGTGAAAAAATTGTGTTGAAAATTTTTATTTAATCTGTAGATAAATTTTCATGGGGTAGTCATTTTCATGATATCTATCCTATGAGTCATTTCATCAATTTATTTTCATCAATTTATTTCTTCACTCTCTTAAAGTTTTATTATAAAAGTCTTTTGGTTGATTGATTAAAGTTATCTCAAGATAATTTTTGAGGCTATTGTGAAAGGTACTGTTTTCATAATTTGTTACTCTGTAAGTTTGTCATTTGCAAATAGAAAGGTTACAGTATTTTGCTTAATTATTTTTTATTCTGCTACTTTGCCAAATAAGTTTATAAGCTGTAGAAGGCTTTGGTGGAGTTTTAAAGTTTTTTATGTATAAAAATCATATCATCTGCAAAGACAGATACTCTGGCTTCTTCTTTTTCTATTTGTATGCCTTTGGTCTCTTTCAGTTGCCTTATGCTTCTAGCTAAGACTTCAAGTACTATATTGAATAGGAATGGAAAGGGTGTACATCCTTGTCTTGTTCCTGATTTTTGGTGGAAATTTTTTGAATCTCTCTCCCTCTCCCTC
>NW_021604622.1:4546763-4552371 GCF_004785775.1 Grammomys surdaster | reverse complement strand
CCTCTCTCTCTCTCTCAATATTGGTTGTACACTTGCTGTGAATTGCTGGTATTATGTTGAGATATGTTCCCTATATCCTTAGTTTCTGCAAGACTTGTATCATGAAGGGATGTTAGATCTTGTCAAAAACGTTTTCTGCCTCTAGTGAGATGATCGTGTGATTTTTGTCTTTCAGTCAAAAAGGTCTTTTTGTGGTTGATTATGTTTCTTGTTTTACATATTTTGAACTATCCTTACATCTCTTGGATGAAGCCAACTTGCTCATGCTAATCTTTGGGTAATCTTTTTTAGGTGTCCTTGGATTCAGTTTACAAGTATTTCACAGAGAATTTTTGCATCAGTGTTCATAAGGGTTATTATCCTATAATGCTCTCTCTCTCTCTCTCTCTCTCTCTCTCTCTCTCTCTCTCTCTCTCTCTCTCGGTTGAGTTTATGTGTAGGTTTGTTATCAGGGTAATAGTGGCTTTGTAAGAAGAATGAGAAAGTGTTCTTTCAGTTTCTCATTTGTGGAATGATTTGAGGAGTGTTGGGTTTATCTCTCCTTTAAGGGTTGGTAGTTCTTTACTCCATTTTTCTGGTTCTGCCCTTGATTATTGGCTGGGAGATTCACATGGGTTGCTACTTCATGTGAGGGATATAGACCTGTTTAAATTGTTTATTTGATCTTAATTTAACTTTGTTAAGTTGTATCAAGAACTTAATTTCTTCAACTATTTCTTTTATGTTTTCCACTTTGGTGAAAAACAGATTTTTTTTTAAAGCATGTCCTTATAATTCTCTGAATTTGCTTGGTGCCTATTATAATGTCTTCCTTTCTCATCCCTAATTTTATTAATTTGAATAATCTCTCCATCCTTGTTCAGTTTGGCTAACGGCTTGTCAATCTTTTTTTTATATTCTCAAAAAAAACTTTTCATTTTATTAATTTTATGATAATGCTTTTGTTATTTCTATTTCATTAATTTCAACCCCAAATTTGACTTCATCTTCCCATATATTCTTATGGGTATTGTTTCTTCTTTTTTCTAAAGCTTTCAGGTGTGTCATTAAGTTATTAATATAATATTGCTCCAGGTTTTTTTGTTTGTTTTTAGCTAATGTAGGCACTTAGTGATATGAATTTGCCTCTTTAGAACCGCCCTTATGTGTCCTATAGGTTGTGGTATGTTATGCTTTCATTTTCATTCAATTATGAATTTTTTAAAATTTCTTTCCTATTTCTGTCAACCTACTTGTTCTTCTGTAGTGTATTGTTCAGCCTCCATAAGTTTGTAAGTTTTCTGTTGTTTCTATAGTTGTTGATAGCCAGTTTTAATCCATGGAGGTCAGATGCAGGTTGTTATTTCAATTTTCTTATACTTATTGAGACTTGTTTTGTGTCCTCACATGTGGCTAATTTTGAAAAAGCAAAAGTTCCATGAGCCTGCTAAGAATAAAATACACTCCTTAGTGCTTGGGTAGAATGCTCTATAGGATCCACGAGGTCCATTTGACTCATGATGTCATAACTCCATTTCACCGTTAAGTTTTTGTCTAAATGACCTACTTATTGATGTGAGAGAGAAGTATTTACTTTACCCACTATCACTGTATGAGGGGCAATATGGGATTTTTAATTGTGTTTAAAAGTGCTTCTTTTCTGAACTTGGAAGCCACCGTGTTTGATACATAGATATTTAAAACTGTAATGGCCTCTTGATTTTTTTTTTAATTTAATAAGCATATATAGTGTTTTTCCCTAGCTGTTCTGATTAGTCTTGGTTTGAAGTCTATTTTTGAAGATATTGAAATAGCTACACCTGCTTGCTTCTTGGATAGATCCACTTGGAATATCTTTTTCTATTCTTTTACCCTAAGATAATATCTGTCCTTGATGGTGAGATGTGTTTCTTGGATGCAGAAAAAAAATGCATTTTGTTTTCTAATTCAATCTGTTAGTCTGTATCTTTTTATTGGGGAATGGAGAGCATTGAGAGTTACTAATGAGCAGTCTTTACTGATCCCTGATGTTTTATTGTTCCAGTTTTTCAGCTCCCTGTTTCACTTCTCTTGGATTATTTATTCCCTGTCTTTCTGGGTACAGTTAACTTTCATAACTTAGGTTTTCCTCCTGATGCCTTCTGTAGAGCTAGATTAGTAGAAAGAAATTATGTAATGTTCTTCTTTCCCTGACCATTGATGGTATTGCTGCTGGGTATAGTCACCTGGGTTGGCATTTGTGGTCTCTCAGAGTTTCTACAGCATCTGTTTAGGCTCTTGTAGATTTCAAAATCTCCATTTAAGAGTCAGGTGTTATTCTAATGGGCTTGTCTTTAAAATGCAAGTTGGTCTTTTTCCCTTGCAGCTTCTAATATCCTCTCTGTGTTCTGTAGATTTAGTGTTTTAATTATTATGTGTCATAGGGAATTTCTTTTATGGTCTTGTCTATTGATATTCTCTATGCTCCTTGTGCCTTGATAAACATCTCTTCTATTAGATTGAATTTTCTTCTATGACTTTTTAAAAAATATTTTCTGTGTCTGATTTCAGTTTCTGCTCCTGCCTATATTCTTAATATTTGCAGGTTTGGTCTTTCCATGGTGTCCCAGATGTCCTGTTTGTCTTGTGTCTTGAATTTTTTATATTTAACATTTTCTATGATTGGACTATCCATTTCTTTTGTCTTCAAGGACTGGAATTCTCTTTTCCACATATTATAATCTGTTGCTAAGGCTTACCTCTGAGATTTTTGTTTGATATCCTACATTTTTCACTTCCAGTTTTATCTCAGTTTGGGTTATCTTTCATGATTCTGTCTCTTTGTTAAATTCTACTTTCATGTCTTGGAATATGTTCCTAATCTCATCCAACCATCTGTTTGTGTTTTTATGGTCTTTTTAAAAGCATGTATTCATATCCTCTTTAATGTCCTTGTGCATAATTATAATTTGTATTTTAAAGTTCTTGTTTTGTGTTTTTGCTAAACTGCTTTTCTCAGCATCCATAGCAATAGACTTGCAAGCTTCTGAAGAGGGTGCATTGTTTTGGCTATTGAGTGTGTGGGGAAGGAAGTTGGAGAAGAAGAGAGGTGGGAGGAAAGAAAGACAGAGGCAGAGGCAGAGACAGACAGAGACAGAAACAGAGAGAGAGCTGAAGCTGTGGTGTTTACAGTGTTTCTTAGTGCAGATATCCGGTCTTGTCTTATTGGTAAGATGTTCTGCTATTTGGTTGGTGTTGCCCACTATGGATCCTAAGTAACCATAGGGGTAGTGGGGTCCCTAGTAGAAAATGTTTCTGTGGGTTGGTGGGTGATACAAGAAGTGGATATAGGCTAGAAAAGAAGACTGAGAACAACTGAGGGAAAGATCTAGTGGGACCCTGGGCAAGCACTAAAAGGTGGAATTCTCAGAGAATGGAGATAGAGTGGGAGAAAGAGTTTCCACAGGCAGGCTGCAATGAACTAAGAGTAAATCTGGAGAGTATATAAATGTTTTGCAAGAGAGTCTGTACATTACAGTTCAATTCCTCTGAAGCATATAACAGTGATATCCGTTAAATTTCTCAGCTCTTCAAATTTAAACACAAGCACTGTTTCCTCCATCTTACCAGTATTAAAATAAAGTGTCTCGGCTAATGGTAGAGAGGACACTGGAGTCAGTAGAATGATGCTGCAGACACTCCATGCATCCCCTACAACTTGTGTGTCTACCAATCTGACTTCCAACTGCCAATGTTCACCCTTGCCTAAGGAGTTTGGGGGTCCTCAGAGCCCACTCTCCTTGCAAATATGGCACTTGGTATTGTCAATACCTCTAGAAACCATCCTTTACCAAATTCTACTGCATACCAATGGATAAGCTCCCACGTACCCTGGCCTCTTACCTTCTGATAGGGTAAAGCTGAAGTGCTGCTCCGCCTACCAGAACTATGGGGCAGACTAAGTCCCCATTGCCAAGAGTGGGACTGTTGCTGCATAGGTACTTCCTATTGGTCATAGTCACTAACCAGCCCACTTCCTTGTTTGCATAATGGTATTTTCTAGTATCATTTCTCCAACTATTTTCCCTCAAATCTCAAAGGATGCTTTGGCGAGGCAAGGGGGGCAAACCAGGAGGAATAGTTCTACATCTTAAAGAGAAAGCTTTGTTCTAGAGTTTCACTGGAGTTCAATCAATAGCTCATTTATTCTTTCAAAAACACATGCTGTGCTCCTACCGGAACAGGCACTGAGCTATGCCTGGAAAAACTAAGTACATGTGTGTGTTCTGGGAGCACTTACCTGTGAATTCTCCAGAGTGAGTGGAGCTCACTATATGAGGCAAATCATTATGAGACCACTGTGGTGTCAACCTTTGTTAGACACAGCAAGGTCCAGATGCAGCAGCTGAGTATCTAAGGATAAAAGGCCTGTCTCTGAGAAGCTTCTTGTCAGACACCCACTATTTTCCCCAGCTCTATCAGCACAAAAGTCTCTTTATGATAAGAAGCATCCGAGGGTAGTCCTGGCAAATTCTGCTCGGCTAACTGAAAAGCTGGAACAAAGAGCCAGGCTGCAGCCTTTGTGTTTTCCCAGGTGTCTGTTCCCATCAGAGGCACTTCCACGATCTGACCTGCTGTGGGGGGTTCATCCAGGTCTTTGAAGCCTGCAGCCCTCTGGCCATTAATCCTTCCCAGCAGCCTGGGAAGGGATGTTGCTAAAAGGGTGGACTTCTGCACATGTCAGAGAGCAGCGGACCTCTGAGTATTAGCGTTCAGCGGAATCCCTCATGACTCTCTTTCCATCTGTCTGCCTGCCTATGTGTCCACTTGTCTGCCTCTAACCCTTCCGTGGGCTCTCGCTCCTCTCCCTTCTCACAATAAACCTCTTTTTACATCAGGTATGTTGCACGGTGTGATTTCCGGGGTGGGGGGTGGCACTTTGGCATGGACCCATCAAGGGTACCACCCTCACTGCATTATATTTCATAGCACTGAGGAGCAAAGGGAAGCCTGCAGACTGCACAGTGCCATCGAAGGGTCCCGAGGAGAACCCACAAATTTTTAAAATAAATCAAAATGTAAGTAACAGGGCCTCAGAGTTGAAAAATAGTATTAAAGCCCCTGAATAAATCGTGTGCCGGGAACAGTCACTGCTTGTCACTTTCCAGGAGGTCCTCAAGGTAGAAAGATTCTTGAACCATGTTGTGTGGCAAGAGGGACCCCTACTTACCTTTCTGCTAACCCTGGATGCCAATAGAGGTCCCATTTGTATTACTTGCAGGGGAACTTGACAACCCAATTCTAGAATTTCCTTATACTATCGCAAACCGAAACAATAGTCCCAAGCCTTAATTTCAGTCGATATTGGTTACCAGTCTAATGAACTGAGTTAAACATTAATGACATATTACATGCATTCAGATCAAATAATAAAGATGGCCATTTGAGCACAATTTCAAAATCCCCTGTGTGGTGGAGGGGACCTAGTTGAATTTTTAAAAGATGCTTTTATTTTTTTAATGGGTATGGGAGTTTCATCTGCATTTATACATCAAATGCATGCAGTGCCCATGGAGGACAGAAGGGATCAGATCCCCTGGAATTGAAGTTACAAGTGGTTTCAGGCACTAAATGGATTCTGGGAATCAAA
>NW_021604622.1:4533943-4546663 GCF_004785775.1 Grammomys surdaster | reverse complement strand
CTCTCCTCTCCTCTCCTCTCCTCTCCCCTCTTCTCTCTCTCTGTCTCTGTCTCTGTCTCTGTCTCTGTCTCTGTCTCTCTGCCTCTACTACCCTCTTAACTCCCCTCCCCATGCCCTGAATAAACTCTATTCTATACTTTTTAAAAAATGAATTTTTGTCTGCTTCTGAGTGTACATTAAATCCAGCTCCAGTGAGGGAAATCAATCCTTTATGCATCCAAAAACAATTCCCCTCTACTTTGACATCACATGTATGGATCGATACATATATGGCCTAACTCTAACTTTAAATTTATATTCTGAATGATTAAAATGTGGTATTTTCTTCTAACTTCAGCTTTTCTCGTTTAACATGATGAACTAGTTCCAACCTTTTGCCTACAGATGACGTTTCATTTTCTCTTTCAACATTGGCATATAAAGTAAGGGGATTCAATACAGCACACATGACTCTATTCTGTGTTCTTATCTATCCTCAAAAGGGTCTCCCTCATTCCCTGAGGCTCTAGGAAGAAGAGTGAGGGATGGGTATGATCAAGATATATTGCATACATATGTGACATTTTCAAAGATTAAATAGGAATGTTTAATTCCCATAATTTTAACAAAAGAAATAATTTTTCCAAGTATTAGACTTTGTGGGTTGCACAGTTTTTAAAAATCCCTTCAGTGTGTACCATTTGGCCGTATGTGGAGAACAACAGGTTGCATGATCCCTGTAAATTATTAGTTCTTGTTTTTAATTCCTGACACAATACGGCATCTATCTCCTTGGTCCCAAATGACGAAGAAATTTTTGCATGATTATTTATTTTACTGTAATCAATCTCATGTAAGGTCTGACACTTGATGTCTACTGTTAACTTAAGTATATCCTTTTAGGTCGGAGTATTTAGCTGTATCTTTGTACCCTGTGTCTCATCTGCTCCCTGCCTGCCAGGATTCCACTGCTCCTTCAACCAATCATGGCCACCTTGCGACACAGGCAGGACGAGGAGCAATCTGGGGCAAAGTTGCCTTTGCAGCATCTTATTTAAAAGCTGAGCTCTACCGGCTGTGGGTCAGCTTATCGTCCTCTCTTTCAGGCAGACACATGATAGGCTTCCAAAGGAGAAGTGGAAGGAAATTTTCAGGCACATTAACTTTCAGCCTCTGGACTCAGGACGAGGCATGGCTCGATGGGTTGGTATCAAATTTGTCTTTAATGACTCTTATCCAACATTCCAATCTTATTACAGGCAGCTGCAGAAGAACCCCACAATCCCAAATGTGCCTTCAAGAGCACGGGAGGATTAAATAGTGCATGAAAGATTTCCTCACAGGTCTGTCAGCCTTAAATTTTGGAACACGCAGAACATGACTCAGAGTCTCAGGGGTGGCAGGAACAGTGAGTGATGTTGCTGACTTTCTGCACATAATTTTTTTTATTAGAAAATCCATTTCAAGAATAATAACTTTTTACTTTCTTTTCTACCGTATTTTACAAACTAGAGCTGCACTACTTGAAACTGCAGCTACTGGTCATAAGCAGCTATTGGATAGTTAAAACTATAAAAGCTATAAAATAGTTAAAATTGGCTAGTTTGAATAGAAGGGGAAAGCATGGGTAAAATAATGGACCAAATCTTAAAGACTGAACACGAAAAAAAGGATAAAATTGTTCAGTGATGTTTTAACTTATTGTAAATTGAGGCAATGATATTTTTGCATCTACGCGGCTTCCAGAAAATATAGCATTAGGCTAAATTTCACCTGATCTTTTTGGCTTTTTTTAACTTAGCTACCTCAAAGCTTAAATCTGTACATACATAGCTCACACAAGTAGCTTACATTATTTACAATACTTATTCTTGTTAATGTTAAAGAGAATGTTTCTCTCTCAAGAACTAGAAACTCTTTAAGAATTTACCCATGTGCACTGAACACTAAGGAGGACCCCCAGTTTCATGGATACTTATAGAAGACGTAAGACTGCTGAGTGAAAGGTGCCAAAGAGGTTGTCACTCACAGCCATAGCAGTAGCAGGGTAATAGGATATTCACACCAATGCATAAGCCCCAAGACCCAGTGGGTTTGAGGACACATGCATGGTCTGAGTACCAAATAGGAGAGAGGTTCCAAACTTAGAGAAATTGATTCTTCTATGTGTGCTGTAAGTATAGTTCCCTACTCTACTGACTCTGTCTTCAAACACTGTTAAGAACAAAGTGACCCTCAGGACATGACCCGGGACACGGGATAGTCAGTGCATGGCTTATATACATGAAAGGATGTGAGAGACCCTGCAGAACTGTTTCCTGGTACTCTCTTTAAGTCTCCCTAGCCCAAACATTTCTTTTCAACATATTATTTTCTGAAAAACATATATTGTTCAGAAGTGAACATTCACACCTCTCTCACTGATTCTGAAAGCACTAGTGGCTTCCTTATTGAATCAAGTACTATCCTGGCTCTCAAGCCTGCTTCCCTCTTGTTGAAGAAATTTTCTGGAAATCACTACAACCAAATTTTACTTACAGTGCCTTTAATACTGTTGATTCAAAGCAAAACAGAAATCAGAAAATACAATTAAAAGGGAGATTTCTCCGATATGGACATTTACATAACACTGAAAGCCCAGGCCCTTTAAAACAGTTGCTTAACTGAATGGTGATGGTAGATCTGCTTCAAGCCCTGACTCCAGACTTCCGGTTCCCATGACAGCACACAGGTCTAAACAGGCTCTACCTTGCACCCTGGAACTTTATCCTTTCAAAGCATTTTACAAACACCAAGTAATTGATTTTAAGAGGACAGGGATGAGCTTGATCACTAAATACTATCATCCAAATTTGACTGGTGGAAGTCACTCACGTAAGGCCTCAGCAGTCAGGAGTCCAAAGGGAGAAACGGATTCAGAGAAACAGGCTTCTCCTCTGCATTAACCTCCTTGGACCAAGTCTTTCTTTGCATTCAGAAGCATTTTGTCCTGTCGTCTTAAATACACTCAATAAGATCTCTCTGTGTAATGCTGTATTCTTCTGTCTTGTTGCTTATAGACAATTTGTTTTCATTCTTTTAAAGTCATCTCTACAGTCCTCTATCTGCCCTTGAAGGGAGGGATTCTAGGATGTATGCAATCACCAAGGTCTGCTGATGGGTAGTATTCATGTAACTTCAATATGCCCTCCTGTATACTTGAATCACCTTTAAATTACTTATAGTGCCTAACGTGGTGCCAATGCTTTATAAACAGTTGTTAAATGATGTTGTTTGGAATAAAGACAAGAAAAAAAATGTCTGTGCGCGGTCAGTGTAATGCGATTGTTCACCTTAGAATACTTTTCTCAGGAGTATCTTCTCATCTATGCCTGCAGAACCCACTGATGCAGGATTTATTCCTCATTACTTTCACTCATTTAAATTGGTAACAGATGTTAGATGAAAAAAAAAAGGAGGTGGATTTTTCAGAAAGAAAAAAAAACTATGCTCTATTTTTCTCTGTCACAGGTCACTTAATTCTTCTCCTCTGTTAATCTCTCGTGACTGTTTCCATAGACAAGCCATGCACATATAAGAATGTCCCTGAAATTATGCAAGTGTTATGTGTACACTGTGCATATGTTTGTGCTTCTTGCTTTACTCAGTCTTTAAATTTTAAAGATTATTTCACATCAGTAATGCCTCACCCTTTTAACTACATTGTATTGTACACTGTTATTCAGTGGTGGAAGGTATATAGGTTGTTTTCACCCTTGGCTATTATAAGAATGGCCTATTCAGACAACTCTTACCCACAATTGCTTTGGGTATCCCCAGGGGATACCCTTGCGCTTATGGAACTTCTTTGAATATGAAATCTTCCTTGCCAGCTCATTTGTTGATAATCAATCCCTTTACAGCACCACTACTTGGAGACATTGTATAAAGTTCAGGAAATATTTTAGGAGGAAGAAGTAGGCCACTGGGGACATTCGTGAAGGTTCTAGATGATGCCCTGCTTGGTCCTTGCTTATTCTGTTTCCTAAATGTCATGAAGTGAGTCTCCTCTGCCATATGCTCCTCCACCATCCCTGATGCAGAATGGGGGGGGGGGGGGTCCATGAGCTATGAAGCGAACACCCTGAAACCATGAGCCAAACTGTAAAATCTCCCCTTTATGTTCTTCTCTCAGAAGTTTATTACAGTATCACAAGTGTAACACATAAGAAAATTCTGAAATCTGAAGAAACCCAAAGAAAAGTGTGAGACAGAGTCAACAAACCATATAGCCAGATCTTTCCAGAACTGAGAATCTACGGAATACAAACCAACCAATCAGCCTTCCAGTGATGTCATCAGGTGGTGACAGCTAAAGGGTATAAAGAGCTAACGACCATCAAGAGGTCACTCCTGAAGATCTGAAGCAAGATGGTGCTACTGAGTCTACGGGTGTTGATGGACCAAGCAAAAGTGAAGATCCAGCCATGGACATGAAAGGAAGCTTAGGAGTCTCTTCAGTGTTCTGGCAGAGATAGGCAGCTTTCTGGAAGGCATGCCTGTGGTCCTTATGCCAATCTACCACAGAGCGATGACATGTCACTGTGGTTCCATTGAGACTTCATTCTTGTTTGATGACCATAACCTTCTTTCATTCTCTTTGAGAACCACAGACAAACCATTCAGAGTCTGCCAGCCATTATATAATATTAAGCCTTTGTTCTACTTGTGATTAGTCATGAAACCCATGTTGAACATATGCCTCCTAATCAAAGATCCTGGGATATACTCAAAACAAAATCTGTCAAGAATGTAACAAATTAAAGACACTGATGTGACTCCTGTCATCAGGTTAGGAAGCATGCCTGTAGGACACAATGATAGGACAAGGAGTTAGTTACCCATTGTATAGATTCAGAGATTCAGGGTCAGGCAAACATCTTTGGCTCTCCAGCACTCCCCATGAAGAGCTCTGTACAAAGACCCTGGACAGTAGGAAGCTATTCAACCCTGAAAGACTGAGAGGAACCAGACCATCCAGAGTCCATGAGATCCTCTCAGATAGTTGACATTTTTAAAAGCAATAATAACCCATGGACAGGACATACAAATTCAGTCCCATAACTCTAATAAGCACTGTCATCAGAAGGAATGACTGTCAGGTTGGCTAGAGGCATACCTCAGTGGTAGAGCACATGGTTAGCATGCACAAAGTCTTGCCTTTAATCAATTACCAGACAATTAAAAAAAAAACTATTTATCACAGAGCATGAATACTTCCAAAAGGTTAAATTGTATAGCCATACAGTACATGAACTTGAAACCTGTCAAGACTTATCATTTTTTAAATTTTAACTCAATGTAGTTAATTCAACAAATACCTCCTTAGTACCTTCTATAGATAAGGACCTGTAGCATAGCTTTAAAAAAAATGAAAAATACTCTCTATATACAGGAGAGGTGAAAGGTGATTGACTCCCATAGTACAGAGAAGACAACTACGAAGGTTCAGAAGCAAGCAGCGGGCCATGAAGAAGGCACTGATGGAAAAGTCAGACAATGAAAAGAAATAAGCAGGTGAAGGTGTTGTTAAGGCTGATGTCATTGTGGACACCAAGCTCATGACCACTGAGGGGTCACATTACACATGCTCAGGGATGTCCCGTCTGAAAGGCAAAGAGGTACTTGTGAACTTTATTTTTATTGGCCAACGACTGCCAATGGCTTGTGTTAGCTGCCTCGTATTTTCCCACTTACTACTTCAGGAAACGAAACTGTGTCCTCACAGTAGCTGGAAGCTGTGAACTGGAATACAGGCGAGGAGATCTGGGAGATATACACATCAGGTCTGATGCCATTATAATAACTCAGCAGAAATGCTCATAAAATATATCAGAGGGAGAAAATAAAGAAGGCTTTGCCCTTGTCACAAGTTTATAGACGCTCTCTCAGTTCAGGGCTTTTGAACTAGGCCCAAGAATAATGAACATTTATCATATTTATTTGGCATTTCTGATCTTTGATACCCTTCTTGTTTACAGGGATGGTAAGTCTGCATCTCTTTGAGATGAGAAGCAGAAGCTCGGCTCTCCAGCTTCCCATACACCTGTTGTGTAGACAGTCAACGTGGCTTTTGCCAGTCAGATCAGCTCTTGCAAAGCTTGGCTTGACAGCTATGAGGTAGGTGATCAGGCATCAACTAGCTTAGCTCTGGAGAGAGCGCCAGCTACCTCCCAGTACAGACACAGCAGCAAGGATGGATCTGGTGTCCCCTGGTGTTAGAGATGGGAAGTGTGAGGTCTGTGTGTAAGAAGTATGAGTGCTGTGTGACATTGATCAGAACCGTGGTATGACCTTCAAGTCACAAAACTAGTTTATGCATAATGCCCTATACCTTTCATAAATTACTTGTCTCAAAAGCCGATGAACATAGTTCTCTGAGTGTGTGTGTGTGTGTGTGTGTGTGTGTGTGCACATTTGCATGCAAGCATGTGTTCCTACAGGGAACCTTGGTAGCATGGGAAAAGGAAAAAGAAAGGTGCAGGAATGAAGATAGTTACAGTCCGACAATTACAGCAAGGAGTTCTCAGGATCCTCATTAACATAAGAATGGATAGGCGGGAAGAAGCTGAAGACTCAAAGTGTTCTCAGGAATCTTTTAGGGCAGACATGGCTGAGGAAGGAGATTCTTAAGTGTTGGAGAGTATGCTCTAGTTCCTGGTAGGCAGAAAGACAATAATTCAACTGGAAGCGCCCTCTGACAATCTCAGGCTTGTGTTGAAGTTGGCTGCTAGTTGTGGTGAAGAAGAGAAAGTGGTAGCAGCGGGTCTTCCAGTTTCACTGTGAGTGGGATTGATAAACAAACACAGGACAATGAGGAGCAGAGTAACTTAGAAGGCAAACAGTCAGAGTGACCTCTTGTGAAAGAATGGAGCTTCATGACTCCATTTAAGATCTGATTGGAATTGTGGCCATGTAAAATCTGTGAGTAGTTGCTCCTTTTATCACTACAACAAAAACACATAACAAGAGCAACTTAAGAAAGGAAGGGCTTACTTGGCTTACAGTTCTAGGCACTACAGTCCGTCATGAAAGGGAGGAATGGCAGCACAAACAGGAAACAGCTCGTTACAATGTATACATACGGGCTCAGGATTCAGACAGTAAAGGATGTTTGTGTTCAGTTCCTCTTCTCTTTATTCAGTGTAGGAACCCAGTCTGTGGGTTCAGACCACTCACATGTGGTGTGGGGAACCACCCTAACCTAATCTAGATAATCTCTCACATAGGTGTCCAGATTTGTTTCCATAATGATTCAAAATCCACTAAGTTGGTAGCCAACAGTAACTATCACAGTTTATGTATTTATTGAACAATCTCCTTCTCTTTGACAACATAAATAACAAAACTCACTTGCCTTGATCTTATCTACTTCCAACACCTGGGATCAAACCTAGCATGCAACAGAGTAAATTGGTCAATCATTACAGAGACCACAACCGTGTAATAAAAGAAAAGATAGGTTTTTATGTTATGTGGACAAAGTGTCAAAGTAAGCAAAATGTATCTAAAGTAATAATTAGAAAGACACAAAAATGTTAAGTCTGGATCACAAAGTGACCTGGGTCTATTTCTTTAGTAACAACAGAGTTAGGATATATATGGATGCTGAATACAGACATGTCTTATCTGAAGTGTTGTACCTGAGCTGGAAATGTCCATTCCCTGTGTCAAAGTGACTTGGTTCCTCCAGATAACAGTATAATGCTATGTTTTTAGCCAATCTCATTCCAGAAAAGTTTTTCAGTCAGTTGGGCAACAGATACCACTCACAGAGGGCTGGCTATCTTGACTCTGTAGAGCTGAAATGCGTCTTTAGAAGAAACAATGTCTCCAGATAACTTCACAGTGAATTCCATCTGCATCTTCCCTACCATGAGATGCAAAGCAAGGAAACCTTTTTTTTAACCACACAAGTTTACTTTTTACCAAGTCTCTCCTTTTGACCAAGAAATAGTATCAGCCTGCCCGACATTATTCCATAAAGCTCAGATCTTCAGCCTTGCTCAAGTTCTTCTGATTAGGTGGTAATCTGAAGAGGTGGATAGAAGCCAGACTTTTATGTGTTATCATGGTTAGGATGAGCTACTAAACACTTGACTTGGTAAAGGCTCTGCACTACCATGTAAGATTTTGCTAACCACATCTTTGAACAGTGTGATATATCAGTAGGAAAAGAAACGGTTACTCCAAGTACATAGAATACTTGACCTAGACATTGAGGCCATCATCAAGATAGATGTGTAAACTGGCCTCATAAATAATGAACAAACCAATGTGACTATACAAGCTACATGTTCTGTGAGGATTTTGTTCACATCTGAATATTTACTTTCAAGTATAATTAAGTGCCCTGTATGTAACTTAGAATGAAATTTCTTTGTGCACTTCACATTTTGAAATCCTATAAGATGTGTACGTAAAAACACTTCCTATGGATTCATGACGACCTGAATTCGAATCTCAGAACTGACATCAAAAGTTAGGTGTGGTTGAGCTTACTGGCCATCAGTCTAGCTCCAGATTCAGTGAAAGAATCTGTCTCAAGAGACTAAAACAGTGAGGATGAGAGAGAGAGAGAGAGAGAGAGAGAGAGAGAGAGAGAGAGAGATCAGGACATTGTCTTACGGCTTCCACACATGCTCATTTGCATGCATGTGCTTATACACACACACACACACAAGCACACACACATCCCTCTAGCCATTGAAGTTGAATGCATGTTTATTTTTCCTAACAAAAAATAAATCAAACTAGTGTGATTGGGTATATACAATTACCAAGGCATATAATGGAGATCAATATTCTTTATTCTGTTTATTATACTTCAATTCTAAGTTCTTTAGTGAAAAAGAAGTTAAGAGTCCACTGGGAATGAATTTCTTGCTTAAGATTATGTGGCAAAACTGCAAAATATTCCTATTGTATGCATCATTGTGAAGACAGTGAAAGTTGCTTGCTCTTTAGATTTCCGAAGGCTCTCGCACCAACAATCAAAACCTTTCACACCAGCCAAGGAAACAAAGAAACTGGAGGGACATTCAGATTCTAAGAAAGAGGACGATAGTTTCTTACATTATTGACATGCACTTGATCTCAAGTTATCCAACTCCATAGCCTAGTTCCCCTCCTAAAACATGTTAAATAAACATGAGAATGTGTGATGGGTGGCCCAGTTGCTAACATTTTACATGGAGCTGGTCATTTAGAAAGGCTGGTTTGCCAGTGTAATGGACATGAAAGATTCCAAATTCACTAGAAGTACAGAAAAGCTTAAAGAGACCTCACGTTCAGTGCAGAAAATCTAAACACGCTTGACCTTCCTCTGGGCTTCGAGAACCTCAAAGAAGAGCTAGCTGAGAAGAGAAAGGAATACTCTTAAATATTTGAAGCTTCCCCAAATGCTGAATCAGGAAACTGTAGCCAGTCGAGGAGCACCAATGTTCCACGGGGACCTTGCTATCTGGAAGAGGCCTCATTTTGAAATGCTAGGGACCAGATCTGAAACAGAGTAAGTACATTTTCCTCTGCTAGTATTCTTTATAACCTAACGAAAAGTTGAAGTTTTTTAACATTATCAAATATGCTTTTTATTGTATTTACTTACTGATTCGAGGCGTGTGCACGTGGCAAGGGCTGAATGTGCCACAGCACTCAAGTGTGAATCGGAGGACAGGTTGGCAGAGTTGGTTCTTCCTTCCACCACGTGGGTCCCACAGACTGAAATCAAGCGTGGGTGTCAAGCTTGGCAGCAAATCCCTTTATTGGCTGAGCCATCTCGCGAGTCCTCATCATGAGATATCTCGTAACCCTCATCCCCTTCTTTACCCAGAGGGGATGCCAGTGTCCATTACAGATCAGCCTTCTCTCTCATCCTACACACCCAGGGCCTAAGGATCCCATAGTTGAAGTCACAGCCGTACCAGATGATCACTTGAGCATACAGTGTGCTGCCATTTGCTATACCCCGGGAGTTCCTCCCACAAGTAGTCGGCACAATGAAGACCTGACTGTGCCACCGGCCTCTTCTGAGCTCCAGTCATCCACTCCATTGTTAGCCGCAACAGGAGGCCACCTAAATATAGATACCTTTTTTTAGGCTAAAGTCTGGCAGCTACTGTAGCATGCTACTCTCCATTCAGACCTAGTGTGGAGGAGGCTGGCTAGGAAGGTCATTAAGTACAACCTTAAAATCTCTCTTCATGGGAGCAGCTGGGGTTCAGACAGACTCCAATGAGTTAATACTCTCTCCTAAGAGTACACTTCAATGCAGAGGGAATGGAAAGTGTGGACACTGCCTCAATACTCTCCTTGTAGTGATGACAGGCCTTGAGCAAGAGAACAAATGAAGATCCATGTCGTTTTACCCAATTGTATGAGGTTTTGGGATTTAATTCAAACCTATTTGAGTTTCGTTGTTGATAAGAATAATTTTCTTCCTCAGTTTACATATAACAATTAGAGAGCTTGCTACTTCTTAAACTGTCTAAATTCGAAAAGTAATTTTAAAAAGCTTACAACGCCAAGTGCCAGCCAGGAGGTAGTCAGGACCTCTGACATGCTACCAGTGGTGTACAAGATCACACAGCTTTCTTGGAAAGCACTCTGGCAGTTTCTGACAAGGTTAAACACGTGCTTCTCTTAACACCCAGTGATCTGCTCCTGATCTTTAGCCAAGGGAAATGAAAGCATTTTTCTACATAAGGGCCCAAGCAAGTGGGTTTACAGAAGCTTCATTCATAATCAGCAGAAACTGGAATGAATGCAAATGTCCATCAATGGAACAATGAATAACCAAAGTAGAGAAATATATAATATGTGATATATTATACATGTGTAATAATATGTGTAATTTGATAATAGTGGAATAAAAAGGAATGACCAGTTGATACTTAGGATAACACAGGTGGTTCTCACAAGGATCATGCTAAGTTCAAGATGTCAGGCAAGAAAGATCTCCTCTGCCACTTGCTTCTGCTGCTATGATGGTCCAGGGCATGGGACCAACAACCATGCACCTTCTGAAGCCATGAGCCAACCGCTTTAAGTTACTCTGTCCGATATTTCAGTTACATGAGCAACTAATAGAGCCAGTGACTTCTCATGCCTGTATCTCGATCTCGATGGCCTTCCCTCAGGCAGCCTTCCGTGCCAGCCACCTCACATGTCATAGCAAACACTCAAACTCTGCAGTCTTTGTCTCGGCTCCTCCTCTTCTCTCAGAAACTCTGGCCTCGACATCCAAGTGTTTCCTGGTCATTTTTCCCTAGCACACTCATGCCATCTCTATGGTATTGTTCTGTTTCGCTTTCCCTGATTTCTTCAACACGTTTAATGTGACTGACGTAACACGGAGAACAGGGCTTACTAAACATCTCATTAGCATAATACAGAGAATAGGACTCAGTAAACACCTCATTAGCATCAGAGATTTAGTTTCCCAAAATGTATAAGCCTGGATTTGATCCCCAGGACCACAGAAAAATTACATGGTATGAATAATTCATCCAGAAGTGTGCTAACTTGGCAGACACACATTTTTTAAACAAAGGAGTTATATTTTTAGAGATCTATTTTTATTTTATGTGTACATTTTGCATTCACAAATGTACATGTATCTTGTGAAAGCCTCGTGCTGAAAAGCCAGAGGAAGACATTAAATCTCCTGGAACTGGAGATGACGATGATTGTGAGCCATCATGGGGATTCTGAGACTGATCCAGGTCCTCTGCAAGAACAGAAAGTACTTTCAACAGCTGAGCCATCTCTTCATCCCCCAGAGGATACACTCTTGACACAGTGGAAACACTGTAACTATTGTCCTTTCCTCAGATACGTTTACACAGAACTTTACTAAATATCACAGCAAAATAAACTACATGCATCCATGAAATGCATGGTGAATATGTTTAAAAGGTACAGATCATGACCCCTAAATAGAATACTAACAATGGTGCCTTAATGTTAGGAGGTTATTTCAAATAAATGAGTGTGCCAGCACAGAATTCAATAGGAACTGGCATTTAAAAATTAACCCAACATGCCATGTATGTTTTCTGTTAGAATTAAGCCATTTAACAGATTAAACTCCAGAAGTAAGTAATAGCACTCATTTACATTTTATTCTCTAGAACTCAAGGAGACAATTAGTAGATAGCCAGGAGGGAAAATGTTCCCTATTTCAGTAAGTAGGGCAAATAAATGGTCATCTTTTATTTTTAAGCTATATGACCCTGCAGAACATAGGTTTCATTAGGTTAATATATATGAGTCAGAACCACAGAATACTCACCCTGGTTTTGAACAAACATTAAAGATTTCCCACAACTAGGGTTCCTTGGTAATTTGGGTAAAGCTATAAAGGAGTCTTACAGAACTCAGCCTTTAAAGATGCTCCCAGACCAAATGCTTGGTATTAAAGAAAGGACTATAAGTCTGAATAAAGAATCAACAGGCCACTTGTGAGTTGCCAACTTTACTTGGCATGGCCAGTTTCTCCATATTTTCTCCAGGGCATTTCACATGTATGTGCCAGTCCTCTGCACAGTCTTTCTAACAGAAGTAGACTTCCTAGACATTTAAAACAACAGAAGCAATAGGATCAGATAAACATTTCTGGGTGGTGGAGACCCAGAGAGGGGGTGGGAAGGGAAAGGGAAAAGAAGAGAGAGAGAGAGAGAGAGAGAGAGAGAGAGAGAGAGA
>NW_021604622.1:4467669-4533543 GCF_004785775.1 Grammomys surdaster | reverse complement strand
GGAGAGGGAGAGGGAGAGGGAGAGGGAAACAGAGGGAGGAAGAAGAGAATTCTGACTGGAGCTCCTGGTAGGTCTCAGTTTTACCCATCATGCATTGCGAAGACTTCAGAGATGTCTATTCTGACCATCTCTTTGCTTGAATCTGCCATTTAGTTGTCCATCCATTTATTTTAAAATTGTATTTGTTTATTTATTTATATGTATATGGCTAATGAATGTCTTATGTACTGTGTGCATGCTTGGTGCTCATGGAAGCCAGAAGAGGGAACTGGATCTCCTGGAACTGGATTCACAGAAGATTTCTAAACGATTATGTGGGTGCTCGTAATCAAAACCAGGTCCTCCAGAAACGTAACCAGTGACCACGGCTGCTGAGCCATTTTTCCAACCATTCATTCATTTTTTTAAAAAAAATATGGATTGAGCTCCTGAGGTGTGTCAGAGTTTATTCTGAGCACTAAGAGTCCATTAGTTAACCAGACAGACTCTCTAGACTCCTGGAGCTTACAGTCAAGTGGCAAAGACAAATAATGACGGAAGTAAGCAAGTAATTCCTGCGCTGTGCTGTATAAAACTGTAAACCTGAGGCTGGAGAGATGGCTCAGTGGTTAAGGGCACTGGCTGCTCTTCCAGAGGTCCTGAGTTCAATTCCCAGCAACCACAGAGTGGCTCACAACCATCTGTAATGGGATCCGATGTCTGGTCCTGCTGTGTGTAAAGACACAGTGTACTCATATACATAAAATAAAAAATAAAACACAGTTTTTAAAAAAACTGTAAATCAGGAAGGAAGAGTCAGGAGCCTCCATGGAGTAACATTGCTAGAGCAGTCAGAGAAGACTTCATGGAAAAGGAAAGGTTTGAAAGCCATGAAGAGGCGAGCCATGGGGGCAACAGAAGGAGCGCACTGCCAACCGAGCCAACTGCAAAGCACATCTGAGAAGGGGAGAAGGCTGGCAGGAAAGCTGGTGCTGGAGAGGATTAGGAGGCCATGGGAGAGCTAGGGCAGAGAAGCAATAGGGATACATGAGGCACAGGAAAAGATGGGGTCCCCACAACCAAGGAAATGACCTCCGGGCAACTGTGTTGAAACAAGCTAACAGGCATTGGCAGCCCAGAGAAGGACATGGATACAACAAAGCAACAGCATAAGAACCAGAAAAATAAGAGAAATGTGTGAAAGCCATAATTATCACGATTCCATAACTTCTGCAGTTAATAAATCAATGTTGAAAGGGCCTCCATATGACCTGATTCTCAAAACTACAGATTTTATAACAATGGATATTATCCTTATCACATAGTTAAGGACATTGAACCACAGGAGGTCAAGGTATCCACTCAGCTCTGCAATCAAGGACAGTTTCAGAGCTGAAAGTAATTCTTTATAAGTTCAAGGAAAAACTATAGATAACGGGTCATGGGTCTGCCAGATTCATCCTCGTTCATGTGACGGCAAGCAGCTTGCGGTGGGTTACTTTCTCTCTTCCCCCTTCTTCTCTCCACTTCAATTTCTCTCTTATTACTCTCCCTTCCCCCTCTCTCTTCATTCTCTACCTTTTTCTGAAGCATGAAATACTCTCATAAAAGTCCTCAAATTGTTTTTTTTTAAATTAGCTCTTTGAGAATTCCAGACAATGAACTTTCAACATATGTACCTGTCCTAACTCCGACACTGACTCTCTCTTCAAGCATCAAGAACAATTTGTGCCATCCTCCTCAGTTAGACAAGGGGCTTTGTACTCACCTTCCCTTGCCACACTGGAATTTTGTCTTGCTTGCTCTTTGACAGCGCCAGCGCTGCCACGGTTACCGAGCTCGGGCGTAGGCCTAGGGGATTAAAGGAAGACACAGACTTGGGTCCTTCGTTATGAGAGAATGCGGAAGCTTTTACTGAGCAGGTTCAATATATACACCAAACCCGGGGAGGGAAAAACACAAACAGGAACTCAACTGAGGGGCAATGGTTTGTATAGTGGAAAGTCCTTGCCTGGGGCATCACACCTTCAACAGGATGCTTTGTTCTTAGAAAAACAGCAGAATGTTATTTGACAGACAGCAGCACACGGGAAGTCTCAGCCAGGGCATGGTAGCCCTTCAGGGTCCTACACTCTTGTTGCCACACCCAGACCAGTGTGCATTTCTGTGTGCAGCTGCTGCCCTACTAGGTCTGGAAAAGTCTGTTCGCAGTCGTCTACCACCTCTGGCTCTTAAATTCGTTCTGTGCCTATTTTTGTAATGTCCCCTCTAAGCCTCAACAGGACAGGCTGTAGCCACGCTCTTGGTTGTCCCCAGAACTTAACGGTAAGACCCTGTTGCTGACAATAACATAAAAGTGAGTGAAAGGATCTGATGAAGTCACGCTGATGGACTGGGATCTTCATCCCCATTGACAAGTTTCCATGGTGCTAGAAGGTACCACTCGTGCTACTGTAGGAGGTCATCATCAGCCTACCCAGCTGAGCCACAATAATGACAGGTCCGCAAGACACGGTCACTGTTGCAGTAGTGACACAAACACCCTGGGAATGACAAGACACTCCTGATTGAATCTCAGTCCCTCTTCACAAGATGTAACCCATGCCCGGCCCTGTTATCAGGGCTAAGAACCTGTGGATAAACAGGTCTTAGGCCCTAGGGGAGAACCTACTACCATTTTTCGGCTATAAAGATAGGGTATTAGATGACATCATATACCCATAGATTAGCTCACCTCTCAGTCTTCGTCTGAGAAGTTGCTTTGTGCAGTAAATAGTGACTGACACAAAGACCCACAACTAGCCAAGGTGCAGAAAATGAGAGACTGTGGAATATCCAGCATTAAAAAGAGGAGGTTTTCATTTAAATTTTTAATTTTTGAGAATTTCATAAATAATATATTTACAACATTTTCACTCTTCTTTCTCCCTCATCCAACTCTTTCCATATCAGACTCCCTCTGAAATATAGGACCTCTTCTTTAATTATTATTGTTACATATATGCATATGTATATGTTTATACATGAGTATAGGTATGTGTTTATATACGTGTGTATATATATGTATACATACACATATTGCTACTTATATGTTCATGTGATTATGGCTGATCACTTTGGATTGGATAATCTGTCTGGAGAAAACTGATTCTCCATCTCTTTTATTTTATTTTATTTTATTACTTTTATTTTTAATTTTCTTTTTACAGTTCAGTCCTTAACCCCCTCCTGGTCCACCCTCCGACAGTTCCTCATTCTATTCCTCCTCTCCTGTTTCCAAGAGGATGTCCCCACACAACTCCACACCCTGCCAGGGTTCCCCACTCCCTGGGGCCTCAAGTCTCTCACAGGTTAATTGCATCTTCTCTCACTGAGGCCAAACCAGGTAGTCCTTTGCTGTATATGTGTTGGGGGCCTTGGAACAGCTAGTGTATGCTGCCTGGTTGGTGGCTCAGTGTCAGAGAAATCTTGAGGCTTCAGGTTAGTTGAGACTGCTGGTCTTCCTATGGGGTCGCCCTCCTCCAAACCTTCTTCCAGCCTTTCCCTAATTCAACCATGGGGGTTCCCAGCTTCTGTCCATTGGTTGGGTGTAAGCCATTGTAAGGTCTGTCAGCTGCTTGTTGGGCCTCTTGGGAGGATCCATGCTAGGCTCCTGTTACTGATGTGCTTACAAACTGGTGTTACTGGTGTGCTTACAAACAGGAGTGTACTGGCTGGTTTTGTGTGTCAACGTGACACAAACTGGAGTTATCACAAAGAAAGGAGCTTCAGTTGAGGAAATGCCTCCATGAGATCCAGCTGTAAGGCATTAAAGATCTCAATTAATGACCAAAGGGGGAGGCCCCATTGTGGGTGGTGCCATCCCTGGGCTGGAAGTCCTGGGTTCTATAAGAAAGCAAGCTGAACAAACCAGGGGAAGCAAGCCAGTAAGAAACATCCCCTCCCCAAGGCCTCTGCATCAGCTCTTGCTTCCTTCCCTGCTTGAGTTCCAGTCCTGACTTCCTTTGGTGATGAACAGCCATGTGAAAGTGTAAGCTGAATAAGTCTTTTCCTCCCCAACTGGCTTCTTGGTAGTGATGTTTGTGCAGGAGTAGAAACCCTGACTAAGACAAGGAGTTTACGGATTATCCATCTCTTGTTTGTGGCTCTTCGTCTAGGAGAGACACATCATGAAATTTCCCCCATCCCCACTGGCAAGTTAATTGATACTGTCATTATGCAGGTCTTGTTTAGCATCCATACCGTGGAGATGTCAAGGGTGCAGCTTCCCGATCACATCTAGAATCTATTACCTCACAGTAGGTGTCCTGCTCTCTGGCTCTTACAATCTTTCCACTTCCCTTCTCATTAGTCCCTCAAAGCCCTAGGTGTATCAGTATACGCAGATGTATCAGTGGAGTTGAGCATCTCACAGTCACTCATTAGAGAAATCAATTTGGAACTGACCTGAAAGTCTCCTCCTGGGGAACTAGCTCTCATCATTAGGTGTTATGCATGCCAACAGGGGAGAAAAGCAGCTAGCACTCCTGCACAGCTGGAAAGCCTGTCGACCACAATAATGACCATGACAGCAAGACATCCTCAACAGTGCAATAGTGACACTGTTCCGGGCGAGTAACCAAGAGCTGTTGAGTTGAACTTAAGGTCTGCTCAACAAGTGAGAAACCATGCTATAAATCTAGCCAACTATATACATGGTTGGTGCCATGGAACCTAGAGGAAAATCTATTACAGCCATTTTCCTAAGCCAATAATATTCTCTTACTGTGTTCTATATCTTGATCTTTATTTGTAATTTTAATTTCTATTCTTTGTGAATTTCACATCGTGCACCCCGATCCCACTTATCTCTCCATCTGCCCTCTGCCCTTGCAACCTCCAGACTAAAGAAAAACAAAACCGCAAACAAAAACAAAATCTTGCCATAGAAGCTGTAGTGTGTCACACAGTACATCCCTGTGTCCAAACAGCTTTCTTTGCAAGTGTTCATTGCAGTGAGTCATTGGTTTGGTTCAAGGTTTCCAGCTTTTGCTATACTATTAATCCTGGATCCTCACCTGGACTCCTGTTAGATCTCCTGTTGTTGTCCTGTGTCATGGAGATCCTGCAGCTGTGGTTCTGCAGGGCTGGCCCCTTCGCATGCTCTAGCATTGGGTAGATGTTGGGATGGGCTAACTCAAAGTCCTGGAACTGGGCCTAGGTAGTAGTCAAGTTGGTGTGTCTGCCAGCTCTCCTGTATCCACACCACCAGGGCCAGCTCTCCAGCTTTGCCCACGTGAGGGCCAGGGCCAGCACTCTTGTCTATGGCAGCATAAAAGGGTTAGAACCAGCTCTCTCTATGCTGACCACAAGTAAGGGCAGGGCAGGTCAGCTCTCCCATTTTTATATCCTTGGAGCTGGCTCACCTGCATCCACTCCACCAGGGCCAGCTCTACAGTCCTGCTGGGGGTAGGGACTGTGACAGGCCATTCTCCTGTGCTCTGTAGGCCTCGAGTTTAATCTTTATCTTTATTCTCAATCTTATAACTTTATCTTTATACACCCTAGATACTTACATTATGGTAAGTGTAGCTCTCACCCTTCATCAAAGAAGCTTATTTTTTTTTTTTTGGTACCAAGTAGAATTTTGTTTTGTTTGTTTTGTTTAAAGTACTTTTGTAGTTTCCAAATGGACAACCAATTTGAAGAACCGTTAAAGCACATGACGAAATGGGGGTGATAAATCCTTGGGACGGTCTTCTTTTGGGTACACATGAAACCCCTCACTAATTCTGCCCCTGGGATTCCAGAGTTAGACATCAGAAACTGCTCCATGAACCACAAAAATGACTGCCTAGAGACACTCTTTCCAGTTCAACCCTGCATTCACCCCAACCTTTGCTGTCACTATTGAAGGGAATGGGGCAGCAGACTGATTGATACTGTCTGGCTGGATTTGAAGGAAAGCTCAAGGGTTACTTTTATTTAAAAATACTCTTTAAATACACATAGCTCTGTGGTTTTGAATACCAACCCTGCTCTTAGATGGCCACATGTACAAAGAACATGGATTTAATTTTCAGGAACAGGATAGATGCAATATGAAAGAGTTTTATGTGTTAAAAAAAAAGGAATGTAAACAAGCAGAAATAACAGCAAGTAAGTCCTAGAATACAAATCAAACTAGAACAAATTCTCATAAAACTGTATCAAACTTGAAAAACAGTAACATAGAAGAAAAAAATGATTTCAAGCAACTTCCAAACATAATATTCTGCATGCACACATGCACACATGAACATGCATGCACATGCACGCGCGTGCGTGTGCACACACACACACACACACACACACAAACACACACACAATGGGTACATTTCAAGACAAAAAATGGCATCTAAATATTAAATGTCACTTACTAAGATCAGTTATCAGTAGTCGAAAATGCTACTGTTATTTTGGCTATTTCACATGTAATAAGAAAAACAAGCAAATAAAATATAGCTCAAAAACCAAAGACATCATGACAAGAGAAAAAGAGGCAAATAGAAAATTGGTGCTAGGTAAAACCAAAATAATACAAAACTTACATTGAAAATAATACAAATATTTTGTTTGCTTTGAGCTCTGTCTACGGAAGGACATAGAAACAGCAGCAAATACACAGCTTTGAGGAAGTCCAGTATCTATCCAGCCAGCATTTCCTACTGAAAGGAACACAGCTCTCCAGAAAAATAGTTCCATGTCTTCATTATCTTGAGTCAAAAAAAGATTATGATTGCTCAGGGATCAACAAGAGTATGACAGAATACGGGAACATGGCTGCCATGGGAAACCTACGGAAACTGAACAATAAAAGGTATGACTTGGGGAAGACTAAGCTCAGTTGTTAGAATTCTAGCCTACCATTCATGAAGCCCTGGATTGGTTCCATTTCCAGCACCCCATAAAACCAAGCATGGTGAGACACACTAGCCACCTTAGCACCTGGTGAACAGAGGTAGGAAGACCAGGAGGTCACGGTATCCTCAGCTATATAGTAAGTTCAAGGTTACCCTAGGAAACATGAGACCCTGTCTTAATACCAAAACACAATGAGATGTCTTATAAGTAAGAATGGTTATTATTAACAAAGAGAATAAAAAAAAACACACTTTGACAATCCTGCAGGGAAAAAGAAGCCCTGGTGTGTGTACTATCGGTAGGAAAGGACATTAGTACAGCCTTTGTGGAAAAAAAAACATGGAAGTTCCTCAGAAGATGACACTATATAATTATATAATTAGCCTATGATCTGGCAATTATACTATTACATGTTGATCACAGCATACACAATAGCTGAGAAAGAATGGCCATCTGATTACCCACACACTGATTAAAGTGGTTTCTTTCAATGCCTATACACCCCAAAAAATGGCACAAAACCCAGCCATCTAAAGGAATGGGTTTCTGTGATTTGCAATGACATCGACGGAACTGAATGACATCATGTGAAGTGAAAAAATGAAGTAAGGAAAGGCAAGTACCACAGGAATCCACCGAGATGCTGCTGCCATGGAGGCCTCAGGTCGTTAGAAGAGAAAGACAGCAGTGAGAAGAGGGATGGGGAAAGGCTGACCAATGGCATGAAGCCACAGCAAGAGCAGAGAATCCTGCTGTCATGCAGCAGAGATAATGAGAACCAGCTATTCATTTTGGAATGCAATGGAGAACATAGAAATAATAAATGTTAAAAAAAAAGAAAAAAATAATAAATGTTTTAAAGCACAAATGTGTCTAGCCTGACTTTTTTTTTTTTTTTTTTGGTTTTGGTTTTGGTTTTGGAAGACAGGGCTTCTCTGTGTAGCCCTGGCTGTCCTGGAACTCACTCTGTAGACCAGGCTGGCCTCGAACTCAGAAATCTGCCTGCCTCTACCTCCCAAGTGCTGGGATTAAAGGCATGCGCCACCACTCCCCCACTAGCCTGATTTAAATAGTCACCTATACATGAACTGAAATTTCACATGCTACCCATACAGGGATACAACCTTTATGTTTTTGAGAATCACTCAAAAGTAAATTTGAGATGGCACATACCTGTGATCTCCATAAGGATCCTAAGTCCAAGGTTATCGGCATCTACAGAAGTCAGTTTGAGGCCAGCCTGTCTCAAAATTTCCAGAAATATGTAAAAATCTTAGAATAAATTTAAATTGTTTTAAAGAAACATCTTTAAAATATCAGGCTTTTTTTTTAATAAGAGGAGCTTTCTGTAAAAATAATTCAAATATTTAGGCAAGCACAATATATAAATTTTAATTGACTCCTGAGTTTTTAAAGCTCTGTAGAAAAACATTTTCAAAAATCTGTAAAATTTAAACATGGACTGGGTATCGAAGAAACCATATAATGTGTTCACTTTTCAAGCTGTGGTGACGGGCGCCATTAATCATGATGTTGACACTTATGTTAGAACAATCTATGTAGACTCAAACAAGTGTGACAAACTGTCGGAAAAGGTTAACATTAGGTACAGGCACACACTGTGCTGTGACTAAAGTTTCTACCATATCTGAATAGGACTATAATTAAAAGATAAAATAATACAGAGCAAACAATATACACTTTGCTGTTGTCCTGACACACGCTCTCACTGTATAATTCTTAAACATTAAATCCCCCTGCCTCAGCCCTCGAGTGGTACTATCACAGACATGCACCACTATACCCAGTCCCCAAGTACTAGACATTTTAAAAGAACATCTATCTACCAAGGAAAAGGGAAGTAGAGTGGGTAAAAAGGTGGTACGGACAAACAGCCAAACCAAGGACAATAAGCTATGAGTTGAGTCAACTCTGAGCACTTGAGAAAGAACGCAGGAATCTCCAAGTCAGTAAAAAAAGAGTCCCCTTTTCCAGTGCTGGGAGAGCAGAGGCATGAGAGGGTGAACACTTGAACCCAAGATCCATCCCATGCAACAGTGACAGCCTCCCCAGAGCTCTTGAATGTACAGTGTGATTCTACATCAGATACCTAATACTGAGACCTTTTAATACAGTTCCTCATGTTGTGGTAACTCCCAACCTTAAAATTATTTTTTGTTGCTACTTTGTAACCGTAATTTTGTTACTGTTATAAATTATAACATAAATATCTGATATGCAAGATATCTGATATGCAGTCCTCTGAAAGGGTCTTTTGACACCCCCACCCCCACCCCACAAGGTAGACCCACAGGTTAAGAGCTACAGGTCTAGATGCTTCCAGACTTATTTTGTAAAATGTTATCTCCCTTATGTTATTTGATTTATCTTTTCTTTCAAGGAAAGAGATTTGCTCAAAAATCCCATGGATTACAGCTAAATCCCAAAGGGCATATTCATCCACTTAGATACAGACAAGACCCCCCCCACCCCGAGTTCAACACCTTGACTTCCCTCCAGGAATGTAACTATAATTCTTCTCATTTGCTTCAGTTGCCTTATTAACTTGGAAACATACCAGAAGTCTTCTGTACATCTGCCTGGTGTACCAGGGAAGAATGCACAGATCCCACAGGCCTGGTTCAAACCACTTGCTCCTTAGGAAAAATGCCAGAATGCCCCACCAGCCTTGCTGACCTACAGTCAAATAAACATCACTCCCAGGACATGCACAGAGACTGTGGGCAGTGCAGAGGAGGCAGGGCAATCCAGAGGAAGCTCTCCAAGGGCAGGAATCCCGACACCCCTCATCCCAGCCCCTAGTCCAGTTCTGAGAGTGTGGTAAGTAGTCAGCATGTGTTTGTCAACTGAATATATGAATGAATGACCTGGTCAAGCCTATGCTATTCAGATTAGAAAGGAAGGGCAAAAGACTACAAAACCAAGATGCTTTCCTTAAACTGAATGCGTAAATGATTTGAATTAAAGTCAGAACACACCCCCAATAAAAACAACAACAAAATTGGCAGATATGGATATCTACCCTTTGTTTGGGGTAGGTTAAAACAATTTTAAGTCAACATTATAAATGTTAAGAATGTTGCCAATGTAAGTAAGAAACCAAAGCATAACTAGAAACAAATTGTCCATTTGTGCTAAGAATCAAAGGATTCCATGACCAACAGCCAAGACCCAGGCCTCCCAAAACCATTGAAACAACTCTCTCCTCTCTGAAATTTCCAATTTAGGGGCCTAACCCCCAGTCCTTTATCAACCACAAGAGTTTTCATTTCACCCCCAGAAGCATCACAACATTCTTCCCTAACTTTTCAAAGCAAACCATCTTAATTTGCTACATTACTGGGCAGGAAGAAGGAAATGCTGCGAAATCAGAGAAGTCATGATAATTCTATAAATACATAAATAAGCAAACAAATAAATAAATGTTCAAAATTCTCCATCAGTCTAGACACACATTTGTTTCTGGAAAATTCCACATTCCCCAAATCTAGAAAAATACAAAAGAAGCTAAAATATTCTCTAGAGTTGCTTGTGATTGGGGGCGTGGGGTGATATATATATATCCTATTATTGTGTTGCTTCTCTCCACTTTTGATTCTCCAAAGCAGAAGAGGTACAGCTCACTGGATGCAAGAGGGCAAGCTTGTTGGGGCTGGGACAGGATGAACAGTTTTGCCTTGCTCAAATTATTTTAAGTAATTGAAAACATCACTCGGCTGGTCAGCTGCCCAAGGCACAGAGGCACAGAGAAACAGAGAAACCAGGGGTTGGGACTGCTCTTCAAACTTGGCCTAAATCGCTGGTCAAAGGCGGGTGGGGAAGGGGAATGTTAGTCGTTTTTTTAAAGTAAGAAATTCTAAGTCTACTTCGTCCCACTACACCCACCTCCCCTTGCTATGCCATCAAGGGGACTCACCTGGGGAGCTTTTGTCTCCACAGACTTTTCCTTCAGGCTTCCTTACTGAATCATCTAGTTTTAATCTGATGGAAAATTAGCTCATTAAGCCCCCAGTTCCTTTCCAAGTTTCTCCCGAACAGATCACCCATTTGTGGCCTCTTCTTAGAGCTCTGTTGGTCTACTTCAAACTCTGATCCAACCTCCAGGGCTGGGATGATGTCCAACTCTGAGTCAGGTACTGTGCTGGGAAGCATCTCCTCTTGTGTCAACAGTCAACATTCGTAGATACTTGTTCAATGTCACGGTTCTAAGCCATGATCTGGGGGAGAGTTTGCTTTGTGGTTTTCCCCTTTTTTGGAAATGCATTTTAATCTTGCTTCAAATATTATTTCTTTATTTCTGCTCCTGCAGGTTGAAGCCAATAACTCCCATCCCCAACCCTCAGAGTGCCTGCTAGACCCAGGAAAGTAAAACAGGCTACACTCTGTTCTGATGCACATGTCACTGCTTAGGGTTTTAAACACTGCTTTTAAAGCTCAAATACTGTTTCAAGCAAAGAAACTCAGAATTACTGCTCTGGCAAATCACAGGCCTAAACAGGTTATGCTTAGCTAGGCCAGGTAGAGCAGGATTGTAACCTCAGCTACTCAGGAGGCTGAGGCAGAAGCATTGCAATTTACTATAGCCCTACTTAAGCTATAGCAGAAGTTTGAGGCACTTAATGAGACTACCTCAAGACATTTTTTATTTGTTTATTTATTATGTATAGTGTTCTTCACGCAGGCCAGAAAAGGGTGCCAAGATCCCATCATGCATGGCTGTGAGCCACCATGCTGTTGCTGGGTATTCAACTCAGGACCTCTGGAAGAGCAGTCAGTGTGTTCTCTCCAGCTCCTACCTCAAGACTTATAAAAAGCTCAAATAGGGCTAGGGATATAGTACAGTGTTAAAGTACTTGCTACTATGTATAATTTCTGATACTTCAAAACAAACAAAAAAAAGGAAATTCTTATGGCAAAGAGTTATCATTCAGAGTCCCAGGTCTTACTCCAAAGCCATCAGTTAGTGGATGTGCAGGCAGACTGAGTCAGTACCTGGGCAAAGAAAGGTACAGGGGAGAATTTGGAAGAAGGAAAGGGAGAAACATAATTAAATTATTATTTCAAATATTTAAAAAAAAGAGCACCTACTAGGAACTCCACATCATTGTAAGAAGTGGGCAGGGAGACATAATCCAGAGTATTCAGTGAAAAAAAAAACACAAAAACACAACAGGCGTGGGGAGAGGAGTCTAAGAGAATGTAGCAAATGTGGCCATTTTTTAAAATGTAATATTATATTGATTCTTTCGGAATTTCACATCATGCATGCCATCACACCCATTCCCCAGACCTTCCATGTCTGCTTCCTACCTGTAAGAGTAAATTTTATTTTCCAGATGTAACTGTCATCTCAGAGGAAGCTCACTCTTTATTTTTGATTAATTATTTTATTTATTTACATTCCAAACGTTGTCCCCTCCCAGAGGTCTTCATCCCATTCCCCCTCCCCATTGCCTCTGAGAGGGTGTTACCTCACCCCCACCTTTGGGCATCCCCCTTTCCTGAGGCCTCAATCTCTACAGGGTTAGGTGTATCATCTCCACTGAGACCAAGTTGCTCAACAGTGTGGGGATAGAACCTGAAGAGTCCACCTCCAGTAGATAGACAGGGTCCCCAGTGGAGGGATGGAGTCACCAACTCACCTTCAAAATTTTTGACCCAGAATTGTTCCTGTTTAAAAGAAATGCAGGAGCTGGGCAGTGGTGGTGCACACTTTTAATCCCAGCACTTGGGAGAGAAAAACAGGTGGATTTCTGAGTTCGAGGCCAGCCTGGTCTACAGAGTGAGTTCCAGGATAGCCAGGGCTATACAGAGAAACCGTCTCGAAAGAACAAAACAAAAACACACACACCAAAAAAAAAAAGAAAAAGAAAGAAATGCAGGGACGAAAATGGAGCAGAGACTGAAGTAAAGGCTGTTCAGTGACTAGCCCAGCTTAGGATCCATTCCATGGGTGGGTACCAAACCCTGACTCTATTACTGAAGCTCACCCTTTCTAATTCTTTCTAAACTCTGGCTGCCTGATTCAACTAGGCTGCTCTCGCTCAAACTCCTCTCCAAGCTGACTGATTTAAACTGGCTTTTCTTGGCTTCTTACTGAATTGCTCTGCTTGGCCTCAAACTAACTCTGGCAATTTGTTTTAATCTTCTCACTTTTTCTCATTCTCTGGTTTCAACTACCTAATGAACTCCATTCCACTGCTCTATAGCCAACAGAAGTCAATAGAACTAACTGACTCTTTTTCCCTGTGATGCTCTTCTAAGTCGCCTCTCTTTCCTGTCTGTCCTCATGATAGTTGTGCATATCCTATCTCTGACTCGTTCTGTCAGATCTTTCTCTGATTCATCACTTTGTCTTCCCCTCAATTAGACATCACTTTCAAACATGGCTGCTTCCTTTTATAAACTAACCTTACCTTGATTGTTAGGGACTAAATGTGTATTCTAAGCTGTGTCTGCATTCCAGCAGATCACACAGATCTAGAAGGTCTTTGGATATGATCCCTTGCCAGAGCAACCATGTTGTTACATTAAAATTCACTATCCCCACCTTTGTAACCTCCTCATTCAAAAATAAAGTCCAATTTGTGTTATCTATATACTCCCTGAAGCCTAGTCAAACTCTCAGTGGCCTGCTCCTTAAATAGAACAGTATTATTTGCCTTCTGCACCCCCCACCAGCAGTCATCAATTATGGAGAGCTAACTTTAGCATCTCTGTCATACTTTTAGGGGTGTGAGATGGAGGTAGAGGTTGTCCACGAAGTTGTCCATGTCTCTCTTTCTCAACTATACCTATGCAATCATTGATATCACTGCAAAAGTAGTTTCTTGGCTCTTCACAGTCAGCTGAATCCTGAATCACAGGCCTTCACATAGTTTCTGGCAATAGACCGTGAACATGGCTCCCAGCTGCAGTAGGTTCACAGACCCAGACAAGGCCCTCAGTGGCAGCACAGGCCCAGTCATCATGGCCTCATGTGGCAGCACAGTCCATAGACATCAACATGGCTGTAGGCTGCAGTACAGACCATGGATAGCTACATAGCCTTCATGGCAACACAGGTCACAGACATCAACACAGACCCTGGCTGAAACAAGACCAAGGACCTGGTCATAATCTGAACATTACCATGGCCTCAGGTGGCAGAGTGGGCCACTCAGATCAATGTGAAAAACTGGCCACTTTGTGGAGCCTTTCTGGATGATGGGGCTGCCCTGCAGGCAGATAACCGAGGCCTGTCCTGCCTCTCTTCATTTTTTTATATACCACTTGGCCTCATGCAAGGAAGGGCTGAATAGAAAATGAACTTTGCCATACAGCCACCTGTAGCCCATTTCTCAGACTCTGCCTCTTATGCCTGTCACGCTTTGGGACATTTTATGTCACCTATAATCATAGTCCCTCTTATACCACGGGAGCTAGCAAGCACAAGTTGGGCAGAGGGATGCCACCCAGCTGATCTCTTGACAATGTCATCAGTGCTGCCTGTAAGTCTTGAAGCCATGTTCTAGGACGGAAACGCTCAGCTTTTATAGCCTTCAAAACAGCTTGTCAGATAATCTCACTTATTTCTAATTCTAAGTTGACATCTAGCACTTCACAATGTGGAATTAAATGGTTAAAAAGTGTATACTTCAAGGTGTGTGGTATATTCTGCTAGTTTTTAAGTTAAACGATGTTATGCATCTTCAAAAAATGTAGAGAGAAATAAGAAAATGGGGAGATTTTACTTGAAGAGAGGGAGGTCAGTACAAAAAGAGAAAGACGAGGTAAAGGCATCACTAGAGATGTCGGAAAAAGCCATAAAAAATTATATTGTTTTGTAATTACTTAAAATTACATATAATGCATATATGCAAATACACATATATACATTGTATATGTATGTATATGCATGTGTAGATAGATGATAGATAGATAGATAGATAGATAGATAGATAGATAGATAGATAGATAGAAGATGGATGGGTTGATGTGTAGATAGAAAATAGATGGATGGTTGGATGGATGGATAAGTAGATAGATAGATAAATAGAAGATAGATAGATAGATAGATAGATAGATAGATAGATAGATAGATAGATTTTAAACTACCTAACAAAATCTCCAGTATCAGGTATGAAAAACTTTCTCTCAACTTGTTGTTCAGGGTTGACCAAGTGACTCCCAGAACATTATAAGTTCTTGCTATTGCCTATGGCTGCCTCCCATAGGTTGAAAGTCAACCCCATTGCTGAAGACCTCACACATTTCAGACATAGGACTCAAAGGGTCTGAGCTGGATCTGACCTGAAAGGCCCTCCCTGAGGAGTCGCTCTCAATGTAAGATGCTATGCAAGCTGTCAAGGGAGGAAAGAATCATCTGTCCTACCAGGCTGGAAGGTCTATGAACCACAACAATGAAGACAGCTTAAGCGTGCGATAGTGGCCCGATAGCTTGTGGCTAATCAACAGCTGTCAAATTTAAGGCTTACTCAATAGGAGGAACATCATGCCTGGAAACCTAACCATCTACCCAGGGCTAGTTTTTATTATCAACATGATACAAACAGAGTCACCTGAGAAGAGGGAACCTTAATCAAGTAAACTCCTTGCTCAGAATGGCCAATGGACATGTCTTTGGGTCACTGTCTGATTGCTGGTTGATTTAGGAGAACCCAGTCCACTGTGGGCAGTACCATCCCTAGGCAGGTGGACCTAGGCTGCATAAAAAAGTTAGGTGAGCATGAGTCAGGAAGCAAACAGGGGAATGAGTCAGTAAGCATCTTTCCTCCATGGTTCCTGTCTCCAAGGTTTTTTTGTGTTTTTTTTTTTTAACTTGCATTCCTGCCCTGATTTCCCTCAATAATGAATTCTGCCCTAGAAATGTAAACCACCTTCTCTTCTAAATTGGTGTTGGTCTGAGTATTTTATCACAATAGTAAGAAAACTAGACTATATGGATAGTCGCAAATGTCATATATATATATGAATGAGAGGGGGAGGGAGGGAGGGAGGGAGAGAGCAACAGAGACAGAGAGAGACATGGACAGGCAAATGTAGAATATACATCTGAAGATACAGATATATAAAAGTATATATTCATCTACATATATAGAGATACATTTATAGATATATGCATATAGTATGACATTAACATTTTTAACTTAGTATGGCTTCATTTAGTTCCTATAAATAAAAGAGTCCAAAAGTGTGAAAATTTATCTTAAATTTAGTTCCTACAATTTTAGTGAAAGTCAACATAAGTTATTGTAAATCATAAGGCATAAAACATGTAATTTACCAGAAATGCAGGTCTAAATGAGTAGTCATTAGTCTAGTTATCTCTATAGATAAATAATTTCTACTCTTGGAATGAATCAAACATGGGCATCAATTATCATAATATTTTCTATTTTTACATATAAAATAGCTCAGAAATTTTGTTTGCATGAATGAGAAATGGAAGCGTTTGGGGCTGGAGAGATGGCTCCGCAGACAAAAGTGGTTGCAACTCAGACCAGACAACCTGAGTTCTTCTCTCAGAGCCCACATAAAGGCGGAAGAGAGAACCACTCCAAAAATGTGTCCTCTGACCTTTGCATGTGTGCCACGGCACAGTGTACCACCCCCTTCACACACACAATAATAGTAAAAACAATTTTTAATTTAAAATCGCACAGTGGCATGATTATAGGAAAGCCTGCCTAAAAGCCTCATCGAGAGCTGACAAAGGGTTGGACTATACTGCAAGATCTCCAAGAGCTGAGAGCTACAGCTTTTGTCTGAAACCAGAGGTAAACATTTACAGGATGAGAAAAGAAGACAGCTATCCCCAACAGGCATGCTCAAAGGCAATCTGAGACAAGATTTCACTTGATTTAAGACACAATAAACAGACTAGTCCAGGGAAAGTGCTTAGAACATGTCTTCATTTTACATGCGAGCATTAATCATCACCAATAGTGTCATTTGGATTGTTTTATGGAAGTTTTGAGCATCTGGCAGTCTCTTCTCTGAAGACGTTTCATATAACATGGAGGATACCTATCCTTGAGGGAATCTTAGCCTTCAGCCTCTCAAGATCCTGAGCTAGAGCAGGTTCAGATGCACACAGCAGAGACAAGGGAGAACGATGGCTACACTAGGTAGAACCTGATTTCCATCCAGTGAGTCAGGACCCCACACTCTTTATGTACAATTCTTCTGCCAGTCCCAGAGACATTGCTTTTATCTGCATGGCCCAAGAGAGCTAACCAGCATGTTTCCCATTCCAACCAGTAGGAAGGACAGGAAAACATTAGGACATGCTCTGTATGGACTGAATATTTTATGTTACTCTACATTCATATACAAGAACTCATCTCCTAATGTGGTAATTTGGAGGTGGGGCTTCTGGAAGGTAGTTGGGTTTACATGAGATAATGGCGTAGGATCCTCATGGTGGGATTACTGCCCTTGTAAGAAGACACCAGGGCTATACCACTCCTAGACACATACCCAAAGGACTTTAAGTTTTTCCACAGGGATACCTATGTATCAATGTTTGTTGCTGCACAATCACGAGAGCTAAAAATGAAACCAGTCTAAATATCCACAAGCAATGGATACTTTTTTTGTAATGTGGTACAGGTGAGAGAGGTGGCTCACTAAGTAAATGTGCTTGCCACTAAGCCTGATAACCTGAGTTCAAGCCCCAGGTTCTGCATGGTAGAATGAAAGAATTCTGACTGACTCCCTTAAGGTGTCCTCTGACCTCCATGTGTGTGCTTTGTGCGGTAGTAGGAATGCAGGCGCATTTCTCAGTGTCTGGTTCTCAGTCACCATTCTGGTAGTTCATCCTGTCCCCAGCTGTGTGCAGGTTGAGATCCTGCTTTGTCTCCCACTTAAGGACATTAGTGCAATAGACAGATGTCCCTGCCTGCCTGCACTCCTGAACATTACTGCTTCCCATTGCCCTGCCGGTCATCTGCTATTTTCCCCTGGACTAAAGACACAGCAAAGAACTAGAAAAATTTACCTCCCCAGTGGAACACACACAAGTCACCCTAAGGGTCATCCCTCAAGTTCAGAAGATAGAGACTAAATCACCATCTGATCTTGAGTTGAATCAGTTGAAGCTGCTCCATTGGCCACTCCAAGTCATTCCTCTTTGGCGTAACTCTAGCTCATTTGGTTTGGGATCAACTTCAATATCCTGTCAAAGGGAGACATCTAACCTGCTTCTGCTACAGCTAATCATGAGTTTATTCTCCTTGGTGTAGAATAGCCCTTAGCATCTGTTTACACCAGTGGTCTTCAACTTTCCTAGTTGAAGACCACTGGTGTAAACAGATGCTAAGGGCTCCTTTAATGCAGTTTATCATGCTGTGGTGACCCCACAACTATGAAATTATTTTTGTTGCTACTTCAAAACTGTAATTTTTCTACTGCTATGAATTGGAATGTGAATATCTGTGTTTTCCGGTGGTCTTAGCTAACCCCTATGAAAAGGGCTGTACAACCCCCAAAAAGGTCTTGACCCATAGGTTCGGAACCACTGCCTTAAACCTTCCTACACTAGATGACCAAGGATTAACAATACAAGTAATTTTGACTGCATCCCTAATGTTTAATGGCCAGGTGGAAAAAAGGGGTCAAAGTTACATGAATTCAAATTCACATAAATCTCTGTCTGTCTGTCTGTCTGTTTTGTTTTGTTTTGTTTGTTTTGTTTTGTTAAAACAGAGTCTCTCTGTGTAGCCTTGGCTGTCCTGGAACTTAACATGCATCTTCAAACTATATTATGTGGAAGCTGACAAAGGAATTACAAGCCAACCTTTGAAGTTACAAATGCCTTTCAGCTTTGGAATAGTCAGTGCCCAAGAAATACTCAACACAAATAAACTCTCACTTGGTGGTGTTGATAGTGGCAGTTAAGTTGTTATTCTCTCTAACACTTGGCAGCTTTATGTTCATTTGTTTTGATGGGGAAAGGCAGAACTGCCAGAGCCCTGTCTTGAATACTCAGAGCAGCGCGCTGGGCCACAGCATTGTCTCCATCCAGGGCTTTCGAAACTTTAGCACGCCCCCTACCTATGTAACTTCTGTTTCTATCTCAAACACTTGTGGATTGGTTTGAAGAATGCTGGGACAGAAAACAGGGCTGTTCCCTTGTTTCCTAATAAACTTGGCAGATGACCACAGGTTAACAGTTGACAAAATTATGAGGTCTTATTCCTCTTGGTGTCTATGTTCTCCAAGGAGCCTAGTGTGGTAAATGAATGATGAAAGAACCTGCAAAGCAGAATATAAAGCTACATTTGCCTTTGAGTTATACAAGACTCCCTGAGCTGAGAGTTCGATGAAGTGTGTGATGAGTAAACTTTACGTATTATCTTCTGGGGCTATTGTCATGAAACTGTCCACCTCAACACACACACGAGTGCACACGCACACACACATGCACATGCCACATGCTCAAACCTAGGCTATATTTAAATGTCTTACAGAAATGTCCTACTAAGCTACAATGTGTAGAGTGATATAACAAAAGATGGATGACATAATTTACCCTGGTCTTGCCCGGAATGGTGGCACATACCTTTAATCCCAGTATTCTCAAGGCAGAGGCAGGAAGATCTCTGTGAGGCTCTGGTCTACCTACATAGTGAGTCTAGGACAGCCAAAGCTATATAGTGAGACCTTGTCTCAATTTTTTTTTGCTCCGGCTTTATCATCTTCATATTTTAAATAGCATGAAATAACACACTGACACTAATTTTGGTTCATGGTACTGGTTCAAGGACGAGAAGCTACACTTGGTGATGATTGTACTGCAGTAGAGTTCCGAGGTAGTGGAAGGCATTATCTACTTAGAGATCAAACCAAACTGGCTCTTCTTATAGCTGACCTACTCTTCAGACCCAGCAATTCAATGAGTGGATTAACTCAGGCATGATGGCAGAGTCCTAATTGCCTCTTAAATCCCCACCTGATTTTCCCGCCTAATAGCTCATCATCGGCATTAGATGTCAGTGTGAGTTTCACGGGCGGACAAACAATATCAAACCACAGCACCGCTCTGGCAGCGGCTGCTGCATCCTTCCAGTTGGCCTCATGTGCAGCTGTTTGCCCACTGGTCACTGGAGCAACATTTCTATTTTGTGTTAAAGTTTCATCTGACATATTACTGTAAATATTTTGTTTCTGCATAGGCAGAAAGAAAAATTTTAGTGACTTGTTAAAGACCTTTGAGCTGGTCCCTCCAAATTTATTAAATTGTTTTCTCAAACCATCCACTAGGGAGAAGGGAAAGTTTTAGTTGGATTTTTCTTTTCAAACTTCTTGATCATGATTTCTGGTTTTTTTTTTTTCTCTACATCCACTATGTTCATAGCAGCCTTATTTATAATAGCCAGAAGCTAGAAAGAACCCAGATGTCCTTCAACAGAGGAATGGATACAAAAACTGTGGTACATTTACACAATGGAATATTACTCAGCTATTAAAAACAATGAATTCGAGAAATTTTTTGGTAAATGGATGGAACTAGAAAATATCATCCTGAGTGAGGTAACCCAATCACAAAAGAACACGCATGGTATGCATTCACTGATAAGTGGATATTAGTCCAAAAGCTTGAAACAGCCAAGATTCAACTCACAGACCACATGAAGCTCATGAAGAAGGAAGACCAAGTGTGGGTGCTTCGATCCTTCTTAGAAGGAGTAACAAAATACTCAAGGGAACAAATATGGAGACAAAGTGAGGGACAGATACTGAAGGAGGGGCCATCTGGAGACCATTCCACCTGAGTATCCATCCCATGTGCAGTCACCAAAAGTAGACGCTTATGTGGATGTCAGGAAGTACATGCTGACAAGAGCCTGATATAACTGTGTCCTTACAGGTCTGCAAGAATATGACATATTCAGAGGCAGATGCTCACAGCTAACCATTGAACTGATCAAGGGGTTCCAATGGAGGAGTTAGAGTGAGGACTGGAGGAGCTGAAACGATTTGCAGCCCCATGAGAAGAGCAACAATACCAACCAACCAGAGCTCCTCAGGGTCTAAACCACCAGCCTGGAAGCACATAGGGAGGGACCCATTGCTCCAGCTCTATATGTAAGGGAGGATGGCCCTGTCGGGCATAGGTGGGAGAGGAGACCCTTGGTCCCATGAAGGCTGGACGCCATGTGTGAGGGAATTCAAGGGTAGGGAGGTGGGAATGGGGGCGGGGGGTAGGGGCACATCTGCAGAGAAGCAGGAGGAAGGGTGATGGGATAGGGGGTTCCTGGAGGGGGGGATGGGGTAAGGGGATAACATATGAAATATAAATAAAATATCCAATAAAAAAAGAGAGAGAGAGAAAGAAAACATTGATGTAAGAATCATATATCATCTCTCTGACTCTACCATCTGCTTATTTTAATATTTATCTATTTTATACTGCTCTTTAGTAAAAACTAAAAGTTCTGGATATCTGCTGACTGAGACACATTCAATAGACACCTTAGAACTCTGCATACTTAGAGATATAAGCATCATAATGTCTTGGGGATTCCCTTCCTCTCTCTTCCTTCCCCTCCCCCTCTCCCCCTCTCCTTCTTCTCTCCCTCTCCTTCTCCTTTTTCCTTCTCATCTCTCACACTCTTCCTTCATCCTCAGCCTTCTTCACTATCACCCATTCAGAAATATCCCATGGAATACATTAGAATATAAGGACAGCTAGTTCCTGGTTGTGTTACTCCTGCAAACCCCAGTCTGTGTGTATCCCTGATACCAGCCCATGTGAGTATTAAAATCTGCTGGTATTCTTACCCCTCCAGGACCACTCCATGTAGGACATCCCTGCTAGAAAGGACATCCTTGCTAGAAGAGACATCTTTGCTGCATCCACACATTGTAGATGTCCCCCCAGAAAGCGCTCATCTTTATAGTCTGTGGAAAATTCATAGTCTGTGAAATTTGATCCTCCTGTGTCCACCAATGTCTGATGTCTTTTTAAACACAGCGTTCTAAAAGCCCGCCCATTTTGTCCTCTATTATAGTGTGAGAAGCATCTGTCCCAGCACCCATACCCTAAGGAAAAGGGTCACTGCATAAAAGTAGATTCTGTCCTCCTCACCAGGATCATGTACTGGAAATGCTGCTGCTTGTTACTATGTGGTTCTTAGTGACTTTGTGTGTGTGTCATTTGGAAATTTCTTCCCTCCGGGACTTTAATTAAGTAAAAATCTAAGCTCTCTGGAAATGATAGACTCTGACAGAAGGTATAACCTGCTAGGCATCATCCCGGACTACTTTTCTCCTTCTGTGTGTCTATGAGTGCCTAGTTTGAAATTGTGTTCATATTTTAAAAATAGAAGTGTTCACATTGAAATGTGTGTGTGTGTGTTTCCATTGATGGGTAGTGACATCTGACAGCACTGGTCACTTCTGCATGACCACAGTACCCTAAAATAGAGAACTGGCCAGTTGCTTCCAACAGGATAAGCAACAGTGCTTCTGACTGTGGCCACATGAGTTTGCAGCTCCTGATCTAGGGAGTGAACCAGCGTGGCATTACAGGAGGCTGCACAGTGGCATTCCGTAGAGCTTAGGATAAATCCAAACCCATCTCATGACCAACAAGACCTTAGACACTATACTCTTGGACCCCTCCCTGGCTCATCACATTCTGTTCTCCTACCCACTCAGATACCTGCCTACTGCTCCTCAATTAAGTAAAACCTACTCTAGGGTCAGGCCTTGGCTACTTTCTCTTCCTATTAACTTTTGCACGAGTAGACATGTGAAGCAGTTCTTAGGTTTTCCCGGGTCTTAACTAGCACCCCTCAGAAGGGATTTTTCTAGTCATCTTGTCTAACACAACAGCATTCACGTGTCTAGCGTTAGAGTGGTTTTGGAACCCTTCCCTTGCACTAACATTCTACCATGTGTGTCTGCTAGCCAATTGTCTACACCAGTTACTCCAGTTTTGTTGTTGGGCCACAGTAAGGATATCAGTGTCCAGCACATAAGTATTTGAAAAGCAGTAGATAAACTGTAGATGACATGAGGTCCTTGTGCTCACGGATAAGCATTATGGTAATGCAGGGCTGTCTCTTCAACAGAAGGAATGGATACCTGTTTTCTGCCCAGAAAACTGGGAATAGATATAGTCAATAGGCTGGCAATCTGTGCTGTGTACAGCCAGGCCACACCTGAATCCTCCGGTCTATTATGATTATCCCAGACTCTTTCTTCCCAGCTCTTTGTCTCTAGCATCTTTCACCATCAATAGAACCCATCCACAGGTTCTTTAAACCGATCCAGGTAACTTCTGCTATCTGGATGCCACTCCTGATATGTACATCTCAATAGTTCTCCATAAACCTTTATCTCGAGCACCATTCCTTGGGAAATAGAACCATCCATCCTTACAGGAGGTGTCCCATGTTCTTTGAAGAATTCCAACGTTATCATATCACTTAAGTTGTGTTGTATATATGGGACTTAGTTTAATTATCATCCGTAAGCTTTATTTTTTTTTCAAAATTGTGCTGTATTTAAATATGCCTGAAAGAAACTTACCAATGCCAGACTCTAAAAGTTTGAAGCAATACCAGCTCCTGACTTGTGCTGAACCACATTTCCTTCTTGACTCGTGTGAATTATTACTCTGCCAACTCTGGTATTTTCAGGAACCCTCCCCCCTCTACAATGAACATAAGAGAAAAAAAAAAAACCTCTTATCTTTGGTTCCCCAGGTCCTCTTCAGAGCAATAGAATAATTTAATTTCTACTGCAGCATTATTTCCAGCCTAAACTGTGTGTCCTAGCTGGATGTGATGGTCCTTGCCTTTAATCTAAGTGTGAAAGAGTAAGAGGTAGGTGGATCTCTATGAGTTCCAGGCCAGCCAAGGTTACATATTGAGATGTGTCTCAAAATTTTTTTTAATAATTTTCTTATCTCCCAGACCTCATAATAGTTTAGAGATTTTTTTTGCCAGCTTCTCTATCCTGTTATGGGCCACCAGAAATGCTCATTTTAAAGAAAAAAGCAGAAAGGAGATACATACTTTAATGACAGCAGATAGAGCTAAGGATTCCATGTATGTACCAAAATCGGTGAATGTTCAAGTCCTGTACATAGCCCATGGTGGCATAGTGTTTACCTGCACAACTTGTCAGTATACTTTAAGATTCTCTTAGTTACTTAAAATAACCTAACCCAAGGGAATGCAGAGGTAAATACTCATTCACTTTTTAAATGTATTTATTCATTTAGAGATCATAGGACAACTCACAGATGTTGGTTCTCTACTTCCAACAGATGGGCCCCAGGGATCAAGTTCAAGGGACCAGGCTTGGAAGCAAGAACTTTTACCCAGTTCTCCAGCCTCAGAAACATTTTCATTTCAAATGTTCTTTTCTCTCGAAGTTTGGATATGAATGTATGGATGTGAAACTCACAGATTTAGTAGCCAACTTCTAAGAGCTTCAGGGTAGTCCCTCAAGGGACTTGGGGATTAATCGTGTAGCTCCTTCCTAGTGGGCTCAGGCACGTGGCTGTACAGCTGATCAGGCTACAGATACTCTGCAGTTGAGCCAAAGACCTGTTCACCATGTGAACAGAGACCAAGTTGGCTTGCCCAAATGTGAGGCCCTGAGCTGTCCTATCCAACATGGGCCACCGTTTCCCATGACTGCCGGGCTTTGTATTTGACTTGACGAAGGCTATAGGTATTGGAGAAATGACCGGCACAAGGAGTGTAAAGCTGGGACCTGGTGGGCCATGTACTAGAATGGAGAGGCTCCGGGAGCAGCCCACAAGTGCAGGCTTCTCATCTCCATAGGGAGTCTCTGTAGTCTCAGGCTGCACTCAACTGGGATGAGGAAGCTTTGATTGGTACTTTTGACACCTACTAGCTTTAGCTAAATGTCCACCATCTGTCGTCATTTATATTCAAATCAGGGGAAGGCCTTGTCATTCCCATGAGTCCAAGGCACTGGCTTACTTGATGTATCTGGCTTCCATAGTGGCTTTTAACTTAGATTCTTTCATTCTCCCTCTAATGCAAAAATTCCCAGTCAGAGAGAATAGGGTTGTTAATAAAATAATAACGATAAGGTACCGGTAGAGTCCTACAGTAGCGCTGTCTGAGCATAGCTCTCTCATTTCTTGAAAGGGCTGTCCAGGGCTCAGACTCTGCTTCCTTGAGTCATTTCCTCAGGACTGCCAGGGAGCCTAGGAAATTTATGTATCTTGGTGGCTCAGGTCATGCTCTGGGGCAGCCATCCTCACTGTTCATGGCAGGCCATGCACATCTCTCAGCAGTGTCCTGCAGAGCATTCCAAATCACCTTCTGTCTTTGGGAAGAAAATAAAGAAAATCTGGCTCCCTGGAGTTGCCCCAGCTCACTTTCTTGGAAAGTGGAAACTTCTTGGAATTCACTATTTCTTTTGATGTTTACCAGTACATCACTACTCAGTGCTCATGCCAAGATCATGTCTTGGTTGGGGGTGATATATTGCCTACCTAAAGCATATTCCAAGCAACTTCCCACCACTCGTAGGGGCGGAAAGATCGTGATCAGCATAGATGGCAAGATGCCAAGCAGCGAGGCTCCAGATCTCCTCTGGACATCTTAGTCACCAACACAGGGCTGCCTTTGAGGAGCTCTGGATGTCAGGGAGTGAGTCCAGGAAGGTGTGTGACTTTGGAATAATGAGAGGCTGGTTAAGTAAGTTAGGAAAGCCTGGAATTCACAACGACAGCCAACCCTAGACAAGGTGATGAAGTTGCAAAGTTTTGTGTTTGGCTGCTCTCCAAAGTGTCCTGAGAATCTCTCTCACCCTCTCCTTTGTCTCCTACTCCCCCTTCCCTCTTGCAGCTCTGGGACTCTGTCTTGGCTTCTCACCCCTAGGGGAAGCTCCTCTGAGGTTCTTTTTCTCCCATGGAAACTACATTTCTTTCCCACTGGGCTCTGCTAGTTGAGGCTGGCCAGTTAATGGGGTGAGGCAATTTACTTAAAGGTGGGAGTCCTTCAGTCTAGTAAAAACATGAAATTTGAAGGACTTACAGTGATATAACTGTACATGCTTATCTTTTAGGAGAAAAGCCTTCCATTTCGCCATATTCTAAAATATGTCTATGATCCCACATAAAGTTAAAGAACCTGTGACAAGGTTTCCTGTTAACCATAGTGTGAGGGAGAAATAGATAAAATAAACAGGGTTTCAGTCCAGAGCTAAGTGAGGGAGAAAAGGTTATGTGGGCAGGAGACAAGGTGTTACACTCATGTTGCCTTGGATATCACATCCACCAACCCCTTGCTCAGGACAACTAGCAGCTCATCTCTTCTCAGGAGCAAGTGTTTTGTTTAAAACACAAAACCTTCCCACTCACAAATCACAGGCAGTATCTGAAAATTCCAAGGTTTTTATCAGGCTTAGGATGCTACCCAGTTTTGTCATAGTCAAGAAAATCTAGTCTGGGTAGCAGTGGCTGTGGGCAAGGGCTGGGAAGGCTGAGTTTGAATCCCAGTTCTACCACTAATCTAAAAAGCCAACTCCTGAGAACTGCTTAGCATCCTTGGACCTCGGTTCCCTCATCCTCAAAATATCCCAGGCAGTCTTCTCCAGTCCTGAAACTCTAAATAAGCCACCAAACATCTACTTCAAGTAAAATGTCTATACTTTTTATTATTATTAAAAGACTGTTTTCATATTTCAAAGGAAACATTATCTGGCCAAACACTAAGTTGTTTTCTTCCTCCTTAATATGTTAACATCTTGTCCCAAGGAGCAAAGCTTTCTCTTGAAAGCTTCAGAACAGTTTGTGGCGATTGCAGTCCTTGTCTCGGAAAGATTAATTGGAAATGAAATCTAAGGAAGAAAATTCAAAGCCCGTTTCTGTGCTTCCTGCTTTGTAGATCTTCTAACATGTAAATGGACCGTTACAAAGAGGATTAGTTATTAGAATGGTCTGCGTGCAGTCCAATGTTCAGCTCCCAGTTCATTCCTTGCCAGAGAGTCCCAGCTGAGCTGCATCCTAAAGGCCTCCTTTTCATCCTTCAGGGGGATGCACTGCATACTAACTCCAAGACCTGTGTTTTCCAACTTCAATTTAACCACAACTTTTACAAACTGTAGACTCTCACCCAACTCTCTAATAGTGCTGAAAATTTGAAACAACAAAACAAAACTACTGGTAATAATATTGAGAAGCCCTTTCCTCCCCATATTGCTTTTGATCTTTGTTTTATCACAGTAGTAGAAAACCTAACTTAGACAAAGGATGGACGGGGCAGGGAAGGGGGTACTTACAGGAACAGAAATGACTCAGAGACAGCTGCATCAGCAAAAGCCCACACCATCATGGGTAAAAACTTAGAAAAGCTGGAGCACTGGAGCTCACTGCATGACTTATGGACAACTCAGATGGGAAACTATTTCAGGCATCTCAGGTAGCCTGAGCATCTTCTGGGCAGTTGTGTGAGTCTAAGAGGTCTCTCAACAGCCACTATAGGTTAGATATGCTTGGGAAGGAAGGGAATCTAGTGTATCTGGTCAGTTTCGGGGACTTCCTGAACCAAGGAAGTTGTTTACTTCCTGTGCTTAATGAGCTTTCCTGCAGGATGGAATGTTTTTCACTAACCCTTAAACCATTGGTTCTCAACCTGTGAGTTGTGACCTCTTTGGCAAACCTCTATCTCTAAAAATATTTACATTACAATTCATAACAGTAGCAAAATTACAGTGATTGAAGGAGCAGCAGAAGTAATTTTATGGTTGGGGGTCACTGCAACATAAGGAACTGTATTAAAGAGTCACAACATTAGAAAGGTTGAGAACCACTGCCTTAAAACGTCTATCCTATCATGCCACCTCCCTTTTAACATCCTACATCTTAATCAACTTTCTTCCAAGATGGACATTTTATCTCAAGGAAACATGTTATGTAGGAGTAAGACAGGATTCAAATGGATAATCAATTTAACTTGGAAAAAGATCAGAAATATCCTAGTTTGCTTTCTATTGATGTGATAGGCACCATGACCAAAAGCAATCCAAGAGGAGAAGGTTTATGGTTTATGATTTACACATTGCATTCTTCACAGTCCATCATTGAAGAAGCCAAGGCAGCAACTCCAGCAGAGCAGGAATCTGGAAGCAGAAACCAACTCAGAAAGCATGGAGGAGCACTGCTTACTGGCTTGCTTTCCCCAGCTTTCTCAGTTTGCTTTTTTATGGGACACAGGACCACTTTCTCTGGGATGGGCTGTCCATAGTGGTCACATGAATCATTAATCAAGAAAATGTTCCTACCCTCTTGCCTACAGTCTAATCTGATGGAGGCATTTTTTTCAACTGAGGTTCCCTCTTCCCAGATGACCAGTCTTGTATCGTGTTAACAAAAAAGTAATCAGCACAAAGGGTACTGAGCTGACTTGGAGGGGCTACTTACCCACCCACTCGATAATCATGACTCCTTTTCCACTCCCATGTTTGCTGGGCACATGGCTGCCCAGGAGAAAGACTGTATTTCCAGTTGCCTTTGTTATTGAGTGTGACAACTGATGTGAAGGTAGTAATATAGATGACCTCTCAACTCACACCCTTCCTGGAGGACAAGTCCACACTCTTCTCCTCTGCTGGGCTCGAACATGGGAGTAACAGAGCAAAGACAACTCGTCATATATTGAAAATGAGAGAGTAAGAAAAAAAAGTCTGGTCACTGTCAGGGTACAGCCACTGTACAGCCATCTGCTGCTTATCCTTGGTCTATTTGTTTCTTAAGAAAAACATTAGCTTGTCTTGTTGAAGCAACAGAACCTAACCCATATTAATCATGGAATGATTAACAGTAGCGTTATGATTTTAAAAGATTTAATGATTATACCCCAAACTTCATGTTCCTTCTTTCCTTTGACCATGGCTACCTGAACAAAAAAGAAAAAGTGGAATCAGAATCAAATTTGTTTTTTCACTGGTTGCTAATTGGTCTTCAGCCAAAAAAAAAAAAAAAAAAAAGCAAATTAGGAAAGATAATTTTAATTGAGTATTTTGTGAACAGATTGTGTATGTGTCTTAGACCAATTAATGCAACAATTCCATGAGGTAGACATTACTATTACTCCACCTTACAAATACAGATAAAATATAAGCTGAGATCAGGACCGCAGGCATCTGTAGCTTTAACCATTTCCTATAACACCCAGCTTTCTGCATTGGTGGGAGGTCAAGATCAAAGTGAACACCAAGAGCGTAGTCAATTCTGTGCACATCAGGGATACTACTTAATGAAGATGTTCTCACAGCCTGAGAGAGGGGGGCATATAAATCTGAGCCCCATGCCTCTGGCCTTTTATCTCTCACAAGGGAGAGGAAAAGAAGACATAAATGCTACTGGTACTAAAAGAATCTCTAGAGCTCAAGGCCTATCTCTGCTTACAAAAGAGCAGACAAGACTCACAGTCAGTGGGAAGAATGGAGGATACATATCCATCAGGAGGTGGATATGTATAGATGTCCCATGAGAATTCCCCAGGGTACCAGAACTGTGATCTTCCCCTCTCTGGCCAAGGAAGGAGTAATCGATCTCATAGTGTTAGAAAATGTTTTCTTCTTACTTCATAGGCAAGGTGCTTGAATCTTGAATACAATAAACCATCCAAGATCGTATCGGTATTTACTTAGTGGACCTGAGGTCTTAAGTGAATCCTGAAAAGTAGTGATACGTTTTTCATAGAAATTGTAGGTGATGAAAATGAAGGATGAGCAGAATATGTTCCATGGAGTTGAATCTTGAGGGAGAATAGCTTTGCTTCAGACTTGGGGTGATGAGGAGGGAAGAAAGGGCTATTAAGTTATTACCCTCATGTGAATCAATAACATGAGGCACTACAAAGTTTCCCAAAAAGTGATAGAATTGCTTTTATATGGATATGTTATTGCATTGGGGGAGGTAAGTGTGAAATAAATTAACACATGTATTCCATCTCTCTGTGGATGTAAGGTCTCTAATTGAGTTAGGTCGATGTAGTAGTATGCCAATAAGCTCATGGTTGCCTAGCAACTGCTTAGGATGTAGGCTTCACCACATGTAACTCAGGTGAGAGGGTGGCGGGGTGTTTTGTTTTTAAGGAGCACATAGTACAGTCTTAAAGGAGAGATTTGGATGAGAAGAGGACATGGTGTCTTGGGAATAATCAACTGCTACACACTCCCATACAATTTGAGTTAAGTCTTTTCCATCTGTCAATTCAGCTTCCTAGCACGGAGTCACAAAGTCTCCCTGACTGGCACATAACAGTCCCTCCAGACTTCCTTCATAATGATCCAGTTTTAAGTAGTGAAGGGAAGTCCTGCTAGCTATTAGGTCAACCACATAGGAGGCAGCCTGGTTGCAGCCTTCTTTTTTTTTTTTTTTTTTTTTTGGTTTTTCGAGACAGGGTTTCTCTGTATAGCCCGGGCTGTCCTGGAACTCACTCTGTAGACCAGGCTGGCCTCGAACTCAGAAATCCGCCTGCCTCTGCCTCCCGAGTGCTGGGATTAAAGGCGTGCGCCACCACCGCCCGGCGGTTGCAGCCTTCCTGACTTCTGCAAACCACCATTATTCTTCCAGAAAAAAAAATAGTCATTTTGTTCCTTTTTAACTAAAGTTTGTTTCTGCTGCTTTCAACTGATGAATCAAAGAACTCCAGATCACTGGGGCAGTGGAGAGGGAAGGGATCTCCAAGGTTAAATTCATTTGTTAACTTTGGAATTAAGTGTAGCAACCATAGGGTCTAAGATAGGATTTTGCAGATCCATTTTGACATATTCATGACTTTGTAACTCTCCACATGAGAATATAGTACTTGAAGTTCCCAAGCCATTGTGTGCCTAGAGCAAAGTAAAGGATCTGGGCTCTCTGGTTCCAGAGATTTTTCTCTTTCATCTTAAAGAATTAAAATTTCAATGTATGTAAACTTTGACCTAATGGTTATGAATTCTTTAGGTCTTAGGTGAAGGTCTTAAGATTGGGTATTTAAATTTTAAGATTGTAGGTGAAAAAAAAAACTATGTCTTTTAATTCTTCACACCCACAAAGTACTAGTCATGGACTGATTACAAATCTAAACTGTACTTTGAGCACGTTGCAAACCAGTCATTGTATAACCACACAGTGGTTTAATGTGATTAAAGCCACAATGGATTGCAGAATGTTCTTCGTTGAGGCCAAGAGAGCTGACCCATGTCACCTTGCCAAAACGTAATTTTCATGATTGCTTTCAGCCTGCCCAAGATTCTTGTGGTTCCCACTGGTAAATTGATCCTTTACTTCCTGACTTTTGCTGCTGTCTGACTGCAGCTCCCTGCATTGCATCACAGGACTCTTGGAAGGGCTGGCAGCCTCAGGATGCTTGCTGTGAACCCAGCCAAGGCTTGATTACTCACAGGGGGGATCAAGAGCAGATCCATCAGCAGGCTGTGGTTATCAATGACGTGATTGCTGCCACGAAGGACGTTCAGCTCAGCCCAGTGTTTATGTCAACTATGTGTTCAGTTCATGCCATATGCTAGACTGGAATATCATACCATATGGTAGACTGGGACATGCAAGTTTCTGAAAGGTGTTCTCTAGAAAGCTGAGACATTGGCCTGAAACAAAAGTACAGTCCTATTTATCACAGCCTCTTCTGCGCACAGATAGCAGGCACTCTTTGGCATAGAGTGTTTGAACTACAGGGACAATTTCACAAAATAGCACAAGTTCAGCCAGTAAGGTGCTCACGTCTATAATCCCAGTACTCAAGAAGCTAAGACAAGATCTCTGCAAGTTTGAGGTCTTTATAACCCACTTAGTGAGTTCCAAGCCAGCCTTGTCTTCTTAGTGAGTTACAGGCCAGCCTCAGCTACAGACAGAGACACTGTCTCAAAACCAAACAAAAATACGGACTACTTTATTTTTTAAAATCTTGAAATAAATTTTGGAGGAAAAAAAATCCAACTGAAGACATTCAGTCTTGGAGGAGGGGGTTATACTACAAAAAGAAAACTCATTCAGTAGCTAGCAAAAAGGTTAAAGACAATGACCACCAAGCCTGAAGTCTTGAGTTTGATTCCTGAGAGGAGATCACCCCCCCAACACACACACACACACACCATGATAAAAGGAGAGAAGTTACTCCCATGAGTTAGTTTCTGATTTCTACACATGCACTGTGGAATGCAGACATCAGCTCACACACACACGGAAGAAATAATGAATAAATAGGATAAGGTGTGTTATGAAGGAAACGGGTTCAATACAGAAGAAATATTGACTCCAAGGAAAAAAGGATGTTCTTTGATCTCTAATGAATTCATTAGCAAAGGCTTCTTTTGGAAACATGCACCAATACAATTGCATGTATACTTGTAAAGTAGAATTATAAAATATGTACTTTAATTATCTCCATTCTATGGATGAGACAATCAAAACAGAAGAGGTGAAAACTCTTGCCCATGGTCACGTCATTAGTCTGAATCGAAGATGGTTTTGCATGCATAGTGTTAATCGCCTCTTAACTCTGTCTATACCCGATTGGTTAGTACTGCTCTCAGTCTTGGAGAGAGGGTTGACAGTGGGTAGCTCCCAATGCAGAGAGTCACAACTGATCAAAGTATTGAGATGAAGTGACTATTGAAGACTTATCCCTGAATGGGACCTTTATGTCAAATTCCACCCACTCTTGTAAGACTCAGGGGAGGCAAAAGGAATTTGAGAGCCCGAGGATGAAGAGGAATGCTGTGAGAGGCTGTCTTCCAGACATGATGTGGCTGTCGTGTTCATGAACTCACAGTAGCTATGGTTACCTGCACAAGACCACACCAGTCAATAATCCCACCATAGATGGGGTGAGACTCATGAGACTATTTGCTCCCAAGGAGCTATTTACAGTTGATGGCTTCAGGGTATGGAGGGGTCACTTTTTTCTGGGTGTATAGCATCTGGTAGATTGCCTATGCTCGTACAATGAGGAGTGATTGGACATAATGGGTTAAAAAGGAAAAGATGATGTGAAGGTAGGAAGGGTAGGTTCTGGGGGGTCTGGGTGAGGGAAGAATTGTGGGTGGATATGATCAACATACATTGTATATGTATAGAATTGTCAAAGAATAAACAAAACACTTTTAAGTTAGGTTTTAAGAATGAAACTGACTTGCTAGGCAGTGGTGGTGCACACCTTTAATCCCAGCACTTGGGAGGCAGAGGCAGGCAGATTTCTGAGTTCAAGGCCAGCCTGGTCTACAGAGTGAGTTCCAGGACAGCCAGAGCTAAACAGAGAAACCTTGTTTCCAAAAACAAAAAAGGGGAAAAAAAAAAAGAAGAAACTGACTCCAATATTCGTTACACGAATTTGCTATAGGCTATTCTTGGTAGATTTGCTAAGACACTGTGGTCCCACCAAACCTCCTAGGTATGCAAAGTTTCTATGCCATTCACTTGCCTCTGTCCATGACAGTTACCTCTGTCCAACCCTCTTCTGCTCACTTCCCACCACAAGTATGAGCTGTACAAACTGTTACTTTGTTCCAAATAAGCTATAACACGGGCAGTGTCAGGAAGCATTCATTTAGACACCTAGGAAAGTTACTTCCTGATGGGTTAACATCATTGGGTATGTAGAAACCACAGGAGTGACTTGTGCAAAAAGGCTTTTCTTCTTTTTTAGGTTTTTGTTGTTTTGTTTTAGATTTAAAAATAAAAAACTAGACTAAAAGACGGAAATCTAGGAGTGAAAGAGTAAGTAGCTGGCTGTCTTAGAGAAACTTATCAAGTTCATTAGGACAAATGTCCTTAGATTCAGACTAAAGGTTACAGAAATGAAGAAAGTCAACATGGCCGTGGTCAGGCAATGAGGGTCAAAAACAGTGCTACAAAACCTGTGGATCATGTCCCCAATTGGAGATGCACTTCAGATATCTTGCATATCTGATATTTATGTTACAATTCATAACACTAGCAAAATTACAGTTATGAAGTAGCAATGAAATAATTTTATAGTAGAGGGTCACCACAACATGAGGTGCTGAATTAAAGGGTTGCAGCATTAGGAAGGTTCAGAACCACTGGTCTAGAAAAAGGGTCAATAACCATAGACTAGTTAGCCAAATCTAGCCTATAGCCTGTTTTTAAATAAAGTCAAGAGAGAAAAAAGCCTTGTCTTTTGAAAGACTTGTAAAGAAAAAAAAGATTATAGCCCTTAAATATTTGCTGCCTGTCCCTTTAAAAAATAAGTTTGCCACCTACCACTGGTCTAGAACTCAGGGGTGAGTTAGATAACAAGACAATGGGTCAGTGCATAAGAGAAGAGTGGTTTAAAGTATTTCAAGACCACGACAGCCTCACTTGCGATCGGATGGTCTTTGGGTAATTCTCTAATACAGAAGTGCCTTCTCCTGTGGAAACAGTTTCTTAATACTGAGTTTGAAAAAAGAAATGAAAAAAATTATCTACTTTCCCATTTTAATTAGCTACATCTTCAGTTACTCTGTGAGCTGTCGGTAGGAAGATTTGATAGCGTAAAGGGCTGTAAAAATGTTTTCAACATTTGAAATGTAAGCGAATAAAATGATTAGTGAAAAATGTTTTCAAGGTGAAACATGGAGGACGTTAATCACACAAATGAAAGAAAGCAATTAACGGATGCCTACTATGCATCAGGGACATTCAGACCTACTAAAGCAGAAGGGACATGTAGTCGTAAGTCTCTGTCTTTCAGGTGGCACACTAGCTCTCTAAAGCGCTGAGGGTCTTCCTAATGTGAAGCAGCGAGTATGTGTCCAGTGATACTTCTTTTTCTACACTGAGCTCAGGATAATGAATCTGGAAATATTCTAGGTAGGGAGCCCCAAACGCAGTGTCCTATATGGGCCCTGGTTCCTCCTGTGATCTATAAAGTATCAGATAAGAGGTTGCAGGACTCTTCTAGCTGTAGCCATCCTGAGTTATTTATGAGAAACGGTGCAAATGAAACAGAAAAGGAATCTGGGGCATGCAACTTAATGCATCTGGCTTCTCCAGCTTTCCTGAGATCTGCGGTCAGGGAAGAGAGAAAGAATTTGGTCAGATGCAATTAAGAGATGACCAGGACATGGTGCAACAGAGCTCCCAATTCTGATGTTACAGCAGCCTTACCTAAAGCTGCCATCACTACCACCAACAATTAAGCACATGTAAATATTAGATACGTATTTAACAGCTTTAAAATAGCTAGTCTGAACAAACAGTTGAGGCAACACCCAGGCTATGGAAACAAAAAAGGAAGTTCAAAACTAGCAAGGTGAGCTCAAACTGACATGCCAGAGAAGACCAGGGAAGAGCGTGGCCTTGATGTGGACGCCACAGTAAATTTAGCCTGCAGGCCAGCCAGGCAGAAGCTGAGATTGCTATTTAAAACTGGTACTCTCAGAAACCTTTCTAGAATTCAGAAAGGGAGCTATAACTTTATCTACTGCTCAGAAAAGCAGCAAGAGTCAAATTGCCTGGGTTCTGACTAGAAAAATATGTGCACCTTGTAAAAACTGCAAGTCTGGATCTGGAGTATGAACTTAGCTTATCTGAATTTGGCAAGAATCAGAAGCAAGGAATTAGCAGAATCACTGGTCCATGACCAGTAGAAACCATAATAATCTGGAGTGAAATAGACACATAGAAAGTAAGAAATTACTCACAGTTTCAGGACACATGGTAAAAACCAATGAGAGGGTTATAATTTAAATTACTAACCACAGGATTTTTTCTTTCAAGAAGAAAGTGTCAAGATCTGAAAGTATTAGCCTACACACACATAAGCAAATAATTATCCCAATGACTGGAAATAATAATACCAAGAATAGTTGAAATTATACTACAAGGTAAATATGTCTGCATCGAGGTAATAAAAGATACAATAAAACAATAAAAAGATGGGTCTTTTATAAAAGAGATGGAACATGCAAAATGGCTCTGCAACCAAGCCCAAGGATCCACGTGGTGACAACTGTCCTCTGACCATTCTTCATGCATCATGCCATACATGTATGTACATGTCTCACTCACACACAATGAATTCATAAATCATTATTTTAACAAGTGAACAAGGATTTGAAGAACAATCCAATGTAACTTTGAGTACTGAAAAGCCTAATTGCTAATATTTAAATTTACATTAAATATCAATTATTTTAAGAAGAAGTAAACTGAGGGAACTTGAGGTAGCCAGCCAGAATGAAACATGGAGAGACAGCAACACAGTAAATATCTAAGAGAGGTTGAAAGACACAGACTTTCAACTGATTAAACTCCAACTGAAATCGAATGCAAATTCCACAGACAAATTTGGAGAGGAAATGAGAAACACTTCAAAAGGAAAATGGTTGGTAATTTCCCAGAGTTGAAGAAGAGTCCCAAGTAGGATCAACCAAAATAAAACAAACAAGATTACCACACTATACACTGGAATCAAATTTTTAAACAAATATAAGCTCTTAAAAGTATCGGGAAAGAGTTAACCCAGGAAGAAAAAACAGTTTGGCTGCCCACAGAATTATCTCTAGACTAGCAAAATTTCTTGCATACTCACAAAACTATTGTTTCAGAAGAAAGGCCAAATATGTTTTAAAAACAAGATTTTTATAAAAAGTTACCACTGACATCCAGATCTGAAAACAGATACTTATTTGATGGACTTCGAAGGTTGGGGGACATAGCAATGCAAAGCCAGGTGTAGAGAGGGAATAGTGGGAAGTAAATCAGTAAGTATTGGCTTCAAGCAACAACAAGAAGAGTTAATTGGCCAACCCAAAGGCAACAAATTAAAATATCAGGAAAAAATTACGTATATGGAGGGAGGAAAACAAAGATACATTGAATAAACAATGAACTAAACATGGTAGAATTTTTGTTGTGTTCATTAAAATATTTGAGATAGAAGGGATATTTTTAAGCCAATAGAGGAAAAAAATAACCAATAATATAATGAAATCAAGAAACACAATAAAAGTTATAAATAAGAAAAGGAAGGAGGGGCAAAGGAGAGAGGACAGAGCAAGGAATTTTGGAGACTCTGTCGGGTACCATATTCTAAGTTTTGTTCCAGGGTCATATGATGACCCTATCTTGAGCATTTTGAGAAACATCCATGCTGACTTACATACTGGTCTGGCCACTTTCATTCCGGTCTGTAGTGTTCCTTTACAACCATGAATTTCTCCAGATCCTCTCCAGTGCTCAATGTCTGATTTTCATAGGAGCCATCTCCTCTGGATGATGTGGCTCTCACTGTGTGATCATAGAGTGCATTTCTCTGATGCTTAGTGATGTGGCGCATTTTTCCCCAGGGATCTATTGGTCATTTGTATGTCTTCTTTTGAGAAATGTCTATCCGAATCTCTTAGCCATTTTCCAATTTGGTTTTTTGAGACTCGATTTTGTGGAGGAATGTATGCTCCTTACACATTTTTGGATATTAACTCCTGATCAACGAATAGATTTCAAGTTTTATATCCCACTTTGCAAGTTTTTTCTTTGCTTTGTTGTTTGTTACCTCCGCTGTGCTGAAACTAGTAGAAATACACAAAAGGAAATGAAATCAGTATGGATGGGGAACTCTGCACCCCCATATACACTAGTGCACAGTTCATAATCTATAAGGCACGGAGTTAACTTGAGTGCTCACAGTCAGATGAAAGGCTAAATAAATACCACACACACAGAGGGGGGGACTACTACTGAGATGTTCAAAATAATGAAATGTTGTCTATTGCAACAGTGTTGATGAACCAGATGGACATTATATTAAATGAGTCAAATACAGAAAGACAGAAAAAGCTTGATCTCATTCAAGTAGAATCTATTAGATTGTTTTCATAGAAGTAGAGAGACGAGTGAATTGTTGGATCAGGGAGAGATGGAGAAGGCAGATGGAAAGACATGGATAAACAGGTACAAAGTTCATTCAAGTGAGGGTAATAACTTCAATGTTCTCATGCAAAGTAAGAAGTCATTAACAATGATGTACTTTATATTTTAAACTAGCTGGAGCAGGATTGTTAAAATAACCTTATAACAAAAGAATAAAAACATAAAGTGATAACCTATATTAGTCATTTAACAACAGCATATGTGAATGATAATGGTACCAATTCCAATTATTATGTGTCAAAAGTCTCAATTCTTAGTCCCTGATGAGGCTGGGCGCCACCTGCTGGTGATGGTTTATCTACTATAGATAGAATAGCAACTAGGTTTCTGAGTCTGTCACCTGGTTGGGCATCTTCTGTGCACTTCTGGGTAGAGTTACTTGCTGGTTTACCTCTGCCCAGCCTTTCATCACTTGGATGGAGAATGAGGACATTAACACACTTCCTGATAGAAAACAATAATGGTGAAACTACAGGAGGCCATTACCGACTGGGTAAGAATAACATCCAGGGTTTTTTGGGGTTTTTTTGTTTTGTTTTGTTTTGTTTTTGGTACAGGATTTGTTACATTAAAAAAGAATGAATTCTGAAATAAAATAAAATAGAGAACATGTACTCATATCTGAAAATTTGAAGCTAGGAGCCTCAGATGAGACAGAACACACAATTTTGATCTTTCTAGGTCTAGGTTACCTCGCTCAATATGATTATTTCTAGTTCTGTCCATTGACTTACAAAGTTCATGATTTCACTTTTCTTTACAGCTGAGTAGTATTCCATAGTGCATAGGCACCACATTTGCAGTATCCATTTTCAGTTGAAGGACACTGAAGTGGTTTTCATTCCTAGGTATTGTAATAGAGAAGCAACAGATGTGGCTAAGTATCTGTGGAGTAGAAAGTCACATCCTTTGTGGGCATGCTAAGGGGTGGTCCTGGAGTAACGGCAGAAACCAGGAGCATAAAATGGGATCACTCCCAGGGTGGGTGGTAGGAGACGGGGGAGCAGTAGAGAAAGAAATAGAGTATAAGTGATCTGATCAGGTAGATGGATGGAAATGGAGGACTCTAGTTAGAAATAGGGAGGGAGATAAATACAGAAAAAGGAAAATGGACAGCAGAATAGCAATAAAGATGTCTGCAAAAGTTATGAAGAATCATACTATGACGTGAAACCCTAGGTTGGCCCCCTAGAAGCAGAAGGTAAGTATCTATTTGCTGAAGACACCATGCACTTCAAACACAGGGCCCAGAGGCCCCATATCTGGAACTAACATTAATGTTTTTCCCCTTGGGTACTAGAAGATGCCATGCAAGCTTCCAAAAAAGGGAAGTGAACATCAGTTCTACCCAGCTATGATGCCTATGAACCATAGCGATGACCAGCATGGCATAGTAACCCTGAAGGAGCAATAGTGGCCTGCATACCTTGGCAGTGACTAATAGCTTTCTAATTGTGCTTAAGACCCATTCAGGAGGGAAATTGTGCTTGATATTGGAAATCTAGCCAACTATCCAGGGCTAGGGAAGTCAAGGATCTTGGAGGAGAACCTACAACCACTCCTTTACTAAACCAGCATAATCCCTAACTGCACTCTAAATATTTATCTTTATACCCACAGATAACTGTAGTCCCCATGCCTCATTAAGGAAACTTTTCATTGCAACAGATGGAGATCATTACAGAAAACCACAACTGATCAAAATACAGAGCTTTGGAGCACAGTTCCAACAGACGCATCTCCAGTATCCCACACCTGAGGCTCAGGGATCATTGCTGAAGTGGGGGTGGAAAGATTGGAAAAGCCAGACATTCTGGGGCTTGTTGTGAAGTTGTGTCTCCTAGGAAAGTCAGAAGCTGCACACATAAAGTCTCACCAACATGACTGCCTAAACATGAGCTGAACAAAGAAATCAACAGACTTGCTAATGTGTAAACTCCACAAAACCTCTGGTCTACACAGAGATCAAAAGGCAATTAAGAAATGCTGAATGCTGACAGGTTAGTCTTCTCCAGGGAAAAGCATGCCTATTGGTTACCCCAAACCAATGGTCAGCCCTGAAAACATACACACAAGTACCATTGTACAGACTGATAGGTTGTATTTATGTATTTAGAATTAGATAGATAATAGGTAGGTAGGTAGATAGGTAGATAGGTAAGTAGATAGGTAGGTAGGTAGATGACAGATAGATAGATAGATAGATAGATAGATAGATAGATAGATAGATGATAAAAAACACTGCCTTAAAACATCCTGTTATTTCACCTTCCTTTTAACATCCTACATCTTAACTAGATTTCTTCCAAGACAAACATTTTATCTCAAGGAAATACGCTATGCACCAGAAGGACAGGAATCAAATAGATAACCAACGTTCATGAAGATCATAAAACTTTAAAAAAGATCAAGGTTATCCTAGTTTGCTTTCTATTGCTGTGATAAACACCATGATCAAAAGCAATCCAGGAAGAAAAGATTTATTTGTGTGTAAGTTGGGGTTTCACTGTTGTAAAGAGACACCATGACCAAGGCAACTCTTATGAGGGACAACATTTAATTGGGGCTGGCTTCCAGTTTTAGAGATTCAGTCCATTATCATGAAGAAATAGTGCTAGAGAAGGAGCCAAGAAAGCCACACCTACTCCAACAAGGCCACACCTCCTAATAGTGTCACTTCCCATGGGCCAACCATATTCAAACTACCACAACTGGTTTACACATTGCACTCACAGTTCATCATTGAACAAGCCAAGGCAGAAATTCCAACAGAGCAGGAACCTGGAAGCAGGAACCAAAGCAGAAACCATGGAGGAGTGCTGCCTACTGGCTTGCTCTCCCCAGCTTTCTCAGTTTGTTTTCTTATGGGACACAGGAGCACCATTTCTGGGCTGGCACTGTCCATAGTGGTCACATGAATCATTAATCAAGAAAATGCCCAGCCCCTTACCTACAGTCCAATCTGATGGAGACATTTTTTTCAACTGAGGTTCCTATTTCCCAGATGACCAGGGATTATGCTGAATGCTGTCCCCTGTCTTCATAGAGCATCCATGGCAGTTTTAGAATGCTAGTCACCTTTTTTGAAGTTCAGCTACTTCTGGTTGCAAAATAGGATTGCAAAACCTCAGCCCCATTATCAAAGTCTCAGCCCCATACTTTTTTCTGTATGGATTACATGCCCTGGACAAATTCTAAGATGTATGAAATTCCACACAAATCCTAAGTTGTGTGGCTTACCTGTGGGTCAGGTACTCCCTGGTCTTCTCAATAATGAGGCTAGATAACTTGCAGGTATCAAAGGTAGGTCTATTTCTGAAACAGGTGTCAGTTGTAACCAGCTTTCAACATGGTCCCAAGAGATTCTTTGCTCCTCGAACTCACAGGCTAGTAGAAACTCTTCTTGAAGAAAAGATCTAACGTGGCAACCAAGAGGGTTTTCCAGAGATGATGCTATGTGACTGCTGAGACAACCACACTATGACTTCCACTTTACCCTCCCTTGGATCACTCAGGGAAACCAACCACTATATATTTAATAATCTACTAAGGTTGTGCTCACATAGTGAAAAATTGGGAGCTTTGGCCAACAGCCAGGCTATGACTGCAACCTCACACTGTCTCTGGTCAGACCTGCCCATAAATGTCTGACCTAAAGAATTCATTCAACATGACATAAAAGGCTGCATAGGTTTTAAACAACTTGGCTTGGGGGTTGGACCTGGCCCAAGGAGTGGCACTATTAAGAAGTGTGGGCCTGTTGGATTAGGTGTGTCACTGTAAGTGTGGGCTTTAAGACCCTCATCTTAGCTGCCTGGAATTCAGTATCCTGCTAACAGCCTTCAGATGAAGATGTAAAACTCTCAGCTCCTCCTGCACCACACTTGCCTGGGTGCTGCCATGTTCCCACCTTGATGATAATGGACTGAACCTGCAAGCCAGCCCCAATTAACTGTTATCCTTATAAGAGTTTCCTTGGTCATGGTTTCTCTACACAGCAGTAAAACCCTAACTAAGACAGAGGAGATTTGTTATGCAGTGCTGTATAAGTAAAATAACCCTAAACCACCATAAAGTGTTGGTGCATTGGTGCTGAACTGGCTCCCAAAGAAACCATCCTACTGCCTTTTCCATATGGAAGTCATTCTAGCTAAATTTTCAGATGCGTTATATTGAGAATTAGATTATTCTTCATGACGTTTTCTTCTATTGGCTTTGCAGAAATTACAGAGGATAATTCAGTGTCCTGGGTTACTGAAATGGAGACTATAGGTCCTTTCACACATTTTTCAAATATAATATGTATATTTGAATATATACATATATGTATATATACATATACAAATTTGACTATGCATACGCAAATATGTGTGTATGTATGTGTGTATGACTATAGGAAAGGCACGAATCAGAGGAAAACCTGCTGTTTGCTGTCTTCCACCTTGTTTGTCCTTTGAATAACCCTGAGATTCTGTATTCCATCAAAAACTCGAAAACACCATTGTCCCTGTAGATTTCCCACTAATTAAAAGTGTATGCTGATGACATTACTGATAGTAACAAAGTTATAATTTTGATATTGGATGATAAGATGTGACAGAATTTAGAAAATAAAGCATAACTCAATGAGCCAGTATCTCCCAAATGACTAAGTGATGCTGTCACAAAAATTATTCATGGGTAAAAAAACATTCTAAGATCACGATAAGCCAATTGATTTTAATGTAACAAAGTATGAAAAGGTTCTTGAGATGGCTTGAGATTTTTGCATTGTAATTAACCTTAAATTAATACTCACTATTTACATTTCAGATAGCATCAAAGGAGAATGTCTAAAACAGTTATGAAAACTATCCCTCTCTTCCAAGCACATACCTGCACGATGCCAGATTCTCAGCATGGGTTTCTACCAAAACAACATATTGCAGCAGATGGAGTGCAAGCAGCACAAGACTTGCTGTCTTCTATTGAGACAGACCATGAAAAGATCGGCAAGAATGCAAAATGGTGCCACACCCACTGCTGCTGATTACTTGTTTTGAAAACTATGGTAACTTTTACAAAAATATGTCCTTCAAATTAATGTATAACTTATTTATCTAAATACATAAATTTTCAACGTGCTTACTTTTAATTTCTCACAAGGTGTACATCGAACGATTCAGTCATCAAAAGCAAAAGTTGTTTCCAGCAGGTCACCAGTTTTCAAAGGTATAATGGGGTTAGGTGAGCAAAAACTGTAAGAACTGCTGAGTTTATACACTCTTAAGGAGTTGGAACATAGGTCATCCTCCTCATACAGATACAGAAGCTAAAGGTCAGAGAAGCCGGGTCATTCTCCCAGGATGATGCAGAAAACACAAACAGCAAATGTAGGATCTAGGGCTCGGAGCCCCTGGTCCTAGGTTTGTAAATGCAGAGCTGCTCCATATCACAAAAATATAATAATAAACCACACAGTTAGTTAAACATTCGAAGACCAAATGCACCAGGATTAGCTTCACTCTCATCCTTAATTTTCCCCACTCTCAATGCCACAAGATACTTTCTTGTTCGTTACTAGAAAAGGCAGAATAGCCTTTCCCACAGACAGCCTCTGAGTAGAAGAAAACTGCTAATTTTTAAGATCACTATCATGATGGCTAGGAGGAAAGATGGGGGCAACAGTGGACGCCTATATGTTGGGCAAACTTTTATAAGGATATGTCCAGAGTCCCTCAATCCTTAGACTTGGATTTTCCAGTAGAGTCAGCTGAAAGTGTCAGGGTCAACAAACAGCTGATAGCCTGCCTTGACCAAAGTACTATTCGAAGTTCTTGTGTCATCATTAAATGTAAATTCAAATCAGTAAGATAAAATGAAAAGAAATGTTCAGTTCCTACTATTAATGTCACAATGCAGATACCCAAGAACCAAGAACCCTTCGTGTTTGCGTCAAGTGCTGAGATGCTTGGAAGTGTATGTGCTCTAGCAAGGAATGTATACACATTGCAATGAGATGAGCCTGGCACTGATGGATAGCTCCCAGAAGTTTGTTACTATCTTAGTGGTTCTGAAGACAGCAGCAATGGAAGTACCATGGGTATAAATTCACTAAGGACCACATTCTGCCCTTGAATTGATAATGGCTGGGTTCTCACAACACAGAACACCCTATGTATAGGATTCCCAGGGGATGCTGAAGCCCTGTTCAGTAAGAATCTCTTACCAAAAGTGCCAGGGACTACACATTTTTATCAAAGTCTTTAAGAAATCCTTAAATACCCCAGACATCGATGAGACCTGTAATGAATTAAACTGTGGTACCATATCAAATATTCATGCTGAAATCACAACAACCTGATTCTTTAGACGATTCTTTAGCCCAGAAGCCCTATACATTCTCATCACGGTTCTAGCCATAAATCTCTAAGAATCTCCTCCCTAACATTTGTGTTGGTTTTCCCTGGGGAATTTTTAAGGGTGTGACTATTAAGTGGGTAGGTGCGACAGCCAGGTGTGTGTTGTTTCTCCCTTAGGAATTCAGGACTGTGGAATGTGGTTTTGAAATATTGAAATCCATTCATCAAGAAGGGTGGGACGTGTGTGTGTGTGTGTGTGTGTGTGTGTGTGTGTACATACATATAATCAGAAGACAAACTTGGAAGAGCCTTGGAGGTCTCAGAATTCTTCTTCAAAGCACACAGATATTTTTGTTTCATGGGATCTTTGTTAAAACATGACTTCTCTTGGCACAAAGCAAAGAGCTACAGATTCTTCTCTGGGTCCCAGCCAAACAAGTGTAGTAAAAGTCTCAGTTCTTCATGAGAACGTAATGTCACTGAGAATATGGGCTTAGTAGGAAATCTCAAGGACAGACACATTGCAGGGTCCAAGCTATAGAGCAGCGAAGACCAGAACAAGAAAAGATGATTCGATGATCAAGTCCAACCACTCGGACACCACACAGAAGAGTGACAGAGTTCCACTCTCCAATGAGAACAGGGCCCATAAGACATTTGTAAAGCACCAAGCTTTCCCAAAGGAACACATACATTCACTCAGGATGGGGAGTTGGAATTTAATGAGATGATGGTGTTTCCACCAGAAAGAAATTTGTGCTCAATTCGAGGTCAGAAGGTGTCTGTGAGAAAAATAATAAGCAAATGTGAAATTATTTATTCACATAATATAAACACATTAATGAGTTTGAGGCTTAAGAGGAAAAAAAGATGCTTAAAGACAAAAAATTTTTAATAGTGACTGTACTTGAAATGCAGTGGCTAAGATGAAAAGTCTAAAACTTAATTCTGGCGAACTTGAGAGCTAGCAAAAGGCTGTGTGTGTGTGTGTGTGTGTGTGTGTGTGTGTGTGTGTGTGTGTGTGCGCGCGCGCGAGCGTCCCCATCTCTCTCTGCCTTTCTCCTCTGGTGTTTCCTTAAAATGGATTTTCTCTCTTCCCTTTCCTGTACCAGCATGGGTCTTGATGAAAGAGACTGTAAGGTGAATCCTCCCCCAATACTACATTTTTTTCATCACCCTGCATCGTTCTTTTCCTTCCGTCCCCCTTACCTTGCCAAACCTCAAGCATACATTTCTCCGTCAGTGTTTAGAATTCTGTCTCAGTTTCTGTAAAGAAAGTTCTAGTGCCAGCAGTCCCATGCCATCTCTGGATCCAAATAAGTTGGCAGCCAAAGAAACGCGGGCCAATGTAATCAAAGCATCTCGGGAACGGGTCACCGTTGGAGCACTCTGTGCTCTCCCCTGCTCCTCTTTTCTCTTCATGACAGCAGCAAACACACAGAGCCCAAGCGCTAATCCCTCCATCTTTCTTCTCTACGCCCGCTGCTTCTCCCCAGGACCCTCTTGGCTGGCACAATAGTGAGCTGCTTTCATCCAAAGAGTACAAGGCAAGGCCCACTGTGACCTAGTCTTAATTAGGATTGAAAGATCTACTTGCTCCTTGGTGTATATAAGTTCGATGTGGTACCAGGTCTCACTTAGAGACTCCCCATTCAGTGAATACTTCTCTAACTATTGCTTGATATGGACTGAAATGAAGATCCATGGGAAAAAGACGTCCATGACTACCTAAGCTTTCCAGCTCTCTGGGCCATCTGACAAGTTGAAATATGTCACTACTTATCATGTTGCTGTGGCTGTGGTCTGGGTGTATAGGTCCACTTGACTGTACTTGCTGTTGCTAATGATGTCAAGGTTCAGTCCCCAAAAGACCTGTGGGTTTTGCACAGAGGAAGATGTACTACGTGGCCCTGACTCACTTCCAGTCTCAACCAGGGACTGTGGACTTACTTTGCTTCCCAGAGTATAGACTTATGTAGGTCAGTGCATCCTGGGAAGAAGGTGGGTAGAAGACTCCAGAGAAAACATGCTACCACTATTCATAGTAGTGTGAAGGGAAGGGAAATCGGGGTGGGGGAGAAGTGGGGGAAGGAGAAGGACATCACCATCACAGCATTCTTCTCTCCTCTCTCCCCAAACCCTAACTGACTTCACTCAGATGATATCCATACCAGCCTCCCCTAAATGTCTTAACCAAAGGTCCCCTCATGAATTCTCTTTGTATATATTTGCTTTACTGGGGCCAAAGATAAAGAACCTCTCCCAGACATGAAGCATGAAGATTGCCACAAGTTTACAGTCACCCTGGGCTACACAGCAAGTACCAGGCAAACTAGGGCTGCACCTCAAGACCCTGTCTCAAAATAACAAGCAAGCTAATAACTATTATTGCTGGAATGACTTCAGGAGAATGAAGTATAAATCCTAAGGCTTAGCAGTCCCTCCCTCCCATGCCTGGACCTGACATTTGCTTGAATTTCCTGATGGTTGGTGAGGAAGGTGGGCTGATTCTGAGATAGGAAAACCCTTAAGTGTTCCAAGTCATGAGACATGGCAAGGGTAGCGAGAGTTTAGAGAGACTGCATTCCTTGGGCTCCATGCCCTTTAATCTGTAAGCCAACATGTGTGTGCCATGGTCAAAGGAAACTTCTGCCCTGGTACCACCTGTTGGTCTAGGAAGCAAATTTTTTTTGGCATCTATCCTTTCAGATTCCTCCCTGCAGACATCTTGGATTTAGTATCTATAGTGATGAGTCACACACACACACACACACACACACACACACACACACCAGACTCATCACTAAGGATGGAGGCCTCCCAGGCTGTGTGATACAGTCCTTATTGGAACATATAGTCCTTATTGGAGCCACAAATTATGAAATATGTGAAGGAATGTTGTTCAACTTTGCATCGCCTGATACAGGCTACTTGTGAGGCAAAGAGAGGTCTCTTAGCTTATAGCTCTGAGGGTTGAAGTCCACAATAAGAAAGCCCAATTATTTGGGCATCTGGCAAATGTGGTATGGTATGTCAGGATGAAAACACACATCTGTCATAGCAAATACATCTGGAGACTAGAAGGAGAAGAGAGAGGAGAGAGTGTGTTGGAAGAAAAGGAGAGGCAAAGAAAAAGGTATAACAGTCCCCCCTTGTTGGGAGCCGCGGCAGGTGCTGGCAAAGTCCGCCATCGCTAGGTGGCACTGTCAGCCATAGTTCTTCCTAGTAAACAAATAAACTGCGCATGTGCCATGGTAGCCCGCCAAAGCTAAGCCCATCCCACGGCGTTTGGTGCGCTACGAGTTTGCGGCCAATCAGAGGTGATTACGCCGCTCTAGGGTATATAAGGGCTTTTCCCAGGGCTGGGGGTCGTCTTCTACCACCATCTTGGTTTATGGAAATAAACGTGTTTCTACGGAAGGATTCTGGTGTGTGTGTGTGTGTATGGTTTCGCCGGCGAGGCGACTACACGCGCGCGCCCCGCACACCCCCTTCTGGGGGGTCATGCTCTGACCGATCTAAGGATCTACATTGATCTCACCTTTCAAAGGTCCACAGCACATCCTAAAACCATTACCATAGGACTCAAAGTTTATATACTGGCCTTTGGGAAACAATTATCCAAATCAGAGTGAAAGAGCAGAGAGATTTTCTTTATTCCCCTAAATTCTTGCTAGCACAAAAGATTATGGATTTTTCTCCTACTGCATTAAAGAAGAAACTGCTACTTCTTTGCCACCTCTCACCACCTTTTCCCAATAAGATAACAGAGGATCCATTATGAATCTAGGAAGGGAGTTCTTATTGGACCTCTGCCCTCAGCTAAAAGCATTTGCCAAATGGATAGTTCAGACTGGCTGTTGTTTTGCCTCTTGATGACTGTCTTCATTACTAGAGTTTCTATTGCTGTGCCAGAACACCATGACCAAAAAGCAAGTTGGGGAGAAAAGGGATTATTTGACTTACCTTTCTATATCACTGTTCATCATCAAATGAAATCAGGACTGGAACTCAAGCAAGCAGGAACCTGGAGGCTGGAGCCCCTCAAATTCTCTTGTCTCTACCTTACCCACAACATGGTGACTATAGTGCACTTGGCCATGCCTGGTATTTTACATGGGTGCTGGGATCTGAAATCAGGTCCTCATGCTTGTACAAGAGATGCTTTTACCCACTGTGCCATTTCTCCAGTTCCTGTCCTATTTGCTAATCATCTTCACATCCCTTGAGTCTGACAGAGAAGTTGACATTTTGTGTACGTACAGTAGTTCCCCAATGTAGAATGAGCATTTTCAGGAGCAATGAAATGGCAGGCTTCTGAACTATACCTCAGATTTGGTTGAGCCACACAAAACAAAGTGAAATGACCCTGGATAACACACCTTCAAATAAGGTTAACCTACTCCAATGAGTAGGTTATGTCTGTGGAACCTGGAAATTTTCTTCATATAATTTAAACTTTCTACTTAATCTGGGCGAGAATAGGGAAATGTGGGCAGAGAAGAGAGTCCTAGAAGAAGAAAGTAATAAAAGGAGATGTGAATACATGTGGCTGATTCCAGTTATTGAGCTAGCAATTCCCAGTATGCTGTGCTCTTTGACCTGTACAAGGCATCATTGTCAAACCTGCTCGCCAGCAAGAGCATCCACCTCCCCTCAAGCACTGTCATCCACAAGCAGCTAACTTTGTACAAAAGGGATGGCAGATGCAAAGTTTCTGTATAAAAACTATGATAGCCCCAGACTCTCTGGCAAGGCCTTTGCCTTGCCAGCAAATAAAACACAAAGCTACAGCTGCCAAAGCCCTCTAGACAGAGCCTAACTGAGAGGGCCCTCAGTACATCTGCTTCTTTGTCCCTGAGCAAGCATTTGATGATGACTTTCAGGGCATTTTAATCCTTTGATGGTCTAATAGTCCTGTCCTTAGAGACATTTAGCAAACCTTCTCCTTGCCAGGAATCCCATTACAGAGCAGCCCCGTAGCCTTGTTGAAGGAGCCTGAAGCTTTCTTTCTGATGTTCCTGTTTTAAGGGGACAAGTACTTCAAATGTGATTTTTTTAAAAATCATATATGTATCTTTTTTTTCTGTGCTTGCTTAGTTTGGACTGATGTTTGGACTCAGGTACAGAGAATTTCAGCAAGATGATGCTAAGAAACATTAGCATCGAAATGTAGCGGGATATTTTTCCCGGAAAATTGGGAGGAGCTAAGGTGGGAGGAGTGAGGAGAGGAAGAGGAGGAGTAAGGAAAGGAAGAGAAGAAGGAAGAGGAGGAACTAAGGGAGAGAGCACCAGGGAGAAGGGAACATGGAAGCAGACGTGAGCCTGTCTCTAGCAGTCAAAGGTAGTTGATATATCTAGGTTGGGTATTGGGTTACACCTCTGATTGTGTGGACATCTTGTTATAAAACCTTTGGATAATCTAAGCATTAGAGTCTCACTCCTACTGGGCTTGCATGGATGGCAGGATGGTCTGGGCACAGCCTAGCCTTGTGCAGACACTGTAGAAGATTGGCAGAGCCATCTCCCATGCTGGCGTCTTGTGGGTGCCAGGGCCGATGTCTCTGGTTGCCTGAGGGGACAGCATACCACTGCTGCTTGTGGCCGCAGGCCTAAGCTAGTCGGGAACATGGCTGCTGATTGAGAAAAGCCAGATTGAATGCCGCCATTTTAAATATCTCTCACAACATAGGGAAAAGCTCTTCTGGTGATTTCAATGAAAATGGTTACCATAGGCTTATAAGGAGTTTACTATTAGTAGGTGTGGTCTTGTTGGAGGAAATGTGTCACTAGGGGCCTTTGAGATCTCAGAAGCTCAAACCAAGCCAAGTGGCTCATTGTTTCTTCCTGCTTCCTGCCAATCCAGACGTAGAACTCTCAGCTCCTTCTCCAGCACTGTATCTGCCTCCATGCTGCCATGCTTCCATCTGTGATGATAATGGCCTAAACCTCTGAACTGAAAAGCAGCCCTGATGAAATATTTTTCTTTGTAAGAGTTGCCTTGTTCATGTGTTCTCCTCACAGCAATAGAAACCCTAACGAAGACAGATGGTGAGAGGATAAAGAGAAGGTAATGGATGAGCTAGATACGCTCAAGCCAATTTTTTTGTGAGTAATCAGAGTTAAGCCCACTTGGGATGCAAGGGACCAGTGGGAATAGCTGCCTCTAAGTTATCAAACCCATTGGTTATCAAACTCATTGGTCACTGGTTGAAAGCTGGCCGGGAAGATGGAATTAGTTTTCACATACTCCTCACTTGCTAAAAGAAATCCCTGGGCTATGAGAATTCCCACAGAATGGCAAGGACAACATGGGATGGGGTAGATCCCCAGTGCGAGCCCTGGTTCCCGTGCTCAACCCCCTATCTATGACTGGAGGTTCTGCTCTTTGTATCTGTACATTTAGGCCTCCCTGTCTCCTACAGCTTGGCTGTTGGTGATATGCACATACATATGCCCTTTGCAAGAGCTCTCTGCAAACTTGCCGTGCTGATTCTGTGTGCAGCCACCCACATCAACATGGAGAGTTAGATCTCACCAGCTGACCAGCACATGCTTCTGCTTTTCTTCTCAAAGTTCTTCAAATAGCCACTGTCTTAGCCAGGGGCCTCTGGCTATGCATGGACACCATGACCACAGCAACACTGTTTTTCCTAACTTTTATTATTTTATTTATTTACATTTCCGTCATTGCACCCCCACCCCATGTTGCTCCCTCCTCCCACAGTTCCTCATCCCATTCCTCCTCCTCCCTTGCCTCCAAGAGGGTGCTCCCCATCACCACCAAACCTCCCCCTTCCCTGGGGCCTCAAGTCTCTCGAGGAAGAAGTACATCTTTTCTCACTAAGGCCAGACCAGGCAGACCTTTGCTATATTTATGCCAGGGGCCTCAGACCGGCCCTTCTATGCTCCTGGTTGGTGGCTCAGTCTCTGGGAGCTCCTGGGGGTTAGTTGAGACTGCTGGTCTTCCTATGAGGCCTCTCTCCCCTTCAGCTTCTTCAGTCCTTCCCCTGATTCAACCATAGGCGTCTCCAACTTCAGTTCAATGGTTGGGTATAAGTATCTGCTTCTGTCTCAGTCAGCTGCTGGTAGGACTTCTCAGGAGCCAGCTGTGCCAGCAGTTGGTAAGCACATCATATCATCAGTAATAGTGTTAGCCTTTGGTACCCTCCCATGAGATGGAGCCCACGTTGGGCCAGTCATTGGACTGCCTTTCCTTCAGTCTGTTCCTTATTTTTGTCCCTACAATTCTTTTAGACAAGAACAGTTCTGAGTCAAAAATTTTGACTGTGGATTAGTAACCTTGATCCTCTGCTTGAGGCCCTGTCTATCTACTGGAGGTCAGCTCTTCGAGTTCCCTCTCCCCAATGTTGAGGTGACTAAGGTCATCACCATTAGAGTCTCTCACCTCCCGGGTCTCTGGTACTTTCTAGAGGGTCTCCCCCTCCCACCCACCACTCTATGCTGCTTATCTCCATTCATTTTCTCGGCCCTCTGCACTTCTATCTTGGCCAGCCCCCCCCCCATACCTGACCCTGGTCCCCTTTTCCCTTCCTCCTCCCCTCTGCCTTCCATGATTATTTCCTTCCCCTTCTAAGTGGAATTGAAGCATCCTCCCTTGGACCGTTCTACTTGTTACACTTCTTACAATCTGTAGGTTGTGTCCTAGGTATTCTATACTTTTTGGCTAATATCCCCTAATCAGTGAGTATGTATCATGTATGTCTTTTTGGGTCTAGGTTACCCTACTCAGGATGATATTTCCTAGTTCCATCCATCTGCCTGCAAAATTCATTATGTCCTTGTTTTTAATAGCTGAATAGCATTCCATTGTATAAATGAACCACATTTTCTGTATCCATTCTTCAGTTAAGGGACATCTGGGTTGTTTCCAACTTCTGGCTATTATAAATAAAGCTACTATGAACATGGTGGAGCATGTGACCTTGTGATATGGTGGGGCATCTTTTGGGCATCAGTGATATAGCTGTGTCTTCAGGTAGAACTATTTCCAATTTTCTGAGGAACAGGCACAGTAACTCCTATAAAGAAAATCATTTAATTGGGGCTGGCTGACAGTTCAGATGTTTAGTCCATTATAATTATAGATGGAAGTATGGCAGCGTCCAGACAGATATGATGCTAGAGAAGCTGAGATTTCTACGTCTAGATTGTCAGGCAGCAGGAAGAGAGTATCACACTAGGCTCTAAATCTAAAATCTCTGAGACACTGGAGAAATGCCTTAGTAATTAAAAGCACTGACTACTTTTCTAAAGAACCTGGATTCTGTACCAGCACCCACATGTCAGCTAGCAACCATCCATGACAACAGTTCTAAGCATCCAGTGTCCTTTTCTGGCCTCTGTATGCACCAGGCACACAAGTGGTACACAAAAATACATGTAGGCAAAACACAAATACATGTAAGATTAAAAATAGAAATAAAAAATGAACCTCAAATAATTTTAAAATCTAATCTATCCCTGCCTGAGAATAAGTCTTAGACCCACCTCCATCCTCAGGCCCCTTGCTTATATCCTGGATGGAGTGAAGTGGTTCAGAGGCCAAGAAGCAATCAGGCCTTGGCAGGCTTCCCTGTGCACCCTAGAGCATCACATGCACAATGAAGTCTTCACAGTGAGTCTCAAAGGGAACCAAAGAAGGATGCAGAGAGCTTCTGCAGAATTGAAAATGGAGAGGTCCCTGATGGGTGGGGTGTGTCCAGAGAGCATAGTCGCATTCCCCTCCTTCTCCCTTCTCCTCCTCCATATTTCATCCTATGCACCTCTTCCTCGGTATCCTTCAAAACTCACCATAATAAACTAGCAAATGTATTTCCTTGAGTTGTGTGATCTACTCAGAGAAGCTAATCTAGTTCAAGAATGGGGTCAGGCAACCCTAATTTGTAGCTGGTGGGTGACAAACTTGGGCTTGAAACCAGCATCTGAAGTGGGAACAGTCCTGACTGAGCTCTTAGCTGGTGGGATCTGACATCATCACTGGGTAGAAAGGGTCCAGACTGGATTGATTCAGAGCACACACAGCCTATGTCTCCTCCAGTATCAGTTGCTTACTCACAGATGGAAACAAACACCCACACCTTTAGGGTCACAGAGGTAAGAGAGCAGAGGGGGAAATGAGCCATTCCTCTCCCAGCTACTTCCAACAGAAAGCAGAAAGTCCTCAAGCTGATAACTTCAGCTTCCATCTTAAACTGAAAAGAGAGAAAGAGAGAGGGGGGGGAGGGGAAGGGAGGGGAGGGGAGGGGACCGAAGAAAATAGTAAATATCAGAACAAAGGTCAACTAACAGAAAAACAGAGGAGAAAACTCCGTGAAAGCCAGATCTTTGGGGCTTGAAAAAGTCAGTAATACTGACAACTCTCTATCCAGAAAAAACGGAGAAGTAATGGAGAAGGCAGAGATCGCTGTTATAGGACCGTAAGGGTCTGCATCTCCAGATCTATAGATAGTAAACCAACACGTAAGGGTGTGCTGTGTGCCACTCTACAGCAACGATTTCAGCAGCTTCAACTAAACAGGCCGATTCTTTGAAAGCAAGAAACTTATGAACTCATCGGAGGAGGCCAGACCACAGAAAGACTATGTACTATATGATTCTACTTATAGAAGCTGCTAGAAGAGAAACTGATTCGCGTTGCCTGGGGATGTTGGGTGCGCATAGGCTGGGTCAGGAGAGGGAGACAGGGTTGACTGCAAAGGAGCAGGAGGGAAATTCACGGAGGAAGGGATGAATGTGTTCCTTGGGCGCTGATGATTTCACTACAATCAAGTAGTGGATACACACGCCAAAGCGCATTAAACCGCACACTTTAAACAAAGCGTACAGTTTATTTTTAATGTCAATTAGTCCTCATCCAAAATGTGAGGTTTCCTTTGGAGGGTTGTTCTGTAAACTGTGACTCTGTGTTTAAAGTTTGAAGCTGAAGAACGGTCCAGCTTGGTTCAAAACGAAGCCCACTCTAAACTATGCGTATCTGCCGTATTGCATAACTACGGGAGCTCTCTTTTCCCAGGAGGAAATATGAGGTTTGGACAAAGAGGGAGCAGTGAATTAGGGAGAAAAACATGGCTGGAACTTAGCCGGAGCCATCAAAAGTGCCAACGACAGGGAACAACAGCTTCTTTGCCCACTGTCTCCCTGAGCAATGCACAGACTAGAGAGTTGGAACACCCATTTTCTTTGCTTCTGGTCTGAGGCACAAGGACTAACTCCATCCAGCTTGCCAGCTACCCCTCCTTGGCCAGGCCACACGCTCAGCAAGTGGTAGTCCAAGTTACTGTATGCAGAGCCTTTAAGCGGATTGTTCGGGCCCTTACTATGAGCAAGTCAAAGACCTGGGTTTCTCAGCCGTGGACTCAATGACGAACCCGTTTGCGTGTCTAAAGCTGGCAGTGAAAGTGTTGTTTAGTCCTTGAAGGCAATTGAGATGTTCTAACTCGCTTGCGACCCAGCGAATTTTACTCCCCACGATTTTCCCTCCAACCTAAACTTGGCTCAGGTATCCTGCAACCCAGAACCCGGGGTGGTTACAAAACAAGAACCTAAGGTCTGGCACTGTAGGAGCATTTTAATTCCTCTGAGAGTCCTGCCTCCTGCCTCCACCACCCTCCATCCGCCAGTGAGCAGTTTCCTCTCACTGTGGGGAATGCCACCACTCTCTCAGAAATGCCACCACGGTTGCCCTTGGCAATTCTTTCTTGTGCAATGTCCTTTCTCAGGAAGATGAATACAAGCTGTGCATAACTGAATGTCAATCACACCCTCGGTAACCACCAGTCTCATTAAGCAAAGACTAAAGGGACCCCGGGGAGAAATAAATTTGACTGAATCTGGAGTTCAGGGAAGAACCATGAAAGGGGGAGAGACTTCTTCACAAGTAGGGGCAACTTTCAGGCAATCCTCCTTATCCCCAAAGCCCAGCATGCTCATTTCCTGGTAGGAAGTCCATTTTAAATTCTGTCTCTGCCAGTTGACTTCATCAGCAAAACCTCCGATTTGGGACCCAGGAGTAGAAAGAAAAAGGTGGAGGTCTTTGTGTCTCTCTTTAAACTTGAGTCTGCCAAGGGCACCCTGGGTTTTCCTCACCCAGGGATTTTGCTTGCTTTGACCCAATTCTAATTCATAGTGGACCCTCACATAAGTCACCCTCTCCCACAGACTCATTTTCTCCATCTTCTGAGGAATTCTAGACTCTGGGTTTTAATCTTTAAATTTCTATGCTGACAGATTTAGTTAAGGCTATCCTCTGAACTCTGGGCTCTCAGTAAATCAGTCAGAATCTAACAGAAATAACGACTGTCCACGAAGGACAGCCGTACCATTGCAGTTTGTTTGCTATGTCTTACCTCCTGTAACGTTCCTGGGACAGTCTGGCAAAAGAAGCACTCAGTTCGTGCTAGAGGGAGCCACAGTGCAAGGGCATCAGAGATTATTATGTAAGATTAATTCAGAAACAATTGAATAAGACAAGGTCTTGCTGGCCACACTCCAAGAAAACTCTTTTCCATGTATAATGATCAGGCTGCCTTTGAAGTTTCAGAGTCTTAGTAGAAAAAAGAAATCCAATTTTCAATGTTTCACACAGCACTCACTATTTTGCCCTAAATAGATTATCATAGCATTTATCATGGCCCAACTTTATCTGGTATTAATTATTTATAATAACAAAAGCCAAATAGCATAAAGCAAGACATCACTTATCCAGTGTCGAGGAGATCGATCAGTTGGCATTCTTAGGTGCACTGGAAAGATTGACTCTAGCTTGAGTGGAGTTGACAGAGATGGCTTTCTTTCGGGTGCAGTAGGCGTGGCTCTGCTTACCCAGGCATGCACAGGTGGAGGTCAGAGGTCAATGTCAGATGTCTTCTTTATTACCCTCCATTTTGTTTTTTGACATGGGGTACTCACTGAACCTGGAGCGACTAAACTAGCTGGCCAGCAAAGCCCCAAAATCCTGTTCGGCCAGAATTGGGGTTACAGATGCAGCTGCAGCTGGCTTTTGGGTTCTGGAAGTCAGAATGCAGCTCACCATAATTGTGAAACAAAGACTTTTACCCAAAGAGTCACCTCCAAGACCCATGTAACGCCCTTCATTAAGAACATCACTTCAGGCTAGGGATGTTTTTTCCCCTTTAACCTCATGACCTCAGACATTACCCGAAGTACAGCACCAGACTTTTCTCACTATTGCCACCTGTGTAAAGTAAACTTTGTGACTGGCACACCAGTTAACTGAGTCCCATCCCCTTGGACAGTGTTTAGTGAGGTGAAGTATGGAGCAAGATAGGAACTTGGGATCTGCAGGGGAAACAGAAAGCTTCTGTAGGAGATGGATGATTCCAGTCTTGCCCTGGCAACCCACCTTGATTTCAGCTACTACTGCACTAGATAGTTCGGGAAGATCAGACCCACCTCACTGTGGAACCTTTAGCATTCTGCACAGAGCCTTCATACAGAATGCAAACATAATCTGGATTTTGTTTTACTATGGAAAATGTCACAAATTTGTATGTCATCCTTGGGCAGGAGCCACACTAATCCTGTCTGTGTCATCATAACTGAGGAGAAGATACAGTAGAAGATGTAAATACACCAATAACCCTGTCTTCAGGGCGACAGTGTGACTCTACTCTGGGGGATCCAGCAGAATCCAGCTGTGATGCCCACAGTAGCAACTTCCATCTTTGTATCAGGCTTTCCTGCTTTTCTATCTTTATGTCGACCACTCCTTATCCCTAAAATCACCTGCTCTCCTAGGAGTTAGACCCAAAGACTACTGTAATCCTCATATCTGGTTCAGCCATAACAGGAACTTCTGCTTGGAAACCCTGCCTCATGAACTATGTCTATCGACTAGTTCTCTTCCAGAGCTTTGCCTGCATCAAATATTCATGGGGTGAGCAAGGAAATGAATGAGAAGAAACTGCAAACCAGATCTGAATACAGAAGTAGGAACCAAAGCATGATACTAGGGGATGGACCAGAGGCTAGGAGGAGGCAATGTGGGAGCAAGGATGAAGTTCTTGTGACCATCACAGTAAAGACAGATCCAGATTCAGCAAACTGGAGATGACTGTGGCCTCAGATACAGACATTTCAAGGCACTGCTCAGCATCTGACAGTAGAGCCTATATTTATTGATGATATAAGATAAAATCTCCCCTAGGCCATAATAGCCTCAACATTCCAGAATCTGCTTTGGGAATCAGGAAGCTGGTCCAAGACCAGTTCTCTTGAGACAGACAGTCAGGTGGACAAAGCAAATGAAGAGCGCAACAGGGCATCACTCTAGGTAAACATCAGCTATAAAGAATAGCCAAGGGTGAAGAAAGCAGAGCCAACAGGAAAGGCACAAAGATGAAAGATCAGAGACAATGAAAAGGATAGAACCAGTGGGAAATCCATGCGTCGTGTCACTCTTTGGATAATGTTTAACAACCGACTGAAAGACATCCTTATGTCTATGGACTGACCCCTGCTAGTGACATTCTGATAAGCAGGTGTTCTCCATTAGTAATCGGTTTCATTGCTGTAAGAATGGACTTCCTAGGTGAGGCCTTGTTAGAGGAGGTATGTCACTGCCATGGGCTTTGAGGTTTCAAAACCCCATGCCAGACTCGGTCTCCCTTCCCTGCCTGTGGATCAGGGTGTAGCTCTCAACAACTCTTCAGCAACAAACCCACTGCCATGCTTCCTGCCGTGATGATAATAAGTTTCTGAAAGTGTAAGCAAGCCCCCAGTTCAATGCTTTCTCTGATAGGAGTCGCCCTGGTCATGTCTCCTCATAGCAATAGAACACTGACTAAGAGAAGTTTTGTTTCCTTAATTCCTCATATTGATGACTCTGCGCTTATTACTAATGTATTCAAACCGACCACCATTTGGTGCTCCATGGGCAAAATATTTGAAGCCATGGGAGGAATCTTTGTGGTTAGTTTAGTTTGGGGCCCAAGATGAAGAATTTCTAATGTTTTCATATCTTCACAAGTCTTCTTTAGAAACTGAATTTGTGGCTACTTGATCTTAAGACTTTGACCTTCAAACTGAAAAAAAAAAAAGTGTCCCCTACCCTGTATTTTGTGTCAGAGAGGAAATGGTTGGAACTTCCATGCTCCCAAAGTATGGTTCTTGACTTGGTTGTCAAACTCCACACTCGGTTATTGTTTTGTTTTTGTTTTGTTTTGTTTTGTTTTCTCTTCCCAAGATTCTATCTACAGTCCAGTCCTGTTCTGTGCTGGATCACTTCTACCCTAGGCAGGAAGATTTAAAAAGATACAGCCCAGTAAGTCATGATGCCCTACCTAAGCTCATAGGAAGACTTGGGTTTTGTAGGAGCTTGAAGTATATACAATTTCAATCGTCCTTTTTGGGGAAAAAATTACAAAATGATGAATAGAATTAGACATCCATATGTAGGAGCATGAGCAGGTAAAAAAATGTTTTAAGACTTATCCTTATTAGGATCGTGGTTATTCTACCTTATCGTGTTAACTTTCCTTTAATAGTGAATCTGTCAGAGATGCCTATGACCCAGCATCCAAAGTTTATGCCACCCATGGCCACGCATCTGCTTGCCCATTGCTTTCTCCAAGTTCAAGTTTCAAAAAGCATCATTCCACCTTTTTGGAAGTCTTCTTGGCTCTAATTTTATTCTCTAAAGCTTGTCTCCCACAGAGACAATTCATCTTAGATAATCACGTACGTAAAATTCTTCATAGTATTCCAAGTGTACTTAAAATAAGACCCAAGCTCATTATCATAGACAACAAGACTTTGCATAGAGCAGTGGTTCTTGATCTTCCTAATGCTGTGATCCTTTAATGCAGTTCCTCATGTTGCATTGAGCCTAAGTATAAAATTATTTTGTTGCTACTTCATAACTGTAATTTTGCTACTGTTATGAATTGTAACATAAATATCTGATATGCAGGATACTTGATATTTAACCCCTCTGAAAGGATTATCGGATACCCCAAAGAGGTCATGAGTCACAGACTGAGAGCTGCTGTCATAGATCATTCCTTACTCTCCAGATTCATTTTGTACCATTCCCTCTTGCCCTTTTAACCTTTTTTTTTTCCTGTCTCGTTTTGTCCTATGTGTCTACAGTGCTCTGACCCACAACTGGGCCCTTGTCTCTCACATGACAAATCCAATGTTATTTCCTATATTCCTTTTCTTTTGCCATTATAACAAATCACCACAAATTTAATGGTTTGAATGATATTAACGTATTACAAATGTAATACAAATGTACTACAAATATACTACAAATGTAATACAAATGTAATACAAATGTACTACAAATATACTACAAATGTAATACAAATGTAATACAAATGCACAGTTTTAGAGTTCACAAGTCAAAATGGTTCTGACAGGACTGAAGTCAAAAGGTTGGCAGAGCTGTGACCCTTCTGAAGACTCTAGTGGAGAATCTATTTTCTGGACTTTTCAAGATACTGAAAACCTCCCTTATTCTTCGACTCCTTCTTCCCCCTAAAGGTAGGAATGATGAATCAAGTCCTACGATCATTCTGACTTTTGGGGAGCCTTGTAAGTGGGTTGGACTCAGACAGCCTATTGTCTTCCTGTATTAATGACATCCATCATCTCAGAATCCCCCTTAAATTCTCCAGGTTCTGTGCATCAGGATAGGTACATCTTTAGAGGCTCCTACGCTTTGTAACACACATCTACAAGTTCCCAAACACCTAACCTAATGCACTCAGCATTCCTCACTACCATGCTAGTCACCCTCAGTTCCATCATCCACCATTTTCTAAAACAATCCAACCATTTTTAATCTGTCATTTTAAACCGAAGGCGCAAGCTTCCTAAAGACAAAGTGCTTACCTTGTCCATCAGAGCTTGTGCTGTGCCAGCATGCTGACTTAGCATATAGCAAAGACTCCATGAGCAAGCAAATAAAAGAGAGAGTTGGAAATAAGAGGATTGTATTTGCTACTCTATGTGTCGACATCAAAAAAAAAAAAAACACATGGGAAAACAACTTAAGGAAGGATTTATTTTGGTTCACAGTGTGAGAGTCCCTTCATAGTGTCAGAGAGGTCAGGGCAGAGGGAACAGGAGACACCTGGCCACTTGATTTAGTCAAGAAGAAAAATACTATGAATTCTACTGTTTTACTCTTTTCCCCCTTTTTTATTCAGCTAAGGATCCAAGTCCATGGAAATATGCCAACTAGATCTAGTGTGGGTCTTCAAATCTCAATTAATCTAATCTAAAGAATTCCTCACAGACATGCCCAGAGGTTTGTTTCCATGGTAATTCTAAGTGCCATAAAGTTGATAATTAAGATTAATTGTCAAAAGAACCATCTGTTAAAAAAATAAAATAGAATGGTGGTGGTACATACCTTTAATCTCAGCAGTTGAAAGGCAGAGGCAGGCAGATCTCTGAGTTCAAGGCCAGCTTGGTCAACACATCAAGTGTCAGGACGATAGGGCTACACAGAAAAACCTTGTCTCAAAAACTGAAGATAAAAAGATAGATAAAAAAGATAGGTAGGTAGATAGATAGATAGATAGATAGATAAAACAGGTACATTTAAATACTTTACATAGATATTATTATTTTATATTTTATTATATACTTTAGGATTTTTAGGTCAGCTAGCTTAAAATTCATGGTTATTGAATAAGGAATAATGTACTCTTCAAATAACTTCATCTCACTAAGTTTCAATGCCTTCATCAATGACATAATCATACTAATACCATTTTGCTGGGAATTTTTATGGATTGTAAGTATTTGAGGAAGATGTTTGGCTCTCTGTCTCTCTCTCTCTGTCTCTCTCTCTCTCTCTGTCTCTCTCTCTCTCTCTCTCTCCCTCTCTCCCTCTCTCTCTCTCTCTGTCTTGCTCTTGCTTTCTCTCTCCTTGTGTGTGCACAAAGCAGACATATGAACACAAAACAAGATGACAGCTGCCTGCCAACTAGGAAGAAGGTCTTGCCACAAGTGAAACTTGCTAGCACCTTGAGTTCAGACGTCTGTCTCCAGAGGTGTCTGTGAGAAATAAATGCATGCTGTTGCACTCACTCCGTCTGTAGTATTTTGAGACAACCTGAGATAAGAAAAGAGAGGAAAAAGTCAGTAATTACCTACAGAAAATTCTAAAAGACAAATCAGATAAAGGTAGAAAATCCTGAACATACTAAGATGGAGGAAAAAGAAGTCCTTTAAAGGAAGACTGACTTTACCTGTGACTGAGAGAAAGCTAATATGTCCATGTAATCCAGACTCTATCTGGTCCCAACATCCTACAACCTGGGACCACCATGCTCTTTGTTTTTTTATTACAATTTATTTTTTCTCAAATCGTAGTTCATTCACACAGGGGTTATAAACACAGAAAGGCAGGATGTGGGGAAGGGAATGACACTGGAGTGTGGGTGTTCAGGGGGAATACAGATATCTTCAGAACCGGGTATCGGCTTGGTGAAGGTTCAGTGGACAAGTCACTATGACTCTGCCTATGACTTGCTTGTCCTTATCTAAGTTGGTATTGTCTGCCAAGGATACCTATTTACAAGGTCTATGACTACTCAGGCTTGTACATTTCCACAAAGGCTGCCTGTTGACATTAGCTTATAGCCATCTGTTTCAATGTTTTCCCACTGAGACCCAAGACTTGGTGTCAGTATACATGTATGACAGGCCTATTGCTGATTTTAGGCCTTCAGTGTGTGAGCAGGGCTGCCCCTGACATCTCCTCCCTTCTCTAAGTATAGAAGGGCTGTGGCAATTCTAAACTTGCGAAGGCGGGGATAGAAGCCTGACCTCCAGTATTTGAAGGGGACCTTGTAATGGTTCCAGTCCCCCTGTCGTTGTCCAGTGAGGCATGAGGGCCGTACCCATCCCGATGTCTTTTTCCTGGAGAGGGGATACTTTTGACATCAACCCCTATGCAGTCAGGCTTGTCCCTCAGGGAACCCAGAGAGATATTTTTATCTTTTATTTATATTCCCTTGCAGTGCTTAGCCTCACAGCCTAAGCAAGAATTCAGATTGCCAGTCAGAGGGGGTTCTGGGTGGCCCCTCTCTGCTTGGTCTAGGGGCGGAAGTCCCCCCTTTTAGGTTGGGTAGAGAGACCACCATGCTCTTAGAAGATGTTCTGTGGCCTCCAGTTCAAAGTTCCTCCTAGAATAAGTGATTCCATGCTCCATTGTCTGCTTCAACTTGGAGATCGGGGTCTTTCAGCTTCCCACTCCTCTGTGAGAATCTTGGCCATAATTCGCAAAAGTCTTAACAATAGTACTAGTGTCTACTGGCCCTGATGTCGTCTGTGGAGATGAGCGTTGTAGGGGATAATATTCAAAAGACAGCCTTTTCTTGGAGGAAAAAAATTTTTCGAAAGTAACTGGAAGCTCATGAGTACATTGACTACCGTCTCCTCCCGCCTGCCAGGTGAGTCTTGGACAGCTTAGATCTGCTGCAGGAAGATAAAGAGCCTGCATTTCCCCCGCGCAGCTGACTGGTAGGGAAATTTTCCCGACTGCATGAGGACATTTTCCTCCCAAAGACCTGCTGAACTGCGGCTGACCCATTCTGCTTTGTCTGTGTATTGCACTAGTTCTCTGTCTGGGAAGCACAGTGAAAAATGCAACTTTAAGCTAATCATTTTATGGTCTGTAGTTTATTGATACCATTAAACGCTTTGCATCGTGGAAGAAGCCCCTACACGAGTAGAGCCTGGTGACTGTAAATGCAAAATGGCGATACTTTTACTCTTCGTGTTGACAAGTTAGTGAGTATGGTTTAGAGGATTCATCTGAAAAAAACTACAGCTTCCCCATTGATAACTACTGATACAGGACAGGTACTTTCCAAAGTCCTGAGAAATGTTGAGACAAAGGACATTTTAGCCACATGGTACTGAAAAATCAAAACAAAAAGGTTAAACTTCACCATTAAAACTGGAGACTTTTCAGAATAAAATGTTTATGAAATTTTTACCTGAAACTAAAGACCATATTCTGCCTGGTCATCAAATTGTGAATAATACGAAAAGTTTGTGTATAATAGGGTAGCCAAGGACATGATAACTAAATACAAGTAAGACCTTAAAGTTATTCAATGACGTGATATAATAGATACACATGCAACTGCCACCATCTCCATCACCACCATCACCACCATCTCCACCACCACCATCACTACCACTAAAAACAGGGTCAGAAGAGGAAATTTTATAAAAATGTAATAATGAGCCTTTATGAATAGAATGACACTCAATTAGAACACAGTAAGCATAGCAACGTTTGACAAGTACCAGAAAACAGCATTAGTAGGGACATACGAACCTCTGTTTTCCTTTGATAAGTGAAATAATAAAGTAAATAAGCTAGAACAAAGAGAACCTATGTAACAAAAGTTACAAAGTTACAAAGTAACAAAGTTGATATCTGCACTCACAAGGGCAGACTGTGTTTATTTCTTACAGCAAATGCATCACTATTTGCTAAGGCAATCAAAGATTTATAAAGATCAATAATTTACATTATCCCACAAATATAACAAATTTCAACTGTTGATACCAGAGAGGCAATATTCCATGCTATTAAAACAAAAGAAAAATTATGTAGCTAGTTTCCCAATATATGTTACTGAGCTAATACAACCTGTTAACAATCATTAAAAAATGTGTCACATGTGGGTGCAGCCTACATGGCCTAAGACAGGGCTCTCACCCTCCTTTCACCCACATCAGAGTCCCTTGACGTTGCCCATCGTCGACAGCCTAAAGCCTTCGACCATCGATGTGACTCGTCTCACATCAGTGTTTTGGGGTTGTGAACTTGTCTAAGACCCCCCATAATTAGACATCCAAATTCAAAACTCACATAGTTGGGATTGAACATAAGACGCCTTCTCTAACTAAACAGAGAAGGGGGAGATGCCAGAAGCCAGGACCCTCGCCCTTACCCTTACCCCCTACCTTTCCCCACCTGCACAATGTCCTCTGAAGCTTGGCAACTGCAAGATCCTGCTTAGCAACTGCAGATAGACTCAAAGCAGAGTACCATGTCTTCTTAAGAATAGCAGGGAGACCATAACTCAAGCAGTGTACCATATCTTCTGAAGAACTGCAGGTAGATCATAATTCAAGGCAGTGTACCATATAGACCATGACATGTTTCAAGGCACAGGCCAAGAAGATTTTGTACTTTTCCACCACCTGGACCCTCTTACCCCCTCCCCTTGTAAAACATGCTATAAAAAAAAAGCATTTCATGTTCAAAAAAAAAAAAAGAAATAAAAAAAAAAGATTGTATCATATGCAGGTAAAGTCAATTTCACTTTTCCCTTCATAGTTTGGTTGGTTGCTCTTTTATAAAAGATTATCACAGAAAAACCATTTTCAATCTACATTTAAATAAAAGTTACAAAATTAGATTTAGAAAAAAAAATGTGTCACATAACTCTACTTAAAATGTAAAATAAAATTCAAAATATAATATTATAAATATAAAGCTTAGTAGTGTATCATCAGAAACAAATGTGTGATGTACAATTAGCTTGATCCCAGGTAGATATGTAACCAATTTCTCTTCATAAGCTAAAAACAGAAAACTCTATGATCATGTTAATAGATGCTAAAAATTCATTTAATGACATTCTGTATCAATACTGCTACAATAATACTTCTTGTAAACCAGAAGTAAAGAAAAGATACTTTTATGTTGCAAATAACCACAAAAACAGTGATACGCTTATAATACAAAGAGTTATAGATTTTTGTCATTTAATACTCACAAAACTCTTCTCAGTGAACAAGTTCTTATCTCTGACTTACAATGAGGAGCTGAAGCACACAGACAGAAATTAGACACCTCTACCTGGAAAGCAGAATCTAAGATAAAATTATAGTCCCTGCACATTCAACTTTGTTTCCTATATGATCTATCAAGACAAATTGATTAAAACATATGTCTGTATTGTTGAATATACAGTGTAGAGTAACATAACATCTAACAATAACAACATAAAGAAGGTGGGGATTAAAAACAGTACTTCATATGATGCTGAAGGTAAGTTGTCATCAACTCACTTAACTAATACCATTCTCAAGTTTATGAAGTAGTTACCACATTACTCATAAAAGACTTTTAATTAAAAGATATGCAAAAGAAATGAGAAAACAATCAAAGCTATTGCCATAAAAATCAACGAAATAGCTGGAGAGATGGCTCAGAGGTTAAGAGCACTGGCTACTCTTCCAGAGGTCCTGAGTTCAATTCCCGGCAACCACATGGTGGCTCACAACCATCTATAATGGGACCCAGTGCCCTCTTCTGCTGTGTCTGAAGACAACTACAGTGTATTCATATACATAAAATAAATGAATAAATCTAAAAAAAGAAAAAAAATCAACTAAATACAAAGAAAGACAGCAATAAAGGAAATGAAGGTGGAAAATATATAAGACACAAAGAAAAGGATCAAAATAGCAAAACCAGGTCCTTTCTTATCTGTAATTGCATTAAATGTAAAGAGATGAATCCCTTCTTATCAAAAGGAAGGGAATAATGGTAGAGGTACATCTTAGAGAATGTGTCTAGCATAAACTCAGACCTAGTTCTATCCTAGAAGTGTTGGGAGAAAGGAGCAGAAACTGATAGGAAAACAGCATGGTCCAACAATTTGCTGTCTACAAGAGACACACTTGAGATCCAAACGCCTACACACACACACACACACACACACACACACACAC
>NW_021604622.1:4451862-4467569 GCF_004785775.1 Grammomys surdaster | reverse complement strand
GGGGGGGGGGGCGTGGAAACTAGTATAAACCAGTATTCCATTAAAGTAATGCCCCAAAGGAGCAGCAATGAAAGACCAAGAGAAAACCTTGGACACAGACACAGACTGTCTTGGAACATGCACTAGTAGAAGAATTTTGATAACATATAAAGGTAAAGCAACATGAAATGGAAAAGGATTTGTAGCATGAACAGGTATGTTAAAAACCTTTCTTTTGTCCATATTACATAAGCAACCCAGATACAGAACGAAAGGAAACAGATTTATCTATTAGTGGTGATAAATAATTTGGGCCATATCTTGAAATACAAAGAAACACAGAGGCAGAAGACAAGAAATTAAATGAATCGTGGTAAGATAATGCCTCACCTTCCATGGCTGCAAGGAAATAGTAGGAAAGGTTGACTTTGGGTCACGGGGTCACAGATTTCAGTCTAGGTCCCTTGGTTCTGTTGCTTTGAGCTTATGGCAGTACAGTAGACCATGGGTGTTCAGGATCTGAGGTAACTAGAGAGGGAATGGGAAACAAGGCAGATTTTTAAAGATACACTTAATTCTTTCGACTCATGTCTTTCCTTGAGTAATGGAAAATTCCTAAACAGTGTGAAACATATCTAAGCACTTCGATGCCCCTGAAAAAAATCCAAAAGAAGCCAGCCAAGGACTGTTTCTAGTTGATCCGAAGCTTACAGATGAACTGACAAACAATGAGAATAGTTAACATGATGGTAACTTAGACAAGCATCTTGGGTTTGAGCAACACAGGGCAGCTCTTAGCTGACTAGAACTAAAACCAACAATAATAGGATGTGGTTAGTTACTTCTTCCTCAGTTTGTACAAATGGCAGAGACTGTGTATAGTTTGCGGATGCATGTTTTTATGTCCACAGGTCTGTGCCACCTCGGCTCCACATTAATCCTCACTATAAGTCACAATATAAAGCACATAAGCCAACAGATTATCTCCAGTCTACCGCCTGTGTCTTATTTCTTTATTCTCATTTCGTTAAAAACCTCCCGATTGCCTAACCTTGCCCACCTTGCAGCCCTCTGCTTTTTTTTTCTTTTTTTCTTTTTTTTTTTTGGTTCTTTGATTGGGAAGCTATTCCCACTGGAGCATCTCTTCTAACTTTAGGTCACCTCATCCAATGGCCCAGGTATTTCTCTCTCTCTCTCTCTCTCTCTCTCTCTCTCTCTCTCTCTCTTTCTCTCTCTCTCTTTGTGTGTCTGTGTCTGTGTCTGTGTCTCCCAGGGACATATGGTAAATGAGGCCTGTTTACTTTATGGTGGTCAGGAATCAAAAAGAAGGAGAGACCACTGGCTGTCCCAGAGTAACCTTCAAGAACAGACTTACTTCCTCTGTCCCATCTCCTAAAGGTTCCACCTTCTCCCTGTGGCACCACAAGCTAAGGCCCAAATCTTTAGCACCACTTGGTGAACATCTAAAATCCAAACTGTAGTAATTATAGTAATAAATTCAGCCCAATTTCAATATATATTGATGTCTTTGAAAAAAAATCCTAAAATGAAGAAAAATAAAATTTACATACTTGAAAAAGCATCACAGTAAAATGTATACCAGACAAAACTGGTATAATGTAATCAACTTATGACGTAACCTGGGTAAATGATGAAGCTTCTGGAATAAAGTAATCTGTATTTCTACTATATGTCTTAATAAAATGTATAATTAAAAATATGCAAGTCATCTAGACAGTGGGGAAAACATCATGTTACAGATTTTTTTAAATGGGTGGAGGAGACAGCTCTGGCAGTAAGGTGCCTGCCACCAACGCATAAGGACCTGAGTTCAAACTCTACCTCCTATGTAAAAAGCCAGTCAGGCACCACGCACGTACATGCCTACAAGCTCAACACTATTAGGATAGGGGTGGATAGGCAGATCCCTAAGTTTCACTGGCTACAGATAACTCGATAAGAATGTTTTCTGTGTATGCATGAGACCTGAGTTTGAAACCACAGAACTCATATACAAAAACTTAACCTTCCTGTAACTCCAGCACTGACAGACAGACAAGAGAATCCTGAACGGTAGCAAGTTTCCTGTTCAGAGAAAGTCTCTGTCTCTCAAGGCAGTAAAGCAGAGTGAGAGAGACACCCAACAGGCTTCTTCCTCTAGCCTTTGTTTACACATACATTTGCATCATCCACCCATGTGCATGCAATACACACACGCACACAACACACACATACCACATACAACACACATACACACCACACACACAAACCACACACAAACAACACACATGCACACACCACAGACATACACACCACACACACACAAAACCACACACAAACAACATACATACACACACCACACACAAGCTACACACACAACATATACAATACACATATACACCATATATACACATACCACACACAAACAACATACACACACCACAAACAACACACATACACACCACACACACACAACACACATATATACCACACACACACACATATACACACACACACCATATTTGACACACACACAAACACATCGCGTATGCACACTTGTGCTCATGTCATTTACTTTGGCCAAGATAAAAATGCAATCTAAATGTCCACTGGTGGATGAATAGGTAAAACAAAATGATACCTGGAGTCCTGCATAACACCTCAGCATTCTGGTCAGTGATGGACAGCATCGGTGAAGGTACTCCATAATGTTATAACAAGGCTGGAAACTTCCTGTTACCTAGTGTATCATAACTGCCATGACATCATAATGAAATGTATTACTTACATCTGTGGGAGTGAAGATAGATACAACCTGATGCTTCTGCCAGTGATTTAAAAGCATAAATAAACAATTATTTGTAATATAGAGTACTCACCAATAAACAACCACCTTACTAGTTTCCGCTCGGTGGCACACAGTTTTAATCCCAGGACTCAAAAGTCAAGGGCAGGTGGATCCCTGTGAGCTCAAGGTCAGCCTGGTCTACATGGTGAGTTCTAGGCCAGCCAGGACTACACCAATAGACCCTGTTTCAAAAAAAAAAAAACTAGCTTATGTATTTACTATGGTATACATTTTCTTGTTAGAATGTATTCCTTCAATATCAAAAATCACTACCAAATAGTATGCTGTGTTATGACAGTCCTCCAATATCTCATATTTAACACATCTAAATTTTGTCAAGAGGCTATATAGAGTGATCTATCCATGCAGGCTTGCTGTGTACACACTATGTTTGCTTAGAGACAAACAATACAATGACAAATTTCCCAGAATGCATTTCTATTGTCAACTGGTATATGACTATTTTATGTAATGGAATACCACTTAACCGAAAGGGGTAGGGGGATGAAATCCTGTCACATACTGCATCCTGGAGGTCATTTCAGTAATAAGCCATTTTCAAGAAACACAAATCCTGTGTGACTGTATTGATCCAATGCACATAAAGCCATCAGATGCATAAAATCAGAAAAAAAAAACCATGACTACAACGTGCTTAGAAACCAAGAAATGGAGAGTACTTGTTCAATGGATACAGAGATTTAGTTTTGTAACGTGAGAAAGTTCTAGATATCTTTTCAATAATGGGCACTCAGTAAATTGTATTATATTCATTTAAAATAGTTAAGTTGATAAATTTAAGTTGATAATTTAAGTATGTCTTACTATAATGAAAATGTCTATTATCTAGAGATATGAATCTGTTTCTCAACTCTAAATTCTAGTTTTAACTAAAAAATAGAAACTCAATGCTCAAATATATATATATATATATATATATATATATATATTCCTTGTGACTTATATTATAGTGACATATATACAAGTAACAGTAAAATCTTCTATGTCTTATGGTAAAATAACACAACTGTTAAACCTAAAATGTTGTAACACTTCAGCTATTGATCTGTCTCTATCTTTACACACAATTACACTACCTCAATTACTGTAACTTTGTATTAAATTTTAAAAGTAATAAGCCCTCCATCTTTACTCATTTGAGTTTAGGATATTGCGTTTCATTTTTACTAAAAAGCAAGCGAAAGGTGTCTTGAACTTTTTGGACGACTTTTAGGGTCAATTACGTAGAGAGAAGAACAGAACTAAGTAGGTGGCGCACTGAACATGTATATCAATTTGGGAAATATTGCCACACAATGGTAAGTTAACGTGTCAGCTTGGCCAGACTGCAGTGCTCATGGATTCTATCAAACGCTAGCTGATGTGTTGCCTTGAATTAATTGTGACATGAAAGGCATGCTGTCATCTGAGTGGGCATGAGTTAGTCATTTGAAAGACATTAAGAGCAGAATTGAAATATCCCTGAGCAAAACATTCCCCCTGTGGTTGCTGCAGCTTCTGTTCCCACCCAAGAGACCTTCACCTATCTTCTGATGTCTCTCCTCTGGGTTTTAGACATGCAAGTGTCTTGTAATAAGAAATATTTACATGTACAAGTGTCTGGATATATATGATGCATGCAATTTGAACAATATCAAACTTTGCAATCGATGATCATAGCATGTCTTTCCATTCATCTAATACTTCTTTTTGTCCTCAAATTCAAAGAGATCTGCCTGCCTCTGAGGTGGATACCACTATGCCCAGTTTCTTTAGCTGTTTTTAGTAATATTTTGATATTTGTCAGAATTACAGATTTTACATTCCTCTTGCTAAGTTTTTCTAAATGTTTAAATCCTGCGGTGCTATGGTAACGAGAATTGTCCTCATGATTTCACTTTGAATTTGTTCTCTGTTTCTCTGTGTATGTCTAATTTAAATCTGTATATCAGGTTTGTATCGTGTAATCTTGATGAAATTGTTTGTTTTAATAGTTTTTAGTGAGTTCCTTAATGTGATTTTGTTATTTTAACCAAGAAGTTTGAGTCTTTAGGAGAAAAAAAAAAAGGAAATCAATGTTTTAAAAGGTTGAGTTTGGGAGCAAATAGAGAACGGGTATCATAGCCTTGCCCCTGAATAGATATGGACACCAGAGGCAGAAAGGACGTAAATACACTTCAAGTAAGTCACAAGTAGCACCGTCTTCTATCACCTCCTAAGAAGGTGGTTTTAAGCATCTGGAATATACTCAATACTGGGTTAGGAGCAAAAGGAACTCATAGAATACTGAGTTCTTATCTTTGCTTTTACAGCGTTTAGGTATGTCCAAGGAAGACATGTGCAAACTATCACTTTATCCATAGAGGACACGCTCCAAGACCTCAAGGTGGTGGCTGGAACCACTCGTAACACCACGCCCAATCCCCACACTGATTTTTGTGCTTAACATTCCTAAGACAAAGGTTAATTTGTAATAAATGTTCATTTGTAAGTACAGTATAGAATATGCAGCAATAATAGTAACAGGATAATTATGACTGTAGAGTAATATAAATTATTTCATTACATACATTACTCAGAATGCCATACAAGTTAAAACTTGTGAGTTGGTTCTTCTGGAAATTCCCATTTCCTGTTTTTGGACTCTGGTTGACCATGGGCTACTGTGAGGTTGTAGAAGACAGAACCACAGATGGAATCTGGAAAGGGGTGGGAGCAGTAGGGACGGGAAGGGTTACTGTACAAGGCAAAAGAAAATTTAAGCGCTGGTCACGCCTAGGTAAAGACTACAATGGTGGGGTCCCTGAAAGTTCATTCTCTAAGAAGGGAAGAAGACATTTGACTTGGATCTGGATGAGTTATGATTAAGATTACAGTAAGCAGAGATTTTTCAAGAAGAAAGGAAGGGCTAGAGGTATGGGAACACAGGAGTGGAGTGTGCACGTGACTTGTATAGGACTCGTGATTAGCGCTTCATGTTAAGCTCTGGCCATCAACACGGCCAGTGGGTTTCAAGTTTGGAGCAGTAGCCCAAAGCCCTGCGCAGGGACTCTCTGGATAGCCTAGGCTTTTCAAGCCTTAAGTGATTGTTGATCTGTGTAAATGCAGATTATGATCCAGTAGGTCCTAGGTAAGGTTCTGCATTCAGTCTAGCTCCTGTGAGAAACGAATGAGAGCACGTTGAGGCATTAAGTTGGAAGTTAGTGGGGGCCACTAAAAGGATCGAGGCAGCTAAGATCCGTTGGCCTGTTTAAGAAAGCCGGTTCTGAGTGCCATACAAACACGGAGAGGGAGTTTTAAGGGCTACTATCAACTAGATAACCTCAAGAGCTCTAAGAATTCTCCAGTAGCAGCCAGTCGCAAGAACAGAAGTGAATTTAACCATCGTTGAGTGCCAGCTGCCTCGGGGAATCCCACCGGGCTGGTCTGAGGAACGGTGTGTACTGCGTGACCGTCTAGACCTTTCCTTTGAGCAACTTACAGGGTCCTGATCTGTAGATCCAGTCTCTGATATAAATCTACCAAGATAAACGTGGCCAGGCCTCTTTGCTTTCTACCCCTTTGAAGATGATATTCTAGAAGTCCTACTGAGGAACTTCAGCTTAAAACACATCCGATAATGAAGGTAAGGGAAGAAAGCCAAAGAGATTCATAACATCCTTAACATTTCAGGCACCCTGCAAACACCTGCAGCCTGCCCTCCGGTGAAGATCTGTTTATCTTAGCAGCCCTGATGCTGCAACATCGCTTTAGGACAGGGGTTCTCAACCTGTGGGTTGTGACCTCTTTGGAGGTTGAAGAACCTTTTCACAGGGGTCACCTAAGACCATCAGAAACCACAGATATTTTATATTACAATTCGTAACGGTAGTCAAATTATAGTTATGAAGTAATGAAAATAAGTTCATGATTGGGGGGAGTCGGGGGGTCACCACAACATGAGGTACTGTATTAAAAGGTCATAACATTAGGAAGATTCAGAATCACTGCCTTAGGGTCTTTCCTGAACTTGCATGTAAAGTGCCGGTAGCACTAAGCTACGATGCCATTTCTGAAATTACTCTTCTTCCAAAAATTATAAGAGCCATGCTGTATAGCAAAACAATGCTAATTGCAGAAAACCAAAGGCAAAGAAAGCATCATCATATTTGAAACTTCAATAATCAATACTGATGCTGACCCGTGAACATCTTAACATCCTTCCTGATTTCTTTCCTGCTTTCTTTCCAGTCTTTTTCTCATAGCTGATTGCTGCTTCCTGCTCATGTCCCTTAGTGTTATAAATACAATGGACTTTTTATCTTGATAGTATTGATATTATTATTATCTTAAAAATAAACTTTGTGAGGAGTGGGGAGGAAGGGTCAGAGACAAATGGATCCTAGAAGCTCACTGGCCAGACAGCCTAGCCAAAATGGTGAGCTTCAGACTGCATGAGAGATTCTATCTCATGGAAATGATGCAGAGAGATAGGAGAAGATATCCTCATCCTCCTTAGACCACCCATGTATGCATACACAGGAGGAAAAAATAAATTTCCTCTTGAAAATCACTAGTTATGAAGCGAAACAAACTGCCAACTTCTCAGAATAATGTATAAAAACATTCTGCTTCCTACATTTTGCTGCATTTCAAATCAAATAATATGGCATGCAACTAAGGTTAGAAAAAAATGAGTTTTGGATGTTACATAGTATCCTGTCAAACCGATACATCACAATTGACTTTCTTAATAAGCAGGTTCTTGTAACAAATGTTTGCTAACTCTGTAATCAACACTCTTCTGGTTTTCAGAATGAAGTCCAGTCACTAATGGAGATTCCAATTCAAAGGGGTCAGATATAAACAAATCATGGCAAGGTGAGGAATAGTGAATGCTTTTCACAGAAGCAACACTGTGAGAAAAGAGCTAACATATGGCTGAGGAGGGGATGAGCCACAGGACTAAGAAGTCACAGATGGCCAGAGCTAACGAATGTGATGTAGAAGCAGGCCATGCAAGCACCTGATGGAAGCATCACAGGCCATGGAGAGTAAGTGTCACTTCCTGTGACAGGAAGAAGCCAGGACAGGAGGCCCTTTGACAAAGCATAGAACCACAGAGAGTGTGGCAGGCAATGTGGAGAAATAAGGCTGTTGTTCTAGGCCTGGAAGACTGTGGTAAAGGGTTGGAAATGATTGTTCTAACAAGGATAGGGCTCCATCAAGACAGAGCGCAATCTTCCTGTGTGAAGGATAACTTCACTACCCATTCTCAACATCCCAGACAATGTCAAGGAAACCTGGAGAGGAGTTTTGGGATTATAGAGTATGAAAGACCTTTTTAAGAATGGAAGTTCAGGGCTAGAGAGATGGCTCAGAGGTTAAGAGTACTGGCTGCTCTTCCAGAGGTCCTGAGTTCAATTCACAGCAAGCACATGGTGGCTCACAACCATCTATAACGTGACCTGGTACCCTCTTCTACCCTGCAGGACTATATACAGGCAGAATACTGTATATATAGTAAATATATCTTTAAAAGAAAATGGAAGATCCGGAAGTCATCAAGGAGAATATTTCTATCATGTTCAATGACTATAGCAGATTAGTACCTATCGTGGTAGCACAGGTCTGCAATCCCTGCACTTAAGGGGGAGTCAGGAAGATCAGAAGTTCAGGTCTTCACCAGCCACAGGGTGAGTTTGAGACCATCCTGGTATAAATGAGATCCTGTATCAAAAAAAAAAAAAGACACAATGAAAGGAGGAAGGGAAGGATAGAAGAAAGGGAGAGAAAGGGAAAAAAGAAGAAAGGAAAGGAGAAAGACTTTAAAAAGAAGATGCTGAAGGCCAACCTGTACTGTGTGACAGTGTTGTAGAGTACAGGATGCAATTCTAATATATCTGATACATATGTATGTATATACATATATAATTTTATATCATATTATTGTATATTATTAACTATATATAATTGATATACAATATATGATTTCTAAACTTGGATAACATACTTCCTGCTTTAAAAATACTCATAATTATATATATATATATATATATATACATACATACACACATAGACACACACACGCACATTACATATATACGCACTCAAGTATTAAGTTCTAAGAACGCAGACATCTTCCTGGCCTATGCATTATCCTTCTTACTGAGAAAGCTGAAGCAAATATGTCCATGTGCCACAAACATAAAATAGGAACTGGAACACACACAGTCCTGCTGATACGCACCTGCCACTCGCTGCCTGAAGAAGACTCTCACAGTCTTCCTGGTTGTGTATCTCTGTCTCCCTTGTGAGAGTCTCCATTAACTGTGGCTAAGAACTGTATTTCTCAACGTCCCTATCGTTCTTAAGTTTACTTCTTTTCATCCATCTCCCCACCCACTGTGTTCCTGTCTGTTCCTCCAGCATTACCACACTGCATGCAGAAAGATCTGCATGTTCCAAGAATAGAAAAGGATTCTTCTTCTCAAAGGAAGCGTCACAGGTTAGTCACTGGTGAGCATGGCCCTTTGTCTTGTGAAATAGAAGCAGAATGAGACATGATAGCTGCTAGCTATGTCGAAGAGAATGGTGGATTTTCTAAAAAGCTCTGAAGAAATTAAGCCGGCACGGGATAGGGGGTAGACGCTCAGCAGTCCTGAGCCATATGGAAATAGACTAGCTCACGTCAATAGGACTTCCAGATGCTGAGGCTCTCACTGCCAACTCAGTGAATAAGTTTCATGTAACATGAGGATGATCTCCAGGCTCACACAGTTAGTGGAGGATTTGCCTCTATGTTCAACAGTCTTACTCGCCACACTGGCCTTCTGTCAGACTCTGAGTGGTTTGGTGTATATGTGTTGTTTTTGATTGTTCGTTTTAAAACAGGGTCAGGGTCTCAATATGTAGCCCTGGCTATTCCAGAACTCACTATGTAGACCAGGCTGGCCTTGAACTCACAGAGATGCTCCTGCATCAGCCTCTAGAGTGCTGGAATTAAAGGCATGCACCACCACACAGGACTGAGTGGGTGCTTTTCTGTCAAAGTTGTCTTTCCATACAGATCCTTACCTCTCTGTCTCCATTTACTTCTGTTCCATAGTGGCTTAGAAATCAAATGGTCATACTTACTGAGCTGTGTGTCCCGAATCAAACTTAGGAAAATTCTATAGTGTGTCCCTTAGTTGTCCTCTGACATAGCCTCAGAAGGTCTAATACCCGGTGTTTCTTCTGTGGTAGGATGATGGAGGACTAACTCAATACTCATGTATCCATCCACGCTTCCATCTTTCCATTCATTTTTTTGTTTATTTGTTCGTTTCTTTGTTTATTCAATTCCATTCTGAAACAATGGAGCAGAGTTCCATTCACTAAACCAGATACTCAGCACACAGTCATAAACAGAACATACTCTTCACACGTGTAGAGTTTGAAATCAAGTATTGCACATGACTATTGTACACGGAGCTTCCAAAGTGTCCTGACGGCGTAAAATAGGAGCTAGTTTACACTGATGAGTTCAGAATTCACATTTCTTTCTTTCTTTTTTTTTTGTTTTTTTTTTTTTTTGGTTTTTTGGTTTTTTGTTTGTTTGTTTGTTTGTTTTTTCGAGACAAGGTTTCTCTGTGTACCACTGGCTCTCCTGGAACTCACTCTGTAGACCAGGGTGACCTCGAACTCAGAAATCCACCTGCCTCTGCCTCCCAAGTGCTGGGATTAAAGGCGTGCGCCACCACCGCCCAGCTCAGAATTCACATTTCAAAAAGAAAAAAAAAAAAACGTATATTTCAAAGGTGAATTTCAGCCAGGAAATCATCATAGTGTTTCTAGAGGCAAGAGTCAGAAGCTCCCTGGGAAAGAAGTTGTCTCTGGCTGGGGAAGTCCTCTCTGCAGGCAGACCCTGGCCATGCATGGCCTCCCTTTTTGAAGCGGTTGTGAAACACTCTATCCCTACTTGTCCCTCCCTCCTCCCCCACCCCCCCCCCCCCTTCCACCCCCCCCCCCCCCACCCTCACTCCCCACCCCTACTCCATCACTCTTCAGACTGAAGCTTCCTTCACAGGCTGTTTTGATGCTGGAGAAGGGTGTGAAGACAATAATTGGGGCATTTGAATTTGGACCCTAATTGGTTGGCCCACGCAGGAGGAGAAAGGTTCTGTAATGTAGGACTTCTTTTCCAAGAGGATGCAGGAGTTGGCCACTGGGTCCCCCTTTAAAGAATGAAACGTTAAAAGATGGTCTTGGTGGCAAGTGCCTGTAGTTCAATCTATTAGGGAGGGTGAGGCAAAAGGATTGCTTGAGCTTAGGAGTTTGAAGCCAATGGGGACAAGAGAGTAAGAGGGAGGATAGAAAGAAAGAAGGGAGGGAGAGAGAGGAAGGGAGGGAAGGAAGAGAGGGGCGGAGGGAAGGGAGAGAGGGGAAAGATAGACAGAGACAGAGAGACAGAGAGAGAGATTAAATAAGAGCCCACACTGAGTAGTCTTGAGTTAGAAGAGATACTAAGATGTGTGAAAGATTGCATGAGATAAATATTATGTCACGAGTAAAGCCAAGACCATGAGTTAGGTTAGGAAACTCTGGGCTCCCCCCCACACACACCCTTTTCTTTTCTTCTTACAGTTCCAAATGTTACACCAGCCAAGTGGAAAGCCACACTCTCCTCCTCCCCGCTCCCCTCCATCCTCCCTCTTACTTTGCATTTGTTTCTGAAAAGATTACACTCAGTTGCCTGTCCCTGGAGAGCCCCTGACAATAACCAGGGCAATGGGCTAAATTATTTCAGAATGAAAAGAAAAGTCTGGAAAAACACTGAGCAAACAAACTGGAGGTTTCTTCTGTTCTGAAGTGAGAGACATTTCAAACCACGGCCTCTCGGCTCCCTACACAGGCAAGAGCTCAAGCTTTTGGGGGCCATACCCCGGGCAGAGAAACAGTAACGTGAGGTCACAGCTGACCATGTGAATGGAACTTAGCCAAGAAAACTCTTTGAAGGTATCCCTTCTGGTGACTGGACAGATTGTCTCCTGCAGTTGAAGCAAACATAGATAAAAAGCTCTCAGGAAAAGTCACTGCACATGGTGCAGAAATGATAAACTCCCTGCTGAGTTCAGTCACTCCCCATGGGCTGTGGGCTGTGTTCCTCTAACTCGTCCCTATGGTTAACTCTAAACTCCAGACCCTCAATCCTTAAGGGACTTGTGAGTGTCCAATGAGGACATTTATTGCAGAAATTGTGTCATAGCTTCTTTCTGCTTCATAAGGATCCAGAAATTGGAAATGTAAATCTAATGAGACTTGAAGCTCTTCTCTCAGCTTGAATAATCTATCAAATGTGCTTTCACCACCTACAGCCCTGAAGCCTGCAGGGCCCACCACCACCACCACCACCACCACCACCAACACACACACACACACACACACACACACACATTGGAAAGAAATGGTTTTCCTGCTTCGTCAATATGACTTCATCCTACACCTGACGTATGTTCCCCACCCTCCTACTTGTGCCTGAGTGCAGACGACCTACTCTGCTAAGAGAATCTGCTCATCTCCACTTAGACCAGGGTGGGCGGGACTACTCCTATCTGGTCCGAGAAGCTCTCTTTCCCACAATATTCACTCAACTCTCCGTGGATGTTTGCTTCAGAGAGCTGGAAAACTCAAGAGTCCCAACTAATAAGATTGGTGATGCTTATGGATTAAAGATGTCCCACACTGCAGAGTAGTAAGAAAAGGGCATTGACTGCCAAATTTCTCATTCATGTCCAATCTCTTCTCCTCTTCTTGGCTATGGGGGACATAAAAATCATTAAATGATACTTGGGCCACACAATTGTCCACTGGCTATGCTAGAAACAGGCTCTGTGCCTCCCTTGACCAGCCTCCCAGCTGCCTTAGAGTCATGTCCACTGAGTGGGTGATAAAATGCCCACCCTTCAATCTAGACTTCTTCCTTAGAATATCTCTCCCTCACCTGTATCAGCTCACAGAATCTTTTACATCTAAAATTTTGCCTTTACTCTCTAGTATCCATGTAATATCTTTACCTTCCTCTCCTACCTGGAGAATGAATGGAAATCTGCAGTGTGATGGGGTTGGGGAAAATCTTGAGGAAATGCCAGAGATCTGAGATGGGGGAGGATCCCAGGAATCAATGGGGATGACCTTAGCTGAGATTCACAGTAGTGAGCATATGAAACCTGAAGCGGCCACATCCTATAGCCAGGCAAGAACCCCATTGGAGCAATAAGAACACCAACCCACCCACAAAACTTTAAACCCAAAATTTGTCCTGTCTACAAGTAATACAGGGGTGGGGAATGGAGCAGAGACTGAGGGAAGGCCAACCAATAACTGGCCCAACTTGAGACCTCTGCCGTGGTAAGTACCAATTCCTGACACTATTAATGATACTGTTATTCTTGCAGACAGGAGCCTAGTATAACTGTCCTCTGAGAGGTTCCAACCAGCAGCTGACTTAAACAGATGCAGAGACCCACAGCCAACATTGGATGGAGCTTGAGGACTATTATGAAAGAGTTAGGGAAAGAATTGAGGGTCCAGAAGAGGGTAGGAACTCCACAGGAAGACCAACAAAGTCAACTAACCTGAACCCTTAAAGGCTCTCAGAGACTAAACTACTAACCAAGCTAGACCTAGGACCCCTGCCCATAAGTAACAGATGTGCAGCTCAGTCTTCATGTGGGTCCTGAACAACTGGAGTAGGGCTATCTCTAAAGATGTTGCCTATCTGTGTAATGTGTTCCCCTAACTGGGCTGCCTTGTCCGGCCTCAGTGGGAGAGGATGCACCTAGCCCTGAGATGTGCTAGGGTGGGAAGATGGGGGAGGGGGTGGGTACTTCACCATCTCAGAGAAGAAAGAGAAGCTGTATTGGGGGGGGGTACTGTGTGAGGAGAGACGGGAGAAGGGGAGGAAGCAATCCAGATGTAAAGTGAATAAAAAAAATTATTAAGGGGGAAAAAAAACCTGTTCCTAACCATTACATAAAATATATTAAAATAGATAACCTAAAGTCAATACAGCTACAGGTAAGCCACTAATTTAAAATTTAAAAATCAGTATTTAAAAAGTCTAATATATAACATTTCTATACTGGCAGCAAGTGCTCTACATTTTAAACCAACTTAATCAAAAACTGTATCAAAATGTATAAAATATTTAGGAATACCTTTAGGAAAGATGTCTGAGACCTCTACACTAAACACTACTATTACTGACAAGCTGAAATTATAGTTCTGAACAGATGGAGATATATATTAATTATATCTATGTCTTAAGAAGCCCTATACTGGATGCTGAAGGGATATTTCCCTTGGTCAAGTGCCTGCCACAAAAGCAAGAGAACCTGCGTAAAAGCTGTAACCCTAGCACTGGGCAGACAAAGGTAGCAGCCAGAGTTGGCCAGCTAGCTAGTCTAGCTAACCCATGAGTTCCACGTTCAATGAAAGACCCTAACTCAAAACCTAAGATAGAGGGAGATGGGGGTCTTCTGGAGACCTCTTCTGGCCTCAACACATACACACACACACACACATACACACATACACACACACACACACACACACACACACATATATACACACACACATACACACATATCCACCTGGACACATGGACACACATAATATATACCACACCTTCATACACACAAAAAATCCAATACTGCTAAACGTCAGTTTTCCTAAAATTTATCTATAGATCCATAACAATTTCACTCATAATTTTTGCAGGCATTTGATAGCTATTGATGAAGTGATTCTACATTTGTATTGAAAACGAACAACAAAACAGTAAATAAGCAGGAATATAACAAACAATTGAATGATTCGTGCTAGTTCATCATACTGTAACATTATAATTATCAAGACTATGATAGAAGCATAAAAATAGTACCCTTTCAGTGGAAAACAAGCACCAGAAGTAACTGGCATAATTAATTAATCTCCAAGGTAGGTGTCAAACCTTCAAAATGAGACAAAAAGAAAAAGAAAAAAGTGTTCTTTCAACAAACATATTGGAACAACCGACAATATGCCTGAGAAAGAAAATTACCTTTGATTTTTAGTTTACATTCACAAAAAGAAGTTTGAAAAATTATAGACTTATCAACAAAAGTTAATGCTGTAAAGCTTCAAGAATCTTCTTGATCTTCATATGAAGTTCTACAGTGGGTAATGCTAAATTAAGGTGGCTTAAAACAATCATTTTAAAAAAAAAAAAAAAAAGCGGCCTGGGCTGGAGAAATGGTTCAGTGGTTAAGAGCACTGGTTGCTCTTCCAGAGGTCCTGAGTTCAATTTCCAGCAACCACATGTTGGCTCAAAACCACCTGTAATGGGATTTGATGCCCTCTTCTAGTGTGTCTGAAGACAGCAACAGTGTACTTATATAAATAAAACAAATAATAAATCTTAAGAAGTAGCTGCTTTGGACTACGTATCTTGGAAGTAATTAACATATGGGTAAGAAGGACTTCACTATTGAGACTCTTTTGGCAGACAGTGACTGCGTGGCACAGGGTATCAATCTGACTGCATCAAGCTGTAGATATAAGCTGCACATGACCCTGTAAACACAATGAGCTCTGGTAAGAAAGCCTGGTTTTCACAGTGATAGTTGGTTCTATCAATTCTGAGGCTACTTTCTATGTACTTCGCATAAGTAAATTCGTAATTATATTGAAAATGGAAGCCAGGTTTCTCACTATAGGAGAAATAAGTTATAGCAACAGAAAAGGAGAAGACTGTAATTCATTCTGTGCTGTCACATTGCATCGAACCATAGTCAGGCATAAATTCATGCTGTAAGCATAGGAATAAATCTGTGTGTGTGTGTGTGTGTGTGTGTGTGTGTGTGTGTGTGTGTGTGTGTGT
>NW_021604622.1:4442807-4451852 GCF_004785775.1 Grammomys surdaster | reverse complement strand
TGTGTGTGTGTGTGTGTGTGTGTGTGTGTGTGTGTGTGTGTGTGTGTTGGGAATGTGTTTGAGTATGCGCTGGTACAGGTTGAAGTCTACCATGTCCAGATAGCTCCTGTGAGACCAACATAAAATGGAGGACTCTCTTTTTTTGGAAGGGCTTCTCCTTCTTTGACCTTGACTGGGGAGCCCGACCCCAGTCTTCTCCCAGAAGAAGGTCTCATAGTCCTTGGCAAACCTATAAGTTCAAAACTTCTTCTTTCCCAATAAGAACTTACTCAGCAAGTACCTGGGATTCCTGGAATGCCTTTCCTTACAAATGAAGCATTCATAGTACGTTAAGCTCCAGCTAATGATTTTACATTCACCCCAAAAACTCCTTTCCACTCTCCAAGGTTCATATATAGCCCTCGGTCACCCTGACTAAAATGTATGTGCACGAGCTGTTTCACTGAAGGTTGTCTAAGAGACCTGTTTCATTGAGTAGTATCTAAAAGAGCTGTAAGACAAAAATCCTTGGAGAAGGCCTCACTAACCCCCAACCCTACCCCCAACACCCCCCAACTTCCCACCTCTCCACCTGTACTCACTCCCAGCTAGACCAGGATCCTACAGACCCCACCTATTTCTGACCCGGATTCATCCTTCCAGGTGTGCAGCAGCAGCAGCTGGACACCCTGATGGAGAAAACAGAGGACACAGAACCACAGCTTGTCCCCAACACACATACCATGTGTGTGTTTGTGTGTATGTATGTGTATGTGTGTATATGTGTATGAATGTATATATGCATGTGTATATATGTGTATATGAGTATATGTGTGTATGTGTATGTCTGTATACGTTTGTGTATGTTTATGTATATATGGTATGTGTGTGTGTGTGTACATATACTTAATCAGTTCCTTAGCTATATCAGTTTATGATATCACACCCCTTGCAATTTCTACCTTTTAATATGGACTTTTAAAAACTTACCCATAAAGTTCCCTGTAGTTTTCTTTAAGGTTGAACTCATGATTAATAAGTTAAAATTCCTGACAGTTTCACTTGAACCATAATTAATTTTGACTATATAAAAATATTGAAGAAGCTTCTGTATTTGTAGGTGCTGAGCACTCTATGGGTCTACTAAGTAGATGCCATTTTAAATTTTTAACTTTTAAAATTGAAATCTGTAAAACCTCAAGTGTGTGAATCTTTTCACAAACACTGTTTTGTCCTCATTCAGGATATTTCCTTCAACAGTCATTTTGTTTTCTATTCAAGGTCTTACTTCCTATACCCAACAGACCTAGAACTCACTGTCTAGATGCCCTTCTGCTTCTGGCTCTGACTTCTGCCACCCAAATGGCTGGGAGCATCCACAGATACCTGCAGTCTTGACTGGTCTGGTGTTTACTGGTTGGCACCAAGGATCAAACCCAGGGTCTTGAACAGGACAGGCAAATACAGCAATTTTTGTTGTCTGAAATGAAACTCCTTCTAAAACATGGTCTTTTTACTATCCTTGTAAGTCTTTAATCAAATGTAGACTTTACAAAATCGTAGACCTTCCCAGTTGCAGTCTATTCCACAGTAGAATGTAAACTTTCCAAACTAAAAGTAAACTTCTTATTTATATGGATAAATATTAGTTTCCTGTGTTCGTGGGCTTTGTTCTTAATTATTACAACTTCCATGCTTTAAAAGCTAAGGCAGCTGACAAGGGTTCAGCTGGGCCTTTCCTTGTCTAATTTGACTAAGTGCTTTCAACTGATTTTAAACAAAATGCAACCAAAACAAAGGAGGTTTCTTGAACATAGTCTACATTTAGTGACTTTCCAAGTAATTAAAAAATCTCAAACATTTACAAGCGCTAACTAGCAAAGAAGAATGTACTCTGTCAGGCTAGAGATTTTTGTTTGCGTTTTAACATCAGCTTCATCACCACAAAACATCTAACGACTTAAATCCACCAAAAAATATTTCTACCCGAAAGGCCCTGGATTCATCTCTACAACCACAAAAAACTCTGTGTGTGTGTGTGTGTGTGTGTGTGTGTGTGTGTGTGTGTGTGTGTGGTTTAACCTCTAACAGTTTCATTTCAATAAGTAAAACTGTGTAGCAACTTGGGGATAACTCTGTGAGTGTGCCACACTCAATCAAAGTACATTTATAATCCATAATTGTCATGCTAGAACATAGGTCTGTGTGTGTGTGTGTGTGTGTGTGCCACACCCATAAATGTGAGTACTCATCTATGTGTGTATGCATACAACTAGAAGACAGAGGGGGAAATCTCAGTTATTTTTTTTATTCAGTACCATCTCCCTTTTTAAAACAGAGTTTCTCAGTGGACCAGTTAACCTACCTGGTTAAGTAGGCAAAGCTGGTTGGCCAGAATACACCAGAGCTTACCTATCCTGCAGTGGAATTGGTAAGCTCCAAGAATCCACCTTCCCTTGTTTGTTTGTTTGTTTGTTTACTTAAATTCTGAGAATCATACCCAGTTCATTATGCTTGTAAGGCAAACACTTTACCAACTGAGTTTTCTTTCCAGCCATAGCAGCACATAGTTTTTAACACAGTACTGTGTTCTACCAAAGTTTCTGTTCAGACTGTTACCAGCAACATTCACGATTTCATTTTCAATGTTGAGTTTTTAATCAAATGTACCATGCTATTCACAATTATATCAGATGTTACTCCTCCAACAAATACATTTTGGAAACTTAACTTTTGCATTCATAAAGAGTCAGGTGGAACAAAATTAATCTGTGAACTGGCACGGACTGGATTGACTTCCTCATTGAAGATCCAGATGACTTCAATGTAAAACTGGAATTAGTTAACTGCAAAATTCTTCAGTGACTCGGAGAACCAACAGCTGAAAATTATTTTTACCAACCAAGGCTATTTAAAAATGACTGAAATTAATTTAGGAAAACGGACAACTAAATGAAAAGTCACTTCAAAGCGTGATTGTGTAAACAAACGTTTGCACAGCTGCACATGACAAATTGTTTTCTTTGAACAAAATCCTCTTAAAATAACGAGTAACTTTGAAGTAGGTGCTGGTGCTTCTTTGGCAAATGTATATCTTCTGCTTTTTATGTTAGTGACATCACCAAAATCCCCAGATGGACGACAAATGTCAACAAACACTTTGTGCAAAGACTTACTTCACTGTCGTCTTAGAGGCTTTCCATGACAGGGGCAAATAACTGAGATAAACACAGTTACAAAGATGAAGAAGGGTTTATTTTGGCTCACAGCTTTGGAGATTTCACACCATGGTTGATTGGCCTGATTGCTTCAGGCCTAAGGAAGGCCAGACATATTGGTGAGGAACACATGGTAGAGAGAAGCCACTTAACTCATAGCTAGTATATAAAACAGGAGAAATTTTAAATGAACACTTCCAGTGACTGAAGACACCCACATACACACGCACACACTCTGCTCCATCTTCTAAAGATTCCATGACTCTCCTCCTAAGTGTCAAGCTGGTGATCAAGCCATTGATGCATGGCCTTTTGGAGAAACACTCCAGATCCACAACAGGACAATCATCAGCTATCTTGAGAAACTACATCCTAAAGCTCATTGTTCACTTTCGGGTTTTTGGCTTTGTTTCATCATCATTGTTTTTGTTTTGAGTTTTGCTTTTCATTTAGCATTGCCGCTGCTGAAATTACTACACAGATTTTGAGTTACTAAGGAGCAAATAAAAACATCATTTGTCTTAGTTAGGGTTTTACTTCTTTGAACAGACACCATGACCAAGGCAAGTCTTAAAAAGAATATTTAATTGGGCTGGCTTACAATTTCAGAGGTTCAGTCCGTGATCATCAAGTTAGGAGAAGGGCAGCATCTAGGCAGGCATGATGCAGGCAGAGCTGAGAGTTCTACATCTTCATCTGAAGGCTGTTAGTGGAAAGCTTACTTCCAGGCAGCTAGAATGAGGGTCTTAAGCCCACGCCCACAGTGACACACCTACTCCAACAAGACCACACCACCTAATAATGCCACTCCCTGGCCCAAGCATATACAAACCATCACATCATTATAGCAAGAAAATGTATACCTCCTCGGAATACATCTCTTTTTCTATATTGTTAGGTTCGTGAGTCCAGCACGTACTTCATGGTCTAACCCCTCCCATATTCCTCACTTATGGATAATCTGAATCTCAAGGCTTTGGGAATCTTCCTGGCCATGGTCCAGCACACGACGAGGCATAACTGACTAGACAGAGAAAAGGTAAATAAAAAAGTAGAATCAGTGTCAAAGAGAAAGAGTGACCTGGGGTAATGTAAGCCTTTAACCCCACCACTAGACAAGCAGAGGCAGACCAGTCTACACAGGGAGCTCCAGGAAAGCCAGTGCTCCACAGAAAGACCCTGTCTCACTTGTTAATTGAAGATTCGGGTCTTCTAAAAAATCTAACCTGCATGCTGTTTAAAATATAGGGTCAAGTGTTTCACGTGAAAAGCTGGGAAGAGATTTGCACTTTATTGATTTTTTTTTTGAAATGGCAGTTTCTTATAAGTATGAATAGCCAGTATGTGTCAATTTAAGGTATATTTCAATGATAAAACAGATAGGGACATTATCACTGGTCCTTTTTCATACCTAACTACATCAGAGTAAAAATTCTATCCACACTGACACATGCTCATTACATGTGATAATGACAGACCTGAAGGAAAAGAATACAGGACTGCTATATTAGTTTTCTGTACATAAAATACAATTTCTCCATTCATAAAAAGAGGAGTAGTAACTCTAGATCTGCTTTGGTATTTACAGGACAGAAAGAGTTAATACATAGAAACATGGCTGAGTCAGAGGAACTGTATCAGGTTACATATTACAGTAATCATCACCACTTTCTGGGGAGAACTGGCTACCAAAATTCCTTCAACAATTCCTCATTGTTGAAATTGCTAGAAACCAGCACACTTCGAAATCCTCGCCCGTGATCAGCGTTGTCAAGACGTCCCATTTGACACTCTCGGGTCCTTCGCAGTTGAGCTTCTGCAGGTAATAACTTTATTGCTACAGCTTCAGCGATCTGTTCTTTGGGCAGCCATGTCTCATACTTAAAATCTAAAAGAAAACGAAAAGAAAACCCAGAAGTGTTTCCTGTAAGTTGCCTCTTGTCCACGCAGCATTCCCAAGTCAGTGCTTCGGAAGGTCCAGCCAGGCTTTTCACCCAACCTGCTTAGCTTATCTAAGAGTCTATATCTCTGCTTTTTAAATACCTTTTTTTTATTAATTATTGAAATTACTAGCTTTGAATCATTTTTCATGACACTAACAAGTATGGATTTGATAATTGTAGGTTTGAATTTCAGCACCGCCATTCACTAACTGCTTGCCTTTGGACAACATTATGAATATTTTACACCATGGGAAAGTCAAGACAGTTAAATGTTATAACTGGTGTATTTTCTAATATATAATTATATAAATAAAATATTGCTGCAAGATGTTGGTTTGGGCATATTGTTTATTATACATATTATAACATTCGATATTAACTTGCCAAATATTACTGTTTATAACGATTGGAAAATGTCGTGATCTTTATCTATCACAGAAAAAAGGATTCTTTGACATTCCAACAAAGATCTCTTTTGCAGGGATTGGGATTTAGCTCAGTTGGACAGTCTGTTTAACATGCGTGAGGTCGAACATCATCTACAAAAAGGAGAGGGAAAGGCTTCCTTCTAGGTAGGTAGGCATATGAAAGGTTCAACAGCCATGGTACACACGGGATCAATTGTAAAACTCCAACTGCATGAATGAAATTAGCTATACAGAAACTCAGCACAATTTTACTTGACTCCCAGATCTTTTTGGTACATGTTACTTTTGTGCTTTGAGCCCATGATATTCTTGCGCATGTGTCTACATCGGTGTGTCCACCTCACAAATCAAACTCCTGAGCAGAAAACATGTCTTGACTCTAACACATTGAATAAACTCCAAGCATAGCATCAGCCCATGGGAGTCAGGGAGTCATGGGAGTATTTTCCAATGGTGATCTTCCTGTTAGTATTCAACGTCCATTAAATACCCTTTAAGTGCGGATGGTTAATAATGACGACAGCAAATGCTCCTCTGAGGTTCTTACTGTGCCTGGCACTTTATGGTGACAGCAGTCTTCTCAGTATATAACCCTTTAACAATCTGCAGACAACACTGCGATACTTACAAAGGAGAAACCGAGCTCCAGGAATGGTAGGTATTTAATACTTATCTGAGTGTCAGAGATGGGTTATAAACCCAGAAGTGGCAGCACTACCATGCTTTTGGCTCTAGCTCCAACTTCTGCATGCAGAAGACACTAAGCACCACATATAGCAGTCTCTCTGGGTATCTGCACTCTCACAGGATACTCTGGGACAGAAATCATGGCTAGGAACATATCCCAAGATAACACACCTCAAAGGCTGGATGAATCCTGCTCCATTTAAGAATGCCACTTGTTTCAGAATGACAGGCAAAGCAGGCTTCCCACGTGACTCCTGCTCGCCATCACAACCATGTTCGGCAGATCCGTCTTCCCTCCAGTAATACCATGTGTAGCTATGTGACATCACACACACACACACACACAGAGAGAAAGAGAGAGAGAGAGAGAGAGAGAGAGAGAGAGAGAGAGAGAGAGAGAGAGTTCCCTTCCTTCTCTGGGAGCCTCGGGATGCAGGGCGGTGTGAAGGGCAGGCTGCCTTACACACTTTATGTTTGGATATTGCAGGGTGGGGAACGCAGCACTTAAGTTTCTCCCTCACTACACAATCCGAAGCACCCAGCCCAGATGTCCCATTCACTATTGTTCTGGAAGCCAGCCCATATCATCTTTCTCCTGCTCTACTTTGTTTGTTTTCAAAGCTCTTTCATCACAGCTTTTCCCTCTGGAACATGAGAAAGAGGGACAAAGATGAAGAAGGAGTAACAGCCTTGTTTTATCACATTCTCCACAGTGCTGGTGGCCTGCACATCTTGTGCTGTGACACATCCCCAGCCCCGATCTGATATGACCTGACTGCCCCTCTTCCTGCTGTCCCCTGGGCCAGGTCTAACTGCCGAGCGATTAGCTAGTCCCACCACCCCATCCCAGCTTTGTTCCACTTCCCCTTCCTAAGCGTCTTCTCATCACTATGAAGCATTATTCCAGAGACCACTACTGAGAGCCACAGTCCATGCTGGCTGCCAGACTCTTCCTCAAAAAGCCTACTGAGCGGTCGATTCTTTTAAGAGGTCAGCTCATATCTTCCCTCATCCAGAACCACAGTCATGCTGTAGTGGTCAACAAATGACTCCACACAATTATCTATAGTCATTCAGGGAGAAATACATCATATTCTCTTAGAGACCATAGCTGTGGCTGAAGATGAGTACCTGGAGAAAAGGCAGCTTCCGAGCAGAGAACTGAATACACTCGGGGTTTATGTGTATCACGTCAAAGTCCTCAGGGGCTGTTTATGGGTCCCACAGGTAACGGATACCTACTCTAGGACCACAGACCCCAAAAGTGTTATCCTTTCTGCCACAGAGGTCAGAACATGAAGCTGTAGCTCTCTACCACGGCTCCTCACTCTGAGCATCCACTCTCCCACTCCTTTAACTGTGCTCGTAGTTCCCTTGCCCCATCACTACCCACCAGCGTGAAGCCAACATCCTGCTCATGTTTATAGTCAACTCCCTCTCTCCCACTTCACAGATGCCCCCCCAATGTTTGCTGCATAGAAATATTTTGACATAAACAAGGATCATATATATATACATATACACATATACATATATTCATACATACACATATACATATACATCATACACATATAGTGTGCGTGTGTGTGTGTGTGTGTGTGTGTGTGTGTTTACTAACACTTAAGCTTAGGTTCATTTACAAATGGGACTCCAAAAGAAAATCTTCAAAATGTATCTATCCAGCATTGTTAAAAACAATAGATATGGGGCTGGAGAGATGGCTCAGAAGTTAAGAGTACTGGCTGCGCTTCCAGAGGTCCTGAGTTCAATTCCCAGCTACCACATGGTGGCTGATAACCATCTATAAGGAGATCTGGTGCCCTCTTCTGCCCTGCAAGCATACATGTAAGCAATAATAAATAAATCTTAAACACACACACACACATTTTCTTCTCCTTCCCTTCCACTGGACATAGTAAAAACTTCTATTACAGCATTCCTCACAATGTGTCAATACAATGTTTTCTCTGTCCCATCTACATCTTTGAGGATGAGAGCTCAAGTTACTCAAGTTACTGGTCTCTGTGATACTTTGTGTGCACAAGCAGATGTTTCTTGAATGAATGAAGACAGTATGTAAATAGTACACTAAACCGTGAGGCAGGATGGTGTTGGCTCTGTTTGTCAGTGTCTTGGAGCTGTAGAACACCAGTGTTCACTGATACTTTAGAAGGGAAGCCCAGATCCCTCATTTTCAAGGGAGAAGCTAGAAAGGGAAAGCAGCCTGCCTGAGGTCACAGCCATGAACCAGAATTTAGACCTTTGATCTTCTGGTTCTAAGTTGAGGATTCTTATCCTTTTGAGAATTTGAGATAGACAGAAAAGATTTTAAAAATCTTCCAAAATGTCTCCCTTTTTCCATTAACCCAGGATACTCAGGAATATATCATCAAATTGTTACCCTCTTCAGGACTCTATGAGAACTAGGGAAACTTTGGGCTGAGATGAATGAGAACATTTTAATTGTACCCTGTTTTTTCCTCTCCTCTCAGTAGTTGCCTCTACTTGGATTGTAGCTTCACCTGATAGCAGTTTTATTATGAATGACTTTCACTGCTAGGATCTATAGTGGTGAAATTTCTGCCCAATATAGATTACTAAAATCATGAAAGCATTTAAGCAAATTGTAGTGTGGTGATACAATGGCATAGATTATACATAACAGCTATTCAAAAGCTCATTAAAATTATATTTTGAAGATAAAATAATACTTACCATATGCCAATCACTATATAGAGATATCCTCTCTCTCTCTCTCTCTCTCTCTCTCTCTCTCTCTCTCTCTCTCTC
>NW_021604622.1:4439146-4442797 GCF_004785775.1 Grammomys surdaster | reverse complement strand
CTCTCTCTCTCTCTCTCTCTCTCTCTCTCTCTCTCTCTCTCTCTCTCTCTCTCTGTGTGTGTGTGTGTGTGTGTGTGTGTGTGTGTAACCATATATTATCTTACTCCTGATAGACCTAGAAAAGTAGGTATTACTATAGTCTCCATTTTACATATGAGGACAGTGAAGCCAAGAGAAGCTGAGAAATTCACCCAAAATAATTCAAATAAAGGGGAAATTAGGAACTCTTGGAAAATACTTATAATGTTAATTATAATGTTAAGTTTTAAAAATTAGTTATTATTCCAACTATCTGTTCTACTCAAAGGCAATACCAATTTAAGATATGTGTTCACAGACACTAGAAACAGGCATAGCTTTTGTTTTTCTAAGAATACTCAATATTTTTCAGAATTCTATGATGGACAGATAGTCTTCTTGTTTTACTTGCTTCTTTTGTTAGTTTATTCATTTAAAGACACAACTAAAGCTTTTTAAAAAGCTATTTATCTTACCCTACCAGAATTTTAAAAGGGAAAGAGGTTTGTTTTAGTCCATTTTTGGCTGTCACTGAATACCAAAGGCCAAGTCATCTGTAGAGAATAGAGGTTTGTTCAGCTCATAGTTTCAGAGCCTGGGAAATCCAAGCAGTATTGCGTGGCAGCTGGTGAGAGTCTTCTTGCCACACCACAGCATGGTGGACGGTGTCACATGACAAGACAGAGCAAGCATGCCAACTCCAGTCTCTCTCCAAGTGATGGCTACTCTGGTTGTCAACTTGACTACATCTGGAATGAACTACAATCCAGAAATGGAGGGCGCACCTCTGATCCAGATCTTGAGGCTAGAAGACTCAGGCTTCTGACCTGGATCTTGACATAGAAATGTTGAGGCAGAGTGATTGTGAAAAGCTTAGGCTCAGGCAAGGTAGTACACACCTTTAATTCCAGGAGAAGGAGGCAAGCAGATGTCTAAGTTCAAAGCCAGCCTGGGACCGAGCAAGCTCCAATTCCAGACATGGAGGTACACACCTTTATTCTGGATATAAGGACATTGGAAGAAGGAAGACTCACTCTTCTTTGCCTGCTTGCACTTACTTGCCAGCACATCTGTTGGAACCTACTTCTTCGGGATTCCAGCCTATATAAAAGACCAGCTGAAACAACTAGCCTCATGGGACTGACCAACTATCACTAGATTCTTGGATTTCCCATCCACAGCTGCTTATCGTTGGGTTAGTTGGACTACAGACTGAGTAGTTACAACAAATTCCCTTAATGTATTGAGACATTCTGTAAGTTCTATGACTCTAAAGACTCTTGACTAATTCACTCCTTTTCTTATCAACCCATACTGCCAATCTACCCTGTCTCATCTTAAAGACCTCCCATAGGCCCCGCTTCTAAATCCATTAATATGAACTTGGTGATTCTTGTGGTTTGATATAAACTGTTCCCCCACAGGCTCATGTGTTTGAATGTTTGGTCCCTGGGTGGTGGCACTGTCTGTGTAGGTCATAGCACCTTTAGGAAGTAGAATTATTTTGCTGGAGGAGGAAGGTCACTGAGAGCACTAACCTTTGCTTTTTCTCTCTTTTATTTTAACTATTGTGTCTGTATAGTGTGTGAGTGTGGCCCACATCCTGCATGTGATTGTCAGGGAAGAACTCTGTGTAGTCAAATCTTTCCTTCCATGGGGTCTGACTTCCAGGGGTTGAATTTAGGTCATCAGGTTTTAGATGACAGCAAGCAAGCCACCTACAGAGCTATCTTTCAAGTGCCATCTTGAACTTTTATGCCCAACTCCACTTCCTGTTCACGTTTCTAACCTTTCTCATCTAATGTCATGCCTTCCCTGCCACAGAATGAATCCCTGAAACCGGAAGCCAGAATGAACTCTTCTTTCCTGAAATGTATTCCTCTCTGGCATTTTGTTACAGCAATAAGAAAATTACTAAGACCAGAATGAGATTGGAGAAGATGTCCAAGCCACCACAGTAAATACGTTAGAAAAATGAGGAGGTGAAGGAAGCTGAGCTATCTGCTCCCGATACTCTCATCTCTGCTAAGCCACCTTTCCAAGGCTTAGCACAAGTCCTGCCTTTACTAGTAAGGAGTTTCCCATTTTTTGACTCAAAGTAAAAGAACCAGAACTGCTTGACCCTCTGAATCAGTGTAGTCATTTCTCCAAGAATTTCCCCAGAAAGATTTTGTGTGGAAATTCTGTACCTTCTAGTCAGAGCTATAATTTCCCTCAGACATAAAGAAACTTCCACCCAACCAGAGACCTTGAGACACTATGGTGGGGATCTTACATGATTTCATAGCATTCTGTGGAAAGAGCCAAGATGCCAGAGTTGAACACAGGAAGTCTCTTGCTCATTTCTTTCTCATGGTCCAGTCTGTCTGGAATTTTCCCAGAATGACCTGAAGTTGAGAGAACAAGGAGAAAGTCAACACTCTGAAGTGAGTCTGGCTTTGACTTCACCCGGCTTGACCATCGCCCACCACTCTGTTTGCTTGCTCACTGGGACTATATTGTTTTCTTTCTTTAGAAATAACCCCAACTTCCCATAGCCATTTCCTTCCAGGGGCATGCACACATAGGCACTCACAAATAGAACAACAAATACAGTCACCTGCACACATCCTAGCGTAGGGCACAGCTAGATCCCCACAACTCCTGTGGAAGAAGCAAGGTAGCCATCCAGCAAGCTTCTACAAGGCTGCTTTTCATTATCCTTTGCCAGCTCTTCTTCCTCTTCCTGAATCCCACACAATGTCCCAGGACTCGGCCCTGCACCTTACTTCTCTTCCAACTGCTCCCCTACTGGATGATGTCAACCCAATCAGATAATACACTGGCAGACTCCAAATGCATTCCTCTAGCTAGGATTCTCTAGATAACACAAGTCAACAATGTTTACAGATGGCCCCTCCCATTTTATCTGGGGGGAAGCAAAGCTCTCTCCATCAAATCTTTCAAAATAGATTTTTAAGGGGGGGGGGGTGGAGGGACAACAACAAAGATGTGCTTTAAAATACTTTCCAAAGAAGTTTAAGAGAGATCAAGTACGCTCAGTTGAAATGAGCTTCGTGTCATGAATAAGGGTAATGAAAAGAAAATCATATATTTTGGTTGTCTTCTCTACTTATTTAGTTTTTTTACATTGGGGATAGGGAGGACATTCATGTCATGAAATCTGTGAAGGACAGAGAGCACCTTGCAGGACACTGCTCTCTCCCACCTTGTGGGTTCCAGGGATGAAACTCAGGTTGTCAGGTTTGACCATCTTGCTGCCCAGCTTATTTTTCTTTAAAGAAAAATTTAAAGAAAATTTCCCCCAACTTAAACATTCCTAACAACCTCCAATACCAAGTAAAGGAAACACCTTTATATCTTTATCCAGGTTTATCCTATAAAGGAACTGAAGCCCCATGAAATGGCACAGCAAGTGTGTGGCTCAGGGAGGAAAGGCAGCCTGGCTCCCAAACCCCAGCCTTGAGAAGTCACCCACATCCCACAGCCCCTCTAGCCTCACTTACTATGTCCCTATGATTCACAGCAAAGGAAACCGTGTTGTTGCATTTCTCGATGCTGTGACACAATTCCTGGGAAAAAGAAGGGAAGGAAGGAAGGAAGGAAGGAAGGAAGGAAGGAAGGAAGGAAGGA
>NW_021604622.1:4409633-4439136 GCF_004785775.1 Grammomys surdaster | reverse complement strand
GGAAGGAAGGAAGGAAGGAAGGAAGGAAGGAAGGAAGGAAGGAAGGAAGGGGGAAAGGCAAGCTTATCCTGGCTCACAGTTTGATGGGACGCATTCGCTCACAGAGAAAGGTATGGCTGAAGGAACATGAGATAGATAGTCACACGTTACAGCTGCAGCCAGGAAGCAGAAACAGGAACCCTGCTGCTTAGCCTACTTTTCTCTTTTTGTTCAGTCTTAGTTCTTAGCCCATGTTCATAGTTTATCTTCTTCATCAACTAAACCTTTCAGGAAAATCCTCACACATATCCAGAAGTGTGTGTTTCCATGGTGATTCTGAATCCCATCAAGCTGACGATGAAGAGAAATCACAGAAGCAAGCAACTGTGCCAGGTCTGGATTTTTGAGGTTTGCTCCTCACATGACTTTGAGTCCTCAGTATTTGACATCTCAGTAAGGTTTTGTTCTCTTTCTATATCCCAGCAGGGAAGGCTGGCCTAAAAGAAGCTGAAAGTCCATGTCCTCTCATGGAAAATATGATGGAAAGAGATACTCCTGGGCTGCTTGGCAACTGAACTCTGTCATCAGAAACCCTGGCTCTTCTCTCTTTGTTCACCTTCATCATCAGCTTCTGGCTCCAAAATTCCTCCTGGACTAAGGTGGAACCTACAGATCTAGCCTTCAAGTGCATCTTCCAATCTCACATCAGAAAGAAACAAGAGAGAACTATGAAGACCACTCCTCTCCTTAAAGTCTTTCAATGTGGCTTATGCCTGGGTTCCAACACTTAGGAGGCTGTGTCAGCAGGATCAACTTAAGTCCAAGGGCGGTAGAGGCTGCATAGTGTGTTATAGGGCAGCTTGAGCATGCATACATAAACACAGAGTACCATAGACACAGTCTCCCAGGCATTCACAGACCATACCCCAAAACAAATAAATAAATTCTTTTTCAAGAAGTTCCACACAACCACTCAATATAGATTTTCTTAAAACCTCATTGTATAACCAAACCAAGATGTAAGGAAGGAAGGAGTCACAGTCTGTAGTCTAACTGGTTAATCCCCACCTAAACTTGTACATTTATTTCCTACTGCAGAAACACATGTTCATCCCCGAATGTTCTACTTACAGTAGTTAAAACATAGGAAGAGCCTATGTCTCTCAACTGATCAAAAGATAATGAAAATGTGGTGCCTATGTACAATTAAATTTTACTCAGCTGTAAGGAAAAATGAAATTAAGAATTTTTCAGGTAAATAGATGGATCTGGAAAGCATTGTATGCAGTGAAGCAAGCCAGACCTAGAGAAACAAACACCACGTGTTCTCATTCATCTGGACCTTAGAAATAGTGTTTATATATTTGTGCGATTAGCCTGGAATGTCTGTAAACTACAAGAAACTAGAAAGGAACCATTGATGAGAAGGAAGAAGAATCTTAAGGGCAGGTAGTAGAACATAGGTATGTATGAGGAAGCAGAAAATAAGAGGGGAATGGGTTGAGTGGGGAGGGTTGAGGGAGCTACAACTAACTCTAAGGATGTTTGAAAACTCATATGGAAACCTGCTGTTTATAACATATACAGATAGAAACCTATAGCTATATAAGGACTTTAATTGTAGCTAACCTATACAGGGGATAGATTCCATATGTTATCAGATAAAAAAGCCCCGTGTCAGATATAGAGTGCCTCCCCTAGATTTTTTGAATAGGGATGTCCAGGAGAGGCCCCCCCATCAATAAAAGACAAGCTATTCCTATTTCTCTTGGTTTCCCAACAGAACTTGATGGTAAGACCTTGTTGAAGATACTGTGGTTATAGGACATAGAGAAATCAAGCTAAAACTGACCAGGAAGTTTCCTCCTTGTTGGTCAGCTTCCATGGTACTGAAAGGCGCTAAGTAGGCTGCCGAAGGGCAAAAGTCATCGGTAGTCATCCTCAGCTGTGAACTACAAGAGTGAGCAGCACAGAGACATGTGCTCATGGGTATAACTCTTGCATGAATGCTACAGAGGTGACAAACTGCCTTCTGGTTGGATTTAACATTTACTCCACCAAGAAAATGCATGTCTGATACTGTAAACCTGTCCAAAAAACCATGGTTGGGGCGTTCACAGGCCTCGGAGGTGAACTTATTACTATAGCTGCCTCCTAAATCTGTATTTCTATCCACATAGATTAATGTTGCCCTCACATTCATTAGTGACATTTCTCTGTGCAGTGAGCAATGGTCAGTAGAGGAACTCATACATAACTGATCCAAATACAAGAAATAAGTGTTATTGGAGTTTTCGGTCATGTCAACATCCATAGCCTGATCCAAGGATCAGGGACTGTCAGAGAAGGTGCAGAAAGATTGTAAGTGACAGATGTTGGGGAAAACTGAAGCAAAGCGATGTCTTCCAGATACAACAGGACCACTCTACTCATAACCACACAGCAGCTGTGGTTGTCTGCACAAGACCTGCAAAAGATCAAACCGTTCAACAGTCCACCGTGGAGAGGAAGGGCTTCATGATGAGCCCAACTGAAGAGCTATTAACAGTTGACGGTGTAAGGGAGAAGGGGAGTCAGGTTTCTTTAAGAATGAACATTTGTCATGTCCACGTCATGCCCACGCCCTATGTCTTTGAGCATACGAGCAGCACACATTGGTGGATTCATGCCACACCTTATGTCTTTGAGTATATGAGCAGCACACATTGGTAGATTCGTTTTTAACTGGGGTGATGGTGGGAAGGTGGAGGTGGGTCTGGGGAGAGCTGGAGGATGAAAGGGGGGTATGAAGATGATCTCTATGCATGGTATGATACTCTCAAGGCATTAATAAAACATTCTTTCAGGAATCGTTTGCGTTACGTGTAAGTTATACCATTAAGAAGATCAAACATGTTCTCCTCAGATTAATTCCCTTTCTTGATATCTCGGGTGTGGTAAGGGCTGAAGGAACCACCTTAGTCTGAGAGGTGGAAGCTACACGCTGCATAGGAAATCAGTATAGCTTCAAACCTCTTACATCTGCACAACACCATGGTACTTACTATCTCGTGGCCTTTGACACTCTCTGACACAGCAACTTAGTTATACCCTAACTGAATAAATAACCTTTATATTGAGGGCTTATTAGTGAGTAAACACTGTTAAACATATCATTTAATCTTCATAATGACATTACGAATAAATAATGCTAAACAAGAAGAAACAGACACAGAAAGGCTTTGCAACTTGCCTGAGACCACACAGCTAGTAAGCAAAGGAGTTAGACTACTGTCAAACTGATTTAGAGGCTAAACTGTTAATGACTTCCTGTATCTTTGTTTTGTTCCATCGCCAAAATAGACACAGCATATTTAAGCTTGTAAAATATCTTCACAAACTCTGGGAGTTGTAGCATGCTCAATAACCATTCACTGAATGAATGCTTGGTTGGTCTTACATTAGAAAAATTGTTTTGTTTTGCTTTGTTTTGTTTGCTTTTTGATTCCTAACTTCAGCATGGTGCAATTGCTTCTCTCCACCCAGCAGTACAGTAGCCCTATTTCATGCAGAACACTCTCCTAGTTGCTTAATCACCAGAGAATACCATATATGCGAGCACTCACAGTCTGTGTCTCTATCCATCCTAAAACAATCAGCAGAGAAGAGTCTACAAGCAATGACTGAGAAAGTCTGTAACCTGTTGTAGTCAATCTGTATTTATTTACACAGCTGTACTTTCCCTTGTTCAAGCAGAAGACTGTGGCCCAGAAACCAGAGATGGAAATAAAATTAGGGGGCTTTTTGAAGACTGCTGTGCTAGATCCTGCAGCCTGGGCTCTCAGCAGGGATGTGGGGTCCAAGGGCTTTCAAAGTCTTCCTTTGTGTTAAGGGTACTGGTACAAATGAATAATGCTGAGGCCTTTAGGCTGTGGGAGAGGTTATTACAAAGTTCTGATGTCCTGCTGTGAGAACTCAATGTGTTCCTATCCTTAGGGCTCTTATCTGGAGCCTGGAGATAGAAAGGGGATAGAGCAGTCTGCCTGAACTGTTTGAGGGTTGCCTTCAGCCTTCCCCTGGGAAAACCTAGCCACAAACACAAATCAAGAGGAAGTTGAAGAATTTTTTTTTTTAAAGGGGTCGTCAAACAGCCAGGCTTTATTTCTTCAAGTAGGGAGACAAAAAGAAGAAATTAGAGCCAACTTTCCTTCTAATTAAGTTCCCCGGACCTCCCAAAATACAACGCAGATGCCATAAGGAGCACGGACAGGCTCTTTCAGTTGAGAGCACTTGAACTCAGTCGCAATTAGAGAGTGATTCTTGAAACAGAAAATTTTAAAACAAAACACACAGAGACCTTTAAAAAAAAATGATGTAACTCTTCAGAAAGTTAAGCAATGAAGCTTAATTTTTTTCATCAGTAAAATCAAAATAAATCCATTCTTCTTCTTCAACCTCCTGCTAATATACAGTTAAGAGCAATTCATACTATTACCTGCCGCAGAACATAAATCGAGGGACAATGCCTAAGTCTTGGGGCTCCATGGAGCTGTGTTTTAGGATAAGGTACAGAGGTAAGGAGAAACGATCACCCAGAGGAGTGGATGTGTTAGGAGGATTACAGCCTTGCTGGTCAGTTAGATCACAGCCAAATCCCATGGGAGAGGAGAGTGGGTGGGGCTTGGGGGTAACTCCTGAATCTTAGTTTCAGGTTCACCAAACCACAGTAACATTAAGTCTTTTCTTTCAGACTTAGGGTCCCTGTGTATAATCTCATGGATGACTTCACGAGGGTGAAGGGAGCACTGTGTGGCCAGCACAGTATTGATTGCTCAGATACTCAGATTATAGACTGGATTCCAAGAAAGACAAATGATTGCGCTTTGAGACATGAGCCAGCGTAAGAGTTGAACTCTTAGAGAAAACTAAGCATTCGATGTCTATGCTATTATAACAGTCATTATTTGTAAATCTCTTCAAGGAAGAAAAAAACAGTGTAAACTGATGACTGTGTGTTTATTATGCAACCTTGGAAATCATCACCAAATATTAGAATACATCATCTAATTATAAATACAAACTTATTTTTGAAATGTATTTTCGAGTTTACATGAGTATGTACACATATGTGTGTACCAGTACATTCGTCTGTGTGCACATATGGAAGCCATAGGGTGTTGCTTTCTTTCATTCTCTACTTATTCTTTTGAGGCAGGGTCTTGTCCTGCACCTGGGATCCACATTTTCTAATCTCAGTCAGAAGCCAGCAAATCCCAGTGTCATCATGTTTCTACCCACAGAGCTGAGGTCACAGGTGCTTGTGGGGTTACAGGTGTTTGTGGGGTCACAGGTGCTTGTGCGGTTATAGGTGTTTGTTATGTCACAGATGTTTGTGGGGGGGTTACAGGTGTTTGTGAGGTCACAGATGTTTGTGGGGTTACAGGTGTTTGTGGGGTTACAGGTGCTTGTGAGGTTACAGGTGTTTGTGGGGTTACAGGTGCTTGAGAGGTTACAGGTGTTTGTGGAGTCACAGGTGCTTATGGTTTACAGGTGTTTGTGGAGTTACAAGTGTCTGTGCAGGGTCACAGGTGCTTATGGTTTACAGTTGTTTGTGGAGTTACAGGTGTCTGTGGGGTCACAGGTGCTTGTGGGGCTACAGATGTTTGTGGGAAAGTCCAACTTGTTATGTTGGTTCTGGAATCCAAACTGTAATCCTCATTATTGCAAAGCAAATGCTCTCTACCAAATGAGCCATCTCTCTAGTCCATATGTTCACATTAAATAGTAATAATAATAACAGTAATAATAATGATGATGCAAGAATAACCAAGACAGTTGTAAAGAACAGAACATTAAAGTTTTTACATTATAAAGCTATAAAGATTAAAACTGTATTAGTATTCATGCAGTGAATATGCAAACAGACCAGTGGGTTAGATTAGAAAGTCCATAAATAGACCTATATATTATAGAAATGTACTAATTATAAACATGGCATGTAAATCAGTAGAAAAAGTGAAGCCTGTTTATTAAATTGTGTTAGATACGCCAACTAGAAAAAAATTAGTTGTAGTCATACTTTATTCTTTATGGCAAGATAATTCCAGTTATGGTAAACACTTAAGTTAAAAAATGAAGTATTAACACCCAAAGATAAAAGTCTTTGATTTGTATTTATAAAGGACTAGAAAAAGGTTTTCAGAGGACCATAAAAATTCTCAGAAATCATAAAGTTAAAGACTGATCATTTCACCTACATAAAAATGAAAGCTAAGAATAACAAAACCCACAGAATCACAATAAAATCAGCTGACAGATTGAGCACACATTAGAAACAAATCACAGACGAAACACAAACATTTCTTATTACATGAACCTTCTAAAACCAAGATCAATAACTCAAGGAATAAACACACAGAAGACATGTCAGGGACAAGTGTCCACAGAGTCAGAAGGCTATGCATGCTGCCGGTGGGAAAAGCCATCAACCATCTTTCCAGCTGTGAACCGTGAGTTACTTGTAGCTAACTGCTTTCTGATTGGCTGTGAGGCCCATTCCACAGGAGGGAATCCATTCCTGGTAATGTGGACCTGGTTCAAATCCTGTGGCTGTCGAGAATCTACTACTGATGTTTCACCTTTCCCTAAGAAGCTACTGGCAGCTACTGGCTGGGAAGGGAGTCGTTTTCTTCAGTGCTGTGCCCACTGCTCCAGCAAGTAGATCCCCGATCATGCTCAGATAAACCCTAATTAAAGTCAGCGAGATACATGAACACATACACGGGCATACGTACGAAAGTAGGGAAGGGACCAGCTGCAAAGAGTGTCTGGAGGAAAGAGAAGGGAAACGGAGTGAAGTGGAGGGTAAGTAGACTGCAACATATTGTATACATGCATGAACTGTTAAAAATAACTTTAAAACAAGATACAGGAACAGAATAGCTTCTGAAGCTATGAACGCTGCTCAGTGTCTGTCCTTCAACAGAAAGACAAGTAAATAAAACTCAACCTACACAAAATAACTCACAGAGGAAACAGCAGTATCAATGAATTATTTCAGGAGTATAAATCAATAACATCTACTGAGGATAATTGGATGACATCAGTCAAACCCTTCATGTGCACACAAAATTCCCCTCCTAGAGCTGCCTCCTGGTAATGCATTTGAGTGTGTACGGAACAACATAAGCAGCTAGTGGTGTCTACAGCAATGCACATAATAAGAAAAAGACTGGAGTCACCTGAGTGTCTTATTAGGGAGCTGTCTTAATTAGGGTTTCTATTGCTGTTAAAACACACCATGACAACGGCAACTCTTATCACGGGGTGACTTACAGTTCAGAGGTTGAGTCCACTATCTTCATGGCATGAAACATGGCAGCATGCAGGCAGACGTGGTGCTGAGAGTTCTACATCTGGATCCAAAGGCAGCAGCATGAGACAGTGAGCAACTATGCCTAGACTGAGCTTCTGGAAGCTCCTCCCCCAGAGACACACTTCCTCTGACAGAGCCACACCTACTCCGAGGTCACACTTTCTAGTAGTGCCACTCCCTAGGGATCTATGGGTCATTTTTATTCAAATCATCACAGGAGTGGATTACTTAATGATAGCTACGTGAGACATATGTAAGCAGTTCTCCAGTGTGTTGTTCACTGATATACCAAAGATGGGAGAAGCTTCACGCCTGGTACAATCTCAATAAATACTTATTCAGAAAAGATTGTTCTAAGCATAAATAAAAAAAGAATGCAGAATCTTTTCAAATATGGAGACGAGATGAGCTTCAAAGATTAATAAGGGAAAACAGAAATATGAAAAAACATGTAAATATAAAAACGTGTAAGATATAATGTAATATTAGTGTATAATGCACATATGTTTCTTTCTTTGTATACAAAATGCCTGCACTAAAATACAAAAGAAATAAATGACATACGATGCTTCCAGAGAGGGAACGAAAGAGGTAGAGCTGCGGTTAGGTGTGTAGCAATACAGAAACATTTCAATACATAACAATGTGTCATTGAATGGTGACTCACACAAATATATCTATTCAATAAAAAAATAAAAATATAAATGATGGGCCTAGAGAGATGGCTCAGCAGTTAAGAGCACTGACTGCTCTTCCAGAGGTCCTGAGTTCAATTCCCAGCAACCACAAGGCTCACAACCATCTGGAATGAGATCTGATGCTCTCTTCTGGTGTGTCTGAAGACAGAAACAGTATACTCATATACATAAAAGAATAAATCTAAATCTTTAATATATATATATGACATTTGAAATGTAAATAAAGAAAATATACAATTAAAAAAATAAAAAATATAAATGACTACCTCTATCATATTGATGGTTGTACGTGTCTATATAAAGTTAAGGCTTACCTAACTATACATATTAACAGTGTATCAATCATACTATAGAGATTCTCTTTAAATAAAATAGGGTGAGCTAGGAAAAGATCAATCAATGGAACATTTTGCCACCATTTTAGGAAACAAATAGAAAGTTGGTTTCTTACATTACAACAAATTCCAACTGGATTAACATACTGGATGAAAAACAAAAGCCCTGCTAAAATGTTGGAAGAAGCAGGGTAGTGGTGGTGCACACCTTTCATCCCGGCACTCGGGAGGCATAGGCAGGGGCACCTCTGTGAGTTCAAGGCTAACCTGATCTATACAATGAGTTCCAGGACAGCTAGGCTACTCAGAGGAACCCTGTCTCAAAATACAAGCAAACAAACAAACAACAGCAAAATGTTGGAAGAAGCTGGACCAGTAGCTAATACTCCACTTTGGAAACAGAAGCAGAAGAATTACCTCAAGTACAAGGCCAATCTGTTGTACAAAGCCAGTTCCTCACCAGCCAAAGCAAAATAGGAAACAGGGTTTAAAAAAACAAAAATAAAATGGCCTTTAATCTCAGCACTCAGGAGGCAGAGGCAGGCAGATCTCTGTGAGTTCTAGTCCAGCCAGATCTACAGAGCGAGTTCCAGGACAGCCAGGGCTACACAAAGAAACGGTCTCACAGTCAACCAAATAAACAAACAAATAAAAAAGTTGAAAGAAAATATTGGCAAGTACAATGTACTTTTATAAATACTGAATGGAGGAAACCTTGCCAAGAAATACTCAAACCCTGGAAGCTGTAGAGAAACAAGAAAGAACGAAAGATTTGCCATCTAACAAATCAAAGTTCTGACAGGAAAAAAAAATTCATCAATTAAGCCGATGTCCTTGATAGTATTACTTGTACCATATCAATGCTAATGAGACACCGTCAAACTCCTGAAATATGAGTTTATAATCAGCAAGGTCCTCAGCCTGTCTGCTGCATTGCACCTATGGACACCGATGAAATAAATCCCTTCTCACATTATAATGAAATACATATTAGCGTAAAACCAAATCCAAAAGAGCACAGAGGGACCTACTCTGCTTTGAATACATGTGTGTATTTTGTATGTTTTAAATTGTATTTTTGTTTTGTTTTGGTTTCGTTTTTCGAGACAGGGTTTCTCTGTGTAGCCCTGGCTATCCTGGAACTCACTCGGTAGACCAGGCTGGCCTCGAACTCAGAAATCCGACTGCCTCTGCCTCCCAAGTGCTGGGATTAAAGGCATGTGCCACCACTGCCTGGCTTAAATTGTATTTTCAATCATATGTATTTGTATGTGGTGTACACGTGGGTGGGTATGCATGTGGGTGTCCCAGAAAGATAGCAGCATCAAATACTCTAGAACTGAAGTTATAGCTGTTGGGGATGCTAGGAACCAAGCTTAGGTTCTCTGGAAAAGCAACAAGTGCTGTTCAGCGTGGTGCCATCTCTCCAGCCCAATACTGTGTTGTAACCCAATAAACAGAGATAGCACCAAGCCTGAGAGGTACCCTGAAGCAGTGATGAGACTGAAAGACCTTGGAAACCTGGAATAATTGAGAGGTAATGTGACGATAGCTGTGGTTTTCCGTCGATGACAAAATCCAGAAACTGTTGTGATCCGCTTCCTCCATCCATCAAAAAAGGAACATGATGGATTTTATTAAAAGGTTCATAAACAAACATCCAATGCCTTTCCCACCCAAGTTCCCAAACCCATGTCTTCTAGCTGTACTGTTTGGAAAGTTTCTGTGATACCATCGAAAGATCTTAACATAAATCTAGAAAAACCAGGGATGGCAAATTGCAAAAATGCAAACTGCAATCAACTTATTATCAACCAAGTTGCTTAAAGTTTAGATAAAAAACCAAAATCCCCTAGGCATTGGCTTATCTCACAAATACAGGACTCCGGGGCTTTAGCTCCGCGGTCCCTCGAATGTCGAATCACATGACCAAAGACCCTAAACAATGAGCAGCACTGTGAATGAACACAGTATCTCCAACCATTGCTTTGAGAAAACAACTCAAAGAAGGTCTGGGTGGTGTGATTACATTCTTATCAGGTATGCTTTTTTAAATCCTGGAGAGATATGAAATTAAATACAAGCCTGTCTGAAACCAAACTTAGTACACTCTTCGGTGGTTCTGAGCTTGGGAAGCATCTGAGACTTTTTGGCATTTTAACTTCTTTTACAGTTAATATAATCGGCATTTTAGACACCAAGTCAACTCTTTCCTACCTGACGTCGCTGTCCTCTTCCTCTGTAATTTTCCCCATTTGTAGACCCAGGTGAGGACCCAGACTCAGATTATCTTTTCTTTGGCAACATTTGCATCTCAATAAACCTCTATGGATATGCTGATAAACCGAAATCTAATCTCTAGCCAAGCCTCTCTTCTGAATTCTTTTTTCTCTGTCTACAGTCTACCCAACTTCCCTGTTTGATTGCCTTGTTTGAACTTACTGGCCACACCCTGCATAACCCGCTCACTGCCGCCCCAAATCGGTAAGACTAGATTCCTCCAGTTGCTCAGGCCAGAAATCCTTTGATATTATTCTTTCAGAGCCAATAAATGCTTAAGACAATTTGGCCGCAAAGCGAAGCCAAATAACAGAGATCCAACAGGGTATTATCCCAGTTTTTGTAGTTTCCTGGTAAACTTGCACACGCGATGTTCAAATAACTCCATTTCACTTCCCGATCTTTCCGTTCCATTTATGAACTGTCTCAAATGCCAGACATTCTCGTGCTTTCTTGGCACATCTACGCAGAACTTCAAATTCCATGCGAGTGACAAGTCCCAAGCCTAGTCTCTCTAGAGTGTCTTTGCCACCTGGACGGCTCCATCTGGAGATGTAAGAGGACCCAAAACAGGGATGCCCGCAATCCAAGCTCTCGGCTTCTGTTCATTTTCGGTTCAAACTGGGCCTCAAACCTTCACCATTAGAGATTCTTCTTTATATCCGTTACCCAGTGCAGCGTCAATGAATTCTGTCTAGCTAAAGTGCCACACACGGAGGACTTGAAGATCTGTGACGGGGTTTTGTCTTCTGTCCCTATCGGCTATGTGAAATGCTTAGGGTGGCTCCAGATCTACAAGACTGACTTTTGTAATTGTTTGTTTGGGGTTTTGTTTATTTGCGGTTTGTTGTTGTTGTTTTTAGATTTTGAAAATGACATCCTGGTTTTTTGCAGACCTGGTTAACCTGAAACTTGCTAAGCAGGCCAGGCTGGCCTTGAACTTGTGGGAATCCTCTTGCCTCTGCCTCCCAAGTACTGACACCACTATGCCCCTAGGTGAACGGTTTCTTTTTTAGAGTCAGTTCTGGAAGGAGTGGAATTTGCCTGGAAAAGACAAGCAATAGGAAAGTGCCCTCTTCAGACCTTCTTTCCATCTTCCATCTACAAGAAGAGCAAGCCCCAGGCTAGGACCACACTGATACTACTTTTAATCATTAAATTTCTCAAAAGAAGCAGGAGAAAGAGCCCTGGAGAAATCTGAAACCAGATAGATTAGAAGAAAAAAAATAAAAATAAAAAACCTTTAAAGCCAAAGAGACACACGTCCAAGCAACTATCTATCTAAAAGTGGAGATTATATTCATGTGTCCAGGACGTGTGGGGTGAGCTGATTTTAAATCAAATATTAGATTTAAAACACATCGCAGGTGACACAAACCAGTGTTCTAGATATAGTCTTTTCTGCCTGAGTCTGAAACGTTAGTGATTGCTACTCCTTGATAAGTCTACCATTCTCAAGACAGGGCTTCTTCTAATGGAACAGGAAAAAAACAAAACAAACACCACCACCAACAACAACAAAAACCAAGGCTCTGACCAAAGCCTGGATAGAAAGGGGTGAAAGACAGGAGACATCCTGGTGTCCCGGGCTGAAGAATCCCCATTTGCTGTCTGACACTGTTCCTTTGTTCCTCCTGGAGGTTGGACAGTTCTTGGACGGTGGCTGCTGTTGTGGTAAATGCTGGGCAAAAAAGCTAAAGCTTTCTACGGTGTTGCCCTTGACCCCTAATGCTACAATTGCTTACTGGGAAAATAAAGTATAGTTGCTCTGTTTGTTTCTTTCCGCCTTATACTCTCGGACATAGTATTGTCTCCTCCCTCTCCATCTCACCCTCCCGTCCTCCCCACCCCTTCCTTCCCTTTCTCTTTCTCTCTCTCCCTCACCCTCTCTTTCTCTGCTTCTCTCATCCCCCACCCCACCCATATATCACACACCCTTCCTCTCTTCTTTAGATATGCAAACAGAAAAACAGAGCACCTTAAAAGCCTTCCACCTTAATCCCAGGGAGGCAGAGGCAGGTGGATTTCTGAGTTCCAGGCCAGCCTGGTCTACAGAGTGAGTTCCAGGACAGCCAGGGCTACACAGAGAAACCCTATCTCCAAAGGAAAAAAAAAAGCCTTCCACTGGCCTCCCTCTCAACAACATCTTTGCTCCTGACATTTTCCGCCATCAGAAATGCCTTTTCTTGCTGTTCCTGACTATGAAAAAAAAAAACCTCCCATCTTTTGAGTCCCGTCCGACATGCTGCCTTTTCTATGAAACCTTTTTTTCCCCTCCATGACTAGAATTAATCTTTCTCATACTTGCCGGGTAATTTTATTTTGATAAACTAATGTTTACTTCACCAACTTGTTTATGAAATTACAGAGTGTTGTGCATGTCAAGTGTCCTGTAATATTTCTATACATCATATAACGTTTAAATTGGGTTAGCTATATTCATTTCTTCAAACATGGATTGTTTCTTTATGGAAAAAAAAAAACTTTCAAAATCCTTTCTCCTGGGCTTTTGAAATGGGCAGCTTCGTTCTTACCTGTATAGTCAGTCCTCTTGTGCAATAGTGCCCCAGGGAACTTGCTAGTTAATCTCCACCACCAGCTCTTCCTCTGCCTTTATCTCTTTCGGCTTATTTTCCCTGCTATGTTTTAAGATCCTTAAGGACTGCAAATGTTTTGAGCCCCCTTACATCCAGTCTTCCATCTACTGCTTTCAGGTGTCTTGGGGACTTTCAGGACTCTGAGGACAGTAGTTTCCCTGGGAATATTATCTCAATGAAGTAAAATTGTAAGGCACCCTGCTTCTGAGCTCTCAGAGGCTTGGGGTAAGTCCCAGCTGCAAGTTCAACCAGCTTCTGACCTCAGCAGTTACTAATTGTAGAAATCCAGGTTCCTTCATTGCTAAAGTGGGAACAATAGAACTTTGCTAACAATCAGATTGTTGTCACAAGCAAATGAGGTAAATATAAAGGACTTTGGCACAGTGCCTGACATAGAAGAGACTTAATGAGTGGTCAATATCTTTATGGTTATTACAGTATTCTTAACATTAAGCCCCTGTACAGAAACCAAAATATTCTTACCACGTGCTAATCTACTTTAAATAAATTGGTCTGGAGAGGAAATTTCACTAGTCCTGCCAACTTCATCTAACACGACTCTGTAAGGAGTAATCATTCTGTAGGCGTGTTACCAAACAGAAATAGAATGTGAGACTAAATGTAGCTTAAAACATCTACTAGTTATTTCAACAGAAGCAAAGGAAACGTGAGATTAATCTCAACATGCATTTTTTTTTATTTATTTAACCTGTTTTCAATGAAAGTTGTGTTTAAGATCGTTCTATTCATAGAGTGGCTGTTTTCCTTTCCTATTTGGCAGGCTCGACGCTCCATTGCTTTTTCCTCCCTTTCTCCAGTTTTACCTGGTGACAGTCACCTTGCCAGGGTGAATGCCCACATGGGCAGCTGTGCCATTAACCTTTTCCTGCTGTTCACATTAAATGTAAAGGGCATTTTTCTTCCTGGGAACCTGGACTGCTATGCTAGTCTGCTGACCCTTAATGTCTTCACACAACCAGAGCTTCGTTCTTTAGGATGGGTGGAGATTGGGTATTACACTTCTGTCACAAGTCTCTGGAAAGAGGACAAGACACAACCCTCCTGCAGGTGTGAATTGTGCTGAAGTGCTTTTCTGGGCTCTTGCTTTAGCAGGAATTACCAAGAGATTGGACATCACTAGGCAGCTACTGCTCCAGCAATGGATAGAAAAGGGAAGGATGACGGACTATGCTCAATCCATCACAAGAAAATAGTATTATTATAATATAAAAATCAATAGAGGTGGTTGTTAATGAGACACTGTATTTGGGGGAAGACTGTGTTTCAAAACCCAATGTGTGTTCTACGTGTAAAGGGAATATCTCAGTTACCAGCCAAATTCAAGTTCCAGCCAAATTCAAGTTCCAAGTGACTGGTAGCTATCATATTGGGCACCATAACTTGGTAGCATTACAAGGGAAACTCCTGCCTCATCCAGAAATTCTATGATGTCAGATATGCACACAATGCAACCAGTATCACAGGACAGTATGTTTTTCTGAAAATGATTAACACTGAGCTACCAAACTTAGATTCTGTTACTGGCGCTGCCATTCACTTGGTAGACTTTAGGCAAACTAATTTTATTGTGTTTCATTTCTTGCCTTCATCCTGGAATTCAACTGGGTTACACGGCCATAAAACATGATCAGCCTCTCAAATGTATCTGTTTTATTCCTGCTTATTTCTCCTATTACATAAGTGACTGGTCATTACTTCAGAAACATATCGTCTTTCCTTGGTGGGGAGGCAAATGAATAGGCCTCTCCTTTGCCTCTCCAATAACTCGGAAGTGAATCGTCTCATGAAGGCAATATTTCCCTTATGTAACCAACCATCATTTCTTCCCTAATCTTTCAGTTTAGCACCATCTAGCAGAAGATGAGACCTTTTCTCAGGAGCACAATATAGATCTTAAATGTATGTTATAACACATACACTAACTTCATTCTGACCTTAACCCCAGGTTGCTAGAACAGCATCCAAATTAAACTTATATCAGCCATTGAGGTTGGTTTGTGATCAAAGCCCAGACAGTCTCGACCATCCCCCTGCTTCCTCAGCTCAAAGCTGCATTTTCTGTTGCTTAAAAATTTGCATATTTTCTCAGTGCCTGTTTCTGATTCACAATAAACAATGCTCAGACCTCCTGCCAAAAAAATGTCCAAACGCAAAATAGTTGCTATAATAGTCGTTTTTGTGGTGGCAACTTTGAGCTGTGTGCTTTTAAATTATAATTACTTTTTCCCCCTCTTACAAAAGATGTGTATCTGTCTTGATTGCTGTAATTATGATTCTATACCCGCAAACAGTTATAAAAGACTCATGTCATCGCTGAGCCTCATGAAACCCTTGCTTTTCAGTAAGCATCCTCTGGTGACTGTATTATGTTTGTGTTTAATTTGCGGCTGAAGAGCCTAATGAGAAACTATTAATCATTGAGTATGTATAAAAATGTGTGTCCCTAAATAAACAGGCCAAAGAGGAGATGGCAAGCCCATTATTAGCATGATGTGATTTAGGATTTTTAAAAAGGACTTGAAACAAATAATCTAGTCCAGTCTAACTTTATGGATGACACTCAAAATCGGAAGAGAGAGCATGCAGTTTTGTGATTGAAAACATATCGGGACCAAGAGTCAAGGGACCCGAATTCTAAACCAGAATTTGACACTGAAGAATTATAGCATATGTTGAATTGACTTCCTTGTTTGTCTCTGTTTCCAAACTGATGTGCAGAACCAACCCACAGACTGGGGATTGGGGGTGGGGGGGTGGAACTTGGCAGAAAGAGAAGGAGTTAACTGAGGGAGAGTTGAGCCAAGAACATCACCAATGAAGCTAGGGCAGCCTGCTTGAGTGTGTTTTATGTGGTGAGGATTATGAGAGGAAGACTTTGCCTTTTTCCTTCTTGAAGGTTGATGTTTACTGATGAACTTTCCTCAAGGGTTAGAATCACAGATGGACTGAGAGAGAACTAAAGCACAATGAGGGGTAATAAGTTAGAAATTTACACCCAAGGACCTATCGAGCACAAGGGAGGAACAGCTACCCAACAGGGCCTGTGGGTAGGGGATAGGGATGGAGTGGGAGGGGCTTAAAGTTGTTTTACCGAAAAGAAATACAAGTGAAGGACCTTCACTTTCGTTTTCTTAACTGTCTTTACTATCCGTTCTTTAATAAAAGCTACTGCAGACATCTCTTGGAAGGAAGTGAAAAAGATTAAAATTTGGAGTTCCAAGAACTATTTAGACCGGACTACTCTTTTCACTATAATCCTGGGGAAGTTACTTAATCTCTACAAATCTCCATTTCAACATCTGGGCCCACAGGACTAGTATTAACAGAAAATATCTCAAAGAATTCTTATGAGGATCAAATTTGATGGTGTCTTAGGGTTTTATTGCTGTGAAGAAAAGCCATGAGCACAGCATCTCTTAGAAAGGAAAGCATTTCATTGGGACAGACTTACAGGCTTCGAGGCTTAGTCCATTATGATAATGGCGGGAAGCCATGGTGGAGCACAGGCAGATACAGTGATGGAGAAGGAGTCAAAAGTTCAACAAGGCCACACCTCCTAATAGTCTCTCTATGAGCCTATGGGGGAGATTTTCATGCAAAGCAACACAGATGGTGTGTATAAAAATACTAATAAAGGGGCAGGAGGGATGGCTCAGTGGTTATGAGCACTTGCTGTTCCTTCAGAGGATCAGAGTTGGGTTCAGGCATGTACATCAGGTGGCTCACAACTGCCTGTAACTCCACGTCCAGGGGATCCGATGCCCTCTGACCTCCAAGGCACCCACATTCACACAAAACAAAAGTAAAATAAATCAGTTTTCTTTTTAAACGACTAACATAGCTAGGAAACCTTATTTTAAAAATGACTTCTATGGTCGACATTTGCTACTTCACGCTCTTTCCCAGTAAACTGAGACTTCAGCGCTATAGAAATCTGGCTTGTGTTAAACAACTGGGGGAAATGCACTTTCTAATATAAGTCATATGAATGGCAATGATGGAATCTGTACTACGAAGTAGACCTCTTTTAGCTTTCATATCAAGGAAATAAATCCACTGGGTTTTCTTAAAGTCCTGATTAAGTCCAATTCTTAGCAAATTTGTAATAAAATTTTTTTTAATTTGTAACTTCTTTCTAACTTGAATATCTGTTTTAGGGACTCCTCCTCTTTTTCACTTTCTCCCTTATGTCAGGGTTCTCTAGACTCCTACCTTTGCTCTGACCTCTTCTGAAACCCAATAAGAGGTCAAACCATTAGACTATGCCAGAGGCACGAGCTGTAATAGAAAAGAGTAAGGCAGGCAGGCCAAATGGCCTGGAGAGAACATATCCCTACAAAGTGGCCCTGACTTCTCACTACTGATGTCTTCAAAGCCATGATGTTGTGAGCTTCCCGCTTCCTCAAGAGAATGCCAGTTTTCATGAACGTGAACCTTCTTTTGGTCACGTTTCTCTCTTCAGCTTCCTAACTCAAGGGTAGCTTTACATCCTATCTAAAAATCCAAGTTACCCCCGTGCTTATAGCTCAGGGCTCCCAACTACTTAAAAGTATAGTTCTAGTTCTTCTTTTGAGAGAAGGGGGTTGACATTGGTTGGGTCTTATTCTATGGCATAGGCCAGCCTGGAGCTCCCTATGTATCCAGTATAGTCTTAAGCTCTGGGCTATTCTCCTGCCTCAGTCTTCTCAGTACCAGGACTACATGTAGGAGCCATTGACACCTGGCACAGTTCACAGTCTTCGGTGTGATGCTTTGGGACAGTCTTGCCTCTTTTCCAGAAGGAATCTCCATCCTACCCATGGTGCCACACATTAAATGTTCCAGTGGGGCCCTGCGACTACACAACTAGCAGGAATCCAGATAACTCCCACCCTCATCTTGCTCTTAATCTCATTAGCAAACTGGCTAATAGGGCTCCCCACAGAATTCCCATAACACTCTCTAGTCTGCTGCATAATCTTTATGGATGTGTGGTTATGAAAGAAACCAACACTTGAATCACAGTGATTGCTTTGTGTTGGTTGACTGAACACCTAAACCAACAAACACTATAAACCTATTAACCTCCACAGTTAACCTAGTTGCGTTTTTTTCAGTCCTCCTATGATTTTAAAATAAAATCCAGTCAGTTAAAAATACAACAACCCAGGAGTTCACTACAGATATTTCTGTATATCAGTATTTCTACAGATATACAGTCGTGTAAATGCCTTAGTACTTATGGTCATGGTCACTCCTGCTGCCCACCTGGTAACGGGGGTGGGACTCATTTGTAGATGGATTGCTTTGTTGCTTCATTGTCCTGGCTTTCCCAGGAGAAAGAATTTACCCAAACCACAGGTTGCCTTTGCATGCTCAAAAAAAAAAAGTTGGCCACTCTTCTCAGCATTTACCACGTGTGTGTGTTTGTTTGGGGATTTACTTTGCTTTTGTCTGCAACTCCGACGCTAATGCTTCCAGGACTCTGTGACTCCGTGTCCAGTATTTTAAGTACATTAAATGTAATGCAGCATTCTGTTCATAATGATTTTGATCTTTCATTTATTTGGTGCTCCTATGAAGGGGGAGGGGGAGATCATTTCAAAGTTCAATGGTCCTCCTTATCAAATAGAGGGAGCAGGGGGAGAAGTACCCAGAACAAATCAGGTTGCCCCCCAGGACATTACTGCTATATTTTTTTTTAAGTACATGCAGAAGAAGTAATTCCCAATATTTGGCCCAGACCCAAACCTTGCAGTTCATATGAACTCTGAACTGAGACTGGTTGCATCTCATTTTCTCATTAGGTTTTATTACAACCAACAAAATTTTCAAGGGAGAATTACTTCCTTTCTCTATGAACACCAGACTCCTATGCTTTTTGCACAAATTGAAATAGTAAAATGGTAATAGCCAAACTTTAGGAATTTAAAAAAGGGGGAGGGGTGGGGGGAAGGGAGAAAAACCAGGTAAGCTCTCCTCTGTGCTAATTAGAATGGGTTTCCAGGTCCCCTCTTCTTCTTCTCTTCCTCCTCTTCCTCCTTTTCCTCCTCTTCCTCCTCCTCCTCCTCCTCCTCCTCCTCCTCCTCCTCCTCCTTCTTCTCTGGATTTGGAAGGTAGACAAGGTGAAGCAGAAATGTTATTGATTTAAATGTTACTGAAACTGAACTTAAAGGTGTTCTGTTTCTCTTTTGAGTTCCCTTAAAATGCAAATCATATACAGAACAAACAAATTGAGCATAGTAGGTAAGCTCAAAGGCATGACTCAGGTTAAGATGCACATCGAAGGTAGCAATAGGAAACCAGGAGCTTTGATTTATCACAGGAAGTGGTAATCAAGGGATATGATCTCTTAGATGATATCAGCCAGTCTTAAGAGTTGCTTAATGCTCGATGTTTATGAGGCACGAGACACTCTTGTCCTCAAAGAACTTATCATTTAGTTGAGAAGCCCAGACTTGACATGATCTGAGAATGAAGGGCACAGGCCAAGGCAGCATATAATTAAGTGTTAAGCAATGGAGTGCAGATGTTTAGGGATCTGAGAGACCAGAGGAAAGAAATGATCGCCAAGGGCTGAGGCTGACAAGAGACTGAAGGATTTTCATTAAATTGTTAAAGCGGTGTTGTGTTAGGAAGCTGTTACAATTGCTGCTAATTTGACAGGTCAGGCACTCTTACAACTAACCACTGCTTTCCAACCAATAGCTGTTCCAAAGCACATACATGAACAATTAAGGCTGGCAGGGAACATTTTTTTATGTAGCTCCCTGGACTTGCTAATGAGGAACAAACATACATATTTTGGTGTGGGATGACAGACATAAACACCGAGCAGACTTTGCTTGGGGGTCTTAGGGAACCAGCAAATAGAATGTGGGCTGTGATCTTGGGTATGTTTTCATGTTTCTAGTGAGCCATTTTCTTTCACCTCAGCAAGTATTTAAATTTGAGGAGGGAGGGGTAAGTCACTCTCGACAATTCATTTTTAATTTATAGGTTGTCTGTTTGTGCAGTCCATTTTCCTTTTAAGAAAAAATTAGCAAAGTCTAGTGTGGTGGCACACACGTTTAGTTCAACCACTTGGGAGGCAGGGGCAGGTGGATCTTTGAGTTCAAGGCCAGTCTGGTGTACAGAATTGGTTCCAGGACAGCCAGGGCTACACAGAGAAATCCTGTCTTGAAAACCCAAAAACCAACCAAACACACACACACACGAGAGAGAGAAAGAAAGGAAGAAAGAAAGGAAGAAAGAAAGAAAGAAAGAAAGGAAGGAAGGAAGGAAGGAAGGAAGGAAGGAAGAAAGAAAGAAAGAAAGAAAGAAAACAGAAAAGGAGAAGGGTGGAGGGAGAGAGGGTGGAGGGAGGGAGGGAGGGAGGGAGGGAGGGAGGGAGAGAGAGAGAGAGAGAGAGAGAGAGAGAGAGAAAGCAAAAAATAAAAATGTCCAAGAAAGTACCAGATATAGTCTCAAAACCAAGAGAACTTTCTAACCCCTGAAAACGGTGATGGGGGACATCCAGCATCCTTTAAAACCCAAGCAATTGCATAGCAACTTACTTTGGGATATCATGAGTGTGCATTTGCACTCTTGGTCTTAAAGCACAGTTTATAGTTTGGCAGCGATCCTGATCTTTTTGTGTTTCTTACCTTTTTCTGTCCGCAGAGCAGGCAACCAGAGCCCAATCAGATTTCTTATATTAGAGTTTTAAATTGCTAATACGGGGGCATGTCTCACCTTGTGTTTTGAGTAACTTTATACAAGTTGAGAGGGCGGCAGTAGGCATTCTCCTCTCTATATTTAATTGTATTCAGGATCCTTCCAAGAAATTTCAGTTATGTCCCCAATGCTAAAGGGGTGGGGTGCTACAACAGTTGTATGAACAGGCAAAAGAACACCCTCTGACGTCCCCTGAAGGGGAGGAAACCTGAAGTAAAGTGCGGTAATTAAACGTGGCCTTGGAGAAGTCTCCCAAACTTTCCGATCCGGATTTCCAGCGTCCATGTGTTTGCGCGCTTTAGTTTTCGATTCTTCTAGGTCCTGATTTTGCATTTCTAATAAAAGTGGACTGACAAACCGTGAACGTGGTCAAAGAAGCAAAACAAAGCCATTAGAGCATGCTTCTGTTGTGCCAAGATTAATCAATATTCCGGGGAGCTCGGGCTCCCCCCTCCTCCTGCTGCTGTTTCCATTTTCCCACTCCCCTTTTCCCCAGCACAGGCTCCGCCTCTTTTCTTAAGTTGCCTGATAGTAAGAGGCGGTTTCAGAGCACATGCATGTTGTCAGGGCCAGCCTGCCCCGCCGCTCGCTGAGCTGTTACTCCGAGCTACCTGCTGGGGAATTCACCTCGACGTAGCTTGGGGTGTCTTCCACCCGGCACAGAGTCAGAAAAGGTAAGCGCAGCCTCCCACAGCTCGCGGGGCTCAGTTTCGCGTCCCACTTTTCTGTTCGCTGAGCGCCGGCGTAAAGCTAGCCATATTGGTAGGTAAGGTCCTGTTAGGACTGAGAGCAGCCAGCGTGTGCTAACTATGCAAGCCCAGTCCCCTCTGGGTTTGAAATTCAGTCGTTCAAGGTTGTTGGGGCGGGGGTGGGGGTGAAGGGGATAGACAGAGATTCGAGATCTAGAATAAAATCAAGATTGAACTTGTGTACTTTAAGGGGAACTGACGGATTAAGGACATCAGAACTATTAGTTAAAAAAAAAATCTGGACTCTCCTCTCTTACCCCCCCCCCTTAAGCTGGTACTCTAGTGTAATGTATTAAATACAATACAGGTCTTACTAATATCAATGACCTCAACCTGCAATTTTATTTCAAAGTCAAAACTAGTAAGTCTTTTTTTTTTCTGCACCCTGGCATTTACCGAAAGCCTGCGAGTTGCAGCTACCTCCCCCACAGACGCACACGCTGGCTCCGACTCTGCCAGCAAACACACGTCCGCAGGCGCTGCTGATCATCGCCAAAGACTAGGGATTAGGGTTCATGCACAGCGGCAGGAGGAAGCCCATGACTTCCAGCAGGAAAATGGTTTGGGCAGTTTGTATTGAATAACCTAAAAGCACTTTAAAAGAAACCAGAAACCACACGCTGTAATGTTTGGAATGAAAGCTGGATTCTCTCCTCGTCTGTTTGAAAAATCCTAAATTTCAAAACACGGAGACGGCAGTGAACACTTGCCTCGCGGGTTTGCCATGAACACAGATGTTGTTTTACGCCCCTATTTCTAATGATATGAAAACGGATTGTGATTTTAGATCTTTTATAGATGTGCCCAAGGCAATGTGCTAACTTTCACAGAAAAGGTTTCCCTGTAAAAGCCTCAAATCCATTTCTACCGTCACCTGGGCACTTGCGTTCTTTTTATGGCTGTCTTTACAAGTTAATCTGCGCATGTTTCTTCTTTAGTGAAATAAATGAATAAAACCAAAGACTCACACTACATACGCCAATGGCTACATGTCAGTATCTCAATTATCTCCGTTCGAGTTCTCAAGTGGAATTTTCTGTCTGTTTAGTTCAACCGGGCACTTAATGAGTGCGTGGGTTGTGCGAGGCACTTGGCTAAGCTCTGAGGACACTGTGGGAATGTGGGTGCCTGGTCTCATTCACTTCTGAAGAACCCCTTACTCATTGAGGGAAAAGAGAAAACTGGAAATAGAAAGACAACTTTTCGCTCATCTATTCTAATTGTATGTTTATTTTGTACACATAGTCCAGTAAAAGGCACACAATCTAGCCTGATAGCATCGTAGCTCTTCAGTCTTTTTAATTCTCATGCAATTAACTCACTGCCTGCCATCCTGTGAGCCGGTGCTGAATGCTCAGCCCAGGAGGCTGTAACTTTTTTCCTTTCTATTCCGCTCTAGTTGTCCTCTCTAACACCGAAGAGGAGATTTCGCTTTCTGGGGACAAGTTCAAGACACTGACGTGCAAGGACGTGATAAATTCCTAGAAAGATAAAATATGACAAAAGGCAATGGGGAAGAGCCCAGGATGGGAGGCAGGATGGAGAGATTCCAGCAAGGGGTGCGCAAGAGGACGCTTCTGGCCAAGAAGAAAGTACAGAACATCACGAAGGATGATGTTAAGAGTTACCTGTTTCGGAATGCCTTTGTACTGCTCACTGTCACCGCTGTCATTGTGGGTGAGTCATTTGACCAAAACCAAAATTACAAAAGCCTGTATCCTGTTTCTTTGGGACTTCTGAATGCCCGGGAGGTGTTATCAGATAGACTAATTGTAGGTATTCAAACTGATAGGTCAGGATCTCCTCTGCATTTGAAGAAGTTGGGTTTTCTTTTTGTTTTGTTTGTTTTGTATTGTTTTGTTTTTTCCTCTCCGGAAAAAAAAAATGAACAAAAACTCCCAAACATTTGTTGGGAGTCATATACATAAAACACATGACAATCAGAAAGAATTGTTGGTAAGCACCATGTGCATCCATTGATTGTGTGTAAAAGAGAAATGAGTTAATGCTCTCCCAGGCCACGTGAGGATAAGAGCGTGATGATTTTATCATTAGGCAGGCTAGACTTGACCAAATGTTATCGTTATACAATGCCACTGCTACTTAAAACTGATTTATACAAGAGGCCCAAGATGAATTGTGGGCCTCTAACAGTAATTATATCCTTAGTTAGTGCGGCTTGAAACTGAGTATAGGTGCTTAAAAATGGAAGTCAAATCTGTCCTGTGTTTGGACGCTCTCATGCAGTGACTCTGGAAGGTAAACTGGGAGATTGCAAACACAGGTCTCTTTCATTCCTCGCCTCATGGGGCCTGCCGTAGCTAGCTAGCTATGTCATTTCTAAAATATTTCAGTCCCTTACTAATTTAGCATGGTTGACGGCAATCTATATTAATAAAACTTTTGTTTGCTTAGTTCAAATAGCTTTCTTTGCTATTTGAACTATTAGTTTACTACTTAACGGACAACACAGATCTTACCTTAAAATACTGATTTAAAAAAAAAAAAAAACCTAAGTATCTGGAAATTTTGATCCAACCAGTGTAAACATCCTTAGGCTGGAAACATATAAACTAATAATAAGTTCTAAAATAAATTTCTACCAACTTGCCTCCAAAAGGTATTTGCGTAAAATTTTCACCACTCCAAGATATCCATAAATTTTTAAAGAATTAATAACTTCATAAAAAATTAAGAAACTTGTATAACATAGATATAACTTTGTCAAGAAACTTGACTTCATGAATGATAAAGAGGAATGCAGCAGAAGAGAAAGATGTGCCATAGACTTTAGATTTATTCATTTCAACACCTTTGGCCCTTCTTAGTGATTGTTGATTAATGAGTTTCCTATTCATTGTAGAAAAAAATCAAAGGTGACATGTCCTGATTAAGCCAGAGAAAATAATAGCTTTCTTCAGTAGGCTCCTAGCTTTGAATCCATTCCAGGAAAAAAGAGTTTTAACACTGTCATTTTCCTGGAATGTTAATACAAACTGCCATGTCATTGCTTCATTTTATGCCCAGAATCACAGCTAATGTCAAGCCAAGAGATAGCATAATGCAGTATTTACATAGGACTAGTCTGACCACCTTCTCCGAGAGTTTCGTGTGCTCTCACTTGTGATGGTGGGTATGATACTACAGACTCCCTCATTTTATGGATGGAACTGCTCACAAAGAGATCAAGCAGCTTGCCCAAAGTCTCTATGCTGGAGAAGAGAAGAGACATCAGTCTGGTGCCAAATGCCGTTCTCCCAACAGAAGAGCCATCTTGCTCTTGCCCTCCTGACTGCTGACTTGTATGAGCAATGCTAAGATGGGGAATGTCCTGTGGTGTGGAGGCCAGCAAGGCAACACTGCTGATTCAGCTCTACCGCAGTAGCATGCTGCCATTTGATTGACAGTTAAAGTCACGGAAAAGAATGGTCGTTCTTCTACAGTTAGGTCTCATTCCTCACACCCGTTTAGTACATACCCACTTGCTTTGCATTAATACTATTTGCATGGAGCTCAGTATGTTTTCAAAAGAGACAGAATCAGCTATTCAAAATGGTGTTCTAAACACCAAAAGAGCTCAATCTGTAAGACTGGAATATTTCCATGAAAGAATAGAGGAATGGAAAATAGAGTATGGGGAGGGAAGTCGGATTAATTGAGAAGGAAGTTGCTAAATACAGTGAAACAGCATCACTCCTCACAAGAAGAAAATGCCAGGAATTGAGGGTCTGTTTTCTCTAGCACTCTCACTTCCTAGCCCAGTGGGGCCTTTCCTCAGATTTGTGAGAACGGCACTCAAAGTTGGCAGAGCTGGAGTCGATAAGTTGGCTGGATGCCCCCATGGTTGGCTTTACTAATGGAAACTGAGGAGTTAGAAGCAGTAAGAAGAAGAAACACAAAGAGACACAAAAAGAGTTCATTGACAGTCAGAAGGACCACCGAGTTTACACCAAAGGTCCTGAATAGCAAACAGACAACTTCTAAGCAAACAGATTTAGAGAAAAGGAAGATGCCTTTTGTTATCTATTGGTGCGTCTTCCACTGAGGTCCCAGCAGAAACAAAGGCTCCGCTTGTCACTGGAGTCCATGTCTACATTAACCCTTAACAAAATAATTGGGGAGGAATATGTCTGGATGTCAATTCTTTATTCGAACATAAATGGGGGAAGGAGTCAAGACAGATGCCACCAAGTGAAGAGGAAAAGATCATTTTCCCCAAATGTGATTATGAATCATAGATAACAGTTTCCAAACTCTTAGGCATGGTCAGCTCTCAGGGAAAGGTGCTTAAAAGTTTATCCAACTCATTTTGTTTTGTGGGTTTTTTTTCCAAGTAAGATGAATATTTATTTAGTGTGGAAATGGGAACTAGGCTAGAATACTGTGGTCTAGGGATAGAGATTTGTGACTCCATGACTCAAGAATAAAGCAGAGAATTGCACTGATTTTGGCATTACATCCTCTCCAAGTACAAACGTGCAGTCAGGTGCCATTTCTAAGCAGTGGCAAGGTGTGAATGTGTTGTGTTGTGATAAAACCTCATATTACTAGGGAACGTTGGCAGCAAGGTAGGAGACATCAGCAAGCTCCAAGTCTGTTTGGAAGAGTTCATGAGGAAAGCCTCAGACAGCATGTGTCTTCCTGGTTATTGTAGACGTTTGATAAAAAGGACTAAGTGCTCAGATGAGGGCTCGCTGTCTCTCTTCCTCTAGAAAGCTCTTTCTCATTCCCAACTGTGGTTGATTATGTTAGAGTGACCTCACATCTTGCTAAAAGAAAGGGGAAGTTCTTTGTCTTATTGAAGACACAGAATATGTCCCTGTCAAGAGAATGTGTTTTCCCAAAAATTAATTAATTAATTAATTAATTAACTAATATTACCAGGAATAGGAGGTCATGAGATCAACTGTAAGGGATGAGAATCTAAGAATAACAAGACCCAGATCTATACAGCACCTGATGTTTTACCTTGTGGAGTTCCCACAGGCAGCATCTTCTCATACTGATGGTCTTGCTTGATGATATGCACACAAAGCAAGTTAGCATCTGTGTATCCTTTACTAAAATTTGAAAGAAATTGACTTCTCAGAATAGAAAATATATTAGCTACATTTTAATTTATCATTTCATCCCATTCCCTAGCTTCTTCTGGCAGTAAACTTAAGTCGAGGACAATTCAGTATACTCCAATAACATCTCAAGAAAGTGGCCATTGGAGGCGCCTCTTGGGATAGGAGATGGGTGTCTGGGAAGTTAGGCAGAGAGATATTATTTGCCTCTGATTTATTTCTATAAAATTTGAATTTTCTATCTCCTTTATATACTATCAACTTCTGTCTGTTAATAGGTCTATACCTTCTGTCTATTAAAATAATAAGTTAAAGTACTTATACAAAAATTTCATATTATTCACCAATTTAACAGTTACTGAAGGTTGTATATTTGTTCCTGTGCTATGCAATGAAAGTGAATCTCGGCTATTGATAAAGAATATACCTGGACTCCTACATTAGTTGTATTTTTCTATATCTGTAGAATCCCAAGCAAAGTATTTCATCTCTCTAAGGCTGTTTCCTCATCCTTCATCACAGTTATATTCAGCTAACAATATCAGCTACTTCTTCTGCTGGGTGCCACACACTCTTCTCTACAGCCCTGCTTGAACCTTACATCAACCCAGAGAGGGAGGCACCTTTATTGCTCTTGTTCTGAAGATGAGGAAACTAAGGCACAGACACTTTCTCAGTGTTGACACATATTGAGGAGGATTCTAGGCAAACGTAGTGACACAGAGCATTCAGTATTCTAGAACCAAAGGATCATTTGAACCTGAGAATCAGAGTGAGAGCCTATCACACACGTGCACACATTCACGAACACATTCATGGACACATACACACACATTCACAGATGCATGAATACACACACAGACACACACATTCATGGACACACATTCACACACACACACATACACACACAACACACATACACACACTTATGCCACTCTAGCTCCAGTTTCACACTGGTATTCATACTCTGCATGCGGGTCCCATCTTTGCTCACCCTTGCTTTGCTGTCCCATACCTAAAGACCTGTGCAGAGCCCTCCACGTGAGAAGTGAGAAGGAAGGACTCATTAGAGATCATTAGACATCATCCCTAATGAGATCATTAGAAAGGGCACTCATGAGACAAGATGATTAAACAAAAGAGGACAGTGGCCCAACTCTTACATGACCAAGTGGTTGAATGCACAGGCTAGCATACAAGAGAAAGTTCCAGGAATCAGAGTATGTTCCAATACTGAATGAGCTGTTTGGAATCTCCTTGAGTCCGAGACAGAATGCACCTGCTGTGACTAGACAGTGGATGCGGTTCACTGCCCTAAACACTCAGAGGGCATTGCTAGCACATGGTAGAGGATAGGGATGGCTTTGGATTATGGGAGTAAGCAGTATACAACCATCATCCTGCATAAGCTCTGCCCATTGTGAAAGTAGTGTCTTTCAGAATTGCTATCACATACTCTGTACCTCGGACTCTTACACTGCTCCAGTTGGCTAGGTTAGCCAAAATAGATAAGCCACTAGGATATAGTATGGTTTGCTATCAGCTGGAGGGCTGAGGAGAATTGCAAGTGAGATCACACGGGTCACCCGCTTGAGCCATGGGGTGGACACAGTCTGACACCCATACTGAAGCCCTTGACAGTAGGCATCTCCACACAAGCTGACCAACAAGAATCCAAAGAACAGTAGATAGCTTTTTAAGCTCCATGGTTTCTTCAACATCTCTGGAAGATGAGAACAGAACTTCAAAAAGCTAAGAGGAATGATAACCCCAACAAACCCTCCCCGGACACGAGCAAAGGGATCTGTGCTATCGTTCATCAGAGGCTTCTGGGCAGAAGACTTGGGGGAAAGGAAGTCATCTCCTTGCCTTGGAGAAATAGTACAGGGATTGGGTGTAAAGACTGAGTCTGCCGCACCCCCGCACCCCCCCAACACACTCAGAAGCAGACCCTCAGAAAGGTTATCAGAGCTGAGGGGGACCAAATATCTGGCACACATGGCAAGTAAAGTGTTCCAGGGAGCTACTATCTCTGCACAGGTGGTATAAAGGGAATCAAAGCTCTGGCTTCTGAAATCAGACAACCTTGGTTTATAGACCAGTTTCTTGATCCAAGCCTCTGTTTTGTTAACATATAAAAAACAAAACAAACAAAACAAACAAACAAAAAAGAAAAAAAAACCCTCTCTGCCTGGTTCTATATCCAAATTCTGCCTCACACAAGCCGTGAAACCAAAGTGCATCCACAGTACATACAAAGGCCTGTGTTCTGCTTACTTGTTGCCATGGAGAGATCCATATATATTTTACAGTTTTGATGAGCTTTGTGGGCTAGGAAAAGCCAGATCCAGGGATTTAGGAGAACTAAATGTGGGCATGAGAGAAGATACTTAACCTGGTTTAGCTCAAGAGGTGGGGCTCGTGTTTCCTTGGCCAGAGAAGAACACCAAGGGAGTTGTAGGAAGAGACCTGATAGTTGTAAAGGGCTTTGAGAGGCAGAAATAAAAGCCAGAGAATGATACAATCATTATCTGACCCTTTCCACCGTGGCCTCTTGAGCTGGGAGAATCCCCATGCAGACATTATCAGAGCACAGAGTACCCAGCACCAGACAGGAGATGACTCTCTCGGGAGAGTGGGGAGTTATTGGAACTAGTGTTTTGTTAAATGTAATATACTTAAGAGTTTGGGTTTTTGTTCATATCGCTTGAGGTCTATAGGATCAT
>NW_021604622.1:4319910-4399633 GCF_004785775.1 Grammomys surdaster | reverse complement strand
GGAAGGAGAGAGACAGAAAAGAAAGGAAAAGAAAAAAAATGGCAGTTTTCCCATTCAGAGCATTTCCTCATGATCTGGTGCTGATAGGATAGCAGCAGACCTACAACTGAAACTGGCCAGGAGCAGAAAACTGAAGAAAAAAATGCCTTTGCTTCTCACTGAACATATGAGGGGGGGGGGGGGGGGGGGAGCTTCCTTAAGCAAAAGCATCTTAGCACCTTTCTTCCACATAAGCACTAGAACTTCTTAGAATTAGTTAACCTGAACAGTCTGTTTACTCCTAAGTGTTCCGCTTTGAAAGAGAACTAAAAGCTGCTCAAACACAGTCTGATAACGTAGGCTCCTTAACCCAGCAGTGTGACTAGGAGAGGCCAGACAGTGAGAGGTTGATGCTGTGCAGTGGACAGCCTGGGTGCCACGGGCCCTTCAGTTGCTCATTGCGGGTTTTAGGCAGACACCTTCACCCTCTCTAATCCCGCCAAAGTGCTACTGTCGACCAGCTGTGGAGTGGTGGCACTTGACCTGCCTGCTCAGTGGCTCTTGGTCTTTCTGATGTGTAAACTAATAGTCCTGGCCTCAACAGTAGCTTCGAGACCTTGCCTCCCAATGTAGGAGTCAGAGGGGATGGAGGACACCAGAATAAGGTCCTCTGAATCAGCTAATCAATGCACATAGGAACTCAATAGAGACTGAAGCAGCAAACAGAAGGACTACGAAGGTGTGCACCAGGTCCTCTGTGTATCCTTCCTCCCCCTCTTCAGCAGGGCTCCCCAAGCTCCATCTTATGTTTGACTGTGGGTCTCTGAATCTTTTTCCTCTCTAATGGCAACTGGGCTAGACACCATAAGTATAGCAGAATATTGTTAGGAATCATTTCATTGACTTTTTTTTTCTATTCATGTTTAGCCAAACTCTAGGTATCTGGGCTATCCAGTCTCTCAGTCCTGGCCCTCCAGGAAGTGTCAGGGGTGGGCTCCTTCTCATGGTATAGATCTCAAGCTGAACCAGGGATCAGTCATTGGTTGGTCACCTTCATACCCTGGCACATCTTGCAGGCAGGATAAATTACAAGTCAAAGGTTTTGTGGCTGTGTTGGTGTCCCCATCCCTCTACTGGAAGTCTTGAATCATTATAAGAGATGGCCGGGTCGGGCTCCTTACGCCCCATTGTTGAGAGTCTTAGTTACGGTTCACACTCATAGATCCCCGGGAGTTCCCATTGCTCTAGGTTTCTAGCTCATCCCAGAGATACCTTCCCTCTCCCCGCAAATCCAGTTGTCTCTCCCAGTACTTGCTCCTCCTGTCCTTCCCCAACTTGATCTCTTCTCTTCCCATCCCCATCCCATACCCATCCAGTCCCTTCCCTCTGTCTACATACTATGTCTGTTCTATGTCCCCTTTATATTGAGATTCATGAGTTCCCCACTTCCTGCAAAACACACACACACACATACACACACACTTGATACTTAGTTTCTCTGTGTCTGTGGATTGTAACATGGTTATCCTTTACTTTATGGCTAATACCTACCTATAAGTGAGTATATACCATGCTTAAGACAGGCTATTTTGTTTAAATAAAATCATTTAGTTACTTGAACCGTTTCTTTAAAAGGAGGATTTACTTAGGTAAACATGGTGGCACATGTCTGTGATCTTAGCACTTGGGAGGCTGAGACAATAGAATCACAAGTTCAGGGCGAGCCTTGCCTACATATCGAGTTTCAAACTAGCCTGTGCTACCTAGCAACATGGTCTTAAAAAAAAAGAGAGAGAGACAGATGAGAAAAAGCAGATGAAAAGATTAGTGTTCCACAGTGTGCTGGTGCTCTTGTGACATCTCTGGACCACCCAACATTACTGAAGGCTGTGAGCAGTATGCTACTTAAAAGATACTGAGAACCAGGAGGATATAGTTGTCTGAACTACCCTCAGCCACAGGCTACAAAGATGTATTTGCATTGGAGGGACTCTTAACCAACATAGAATAGGAAAAGCACTGCCTGGTGTTCGAAGACTCGCAGGTCAACCACTGATCAGTTAACTGACTTCTTAGCATCATTTTATTGATTTTAAAATAGACATGCTAATATCTATCTAATAAAGTTGTAATGAGGGTTAAAGACTACTATTAACACATAATAAGGGCTCAACAAATACCCCCATCCCCAATATGAGCTTCTCTTTCCCAAGGGTAGAAATGGCTCACTTGGCGAAGCAGGGATAGTAAACACAAAATCTAATCCAGGACAGATCTAATTTTCATTGTGTTTCCATCCTATCCAACTTCACTCTTCAAAGCATCGGTCCTGAAGCTACTCCCTTACAAACGAATGCTGCTTCACCTCTGCTGCTCCCAGATGAAGAAAGAGCTTTTAGATGCAGATTGTAGGGCCAAGATTGTAGTTGTAGTTCACAGTGCATACCTCGAATGTGTGAGGCCCTAGTTAAATCCTCAGCACTGGGCGGGGGGGGGGGATTTTTTTCAATGAGATTTTTAAAAGGCCTTATATCACAGAGATGAGTGTACATCCATATTTGTTGCTGTAATATTCTCAATAGGAAATGAGAATGGAACCAATCTAGATATCCATCAACAACAGATGAATTAAGAGAATATGGTATATACACACAATGGGACTATATTCATTCATAAAGAGTAATGAAATTATACTTTCAGGAAAATGGATGGAAGCAAAATTGTGTTAAGTATAATATGCCAGATTTAGAAAGACAAATTTCATGGTTTTTCTAATATGTGAAACTGAGGTGTGTGTGTGTGTGTGTGTGTGTGTGTGTGTGTGTGTGTGTGTGTGTATGCTCACACTTACACTGTGAGTCTAGAGATCATGAAGCTAGAAAAGGGATCAGGAGAGGAAGGAAGAGATCTTCAGAGTCCAAAGGGGAGAAGAGAGGGAAGTGGAATAAAAAAGCAGAAGGCAGTGATACTCAAGGGAAACAGGGAACTGGTCAGGGCAGGACTGGAGATACCGAGCAGGTAGTGAAGGAAATGATAGTATATGTCAAAGTGCCAAACTGAACCTGTTACTCGGTATTCTAACCCACAAAGAATCTGAGGCACCTTCTATACTTAGAGAAGGGAGGAGATGTCAGGGGCAGCCCTGCTCACACACTGAAGGCCTAAAATCAGCCATAGGCCTAAAATTAGCAATAGGCCTGTTGTGCATGTATGCTAACACCAAGTCTTGGGTCTCAGTAGAAAAACATTGAAACAGATGGCTACAGACAGGCAGCTTTTGTGGAAATTTACAAGCCTGAGTGGTCATGGATCTTGTAAATAGGTAGCCTTGGCAGACAATACCAACTTAGATGGGGACAGGTGGGCCATGGGCAGAGTCATGGTGACTTGTCCCCTGGACCTTCACCCAGCTGATACCCGGTTCTGAGGATGTCTGTATTCCCCCTGAGCACCCACACTCCATTGTCATTCCCTTCCCCACGTCCTGCCTTTCTGTGTTTATAACCCCTGTGTGAATGAATTACAATTTGAGAAAAAATAAATTATTAAAAAAAAAAAAAAAAGAATCTGAGGCATACTCCAGAAGAGCTGATGTCCGGGCTCCACTGCCCAGCAGGACCAGTCTGTTGGCTATAAGGAGACACGAGGTATCTTAGTCATGGTTTCTATTCCTACAAAAACACCATAACCAAGAAGCAAATTGGGGAGGAAAGGATTTATTCAGCTTACACTTCCACATTGCTGTTCATCATCAAAGAAAGTCAAGACTGGAACTCACACAGGGCAGGAAGCAGGAGCTGATGCAGAGGCTATTGAGGGATGTTACTGGCTTGCTTCCCCTAGCTTGCTCATCTTGCTTTCTTATAGAATCCAGGACTATCAGCCCAGGGATGACACCACCCTTAATGGGCCCTTCCTCCTTGATCATTAATTGAGAAAATGCCTTACAGCTGGATCTCATGGAGGCATTTCCTCAAGGGAGGCTCGTTCCTTTGTGATAACTCTAGATTGTGTCAAATTGACACACAAAACCAGCCGGTACACGTAGCATATCACCTCATGAGACATTGTCTCCCTGGGTATCTTTCTGTGCACTGTTCAATAGCTACTAGGCAGTTAGGAGAACGAAGGGACTTTGTCAGTTGCACACTGCCTATGTATGAAATTACGTATCAGAACATTCTAGAAATAAGCTCACTATGGAGGGCTAACAGAGTTTATCATGAGAGGCAGAAAGTGTTAGAGATGAGTGAAAACATGAGACCTGAATGGAAATTCTGTGGCCTGAAGTCCTAGCTCTGCCACCTGGGTATACTTGACTTTGGACAAATTTTCCATTCACTGGGATCAAGTATCTCCATCAGTAAACTGTGAGATAGCATCTGCATCCTGCAGTTGTTATGGGGGTTAAATTGCTAGCAGGAGTAAAAGTACTGGCAATGCCTGACTTACAGTAAGAGCTCAGGGAACTTCAATTATCTTCTTCTTATTTAAGTGGTCGAGCCAAGGCAGGCAGCTTCTGCTCCCAGCTGTCTGTATTTTCCAAATCTGCTTTCCTCTCTTGCCTATTATTCTTACACTTCCCGAGACCCTGGTCAACTGGACTTTCTAGTCACATACATCGAGGTGCTTTTTATTACATCATCTCTGTCTACAGCTGAAGAATGGGTAGCCGTGGTTACTGAGACCCAAGAACTGAAATTGGAGTTGCTGTGGAGGTTGAGACGAACTTTGTGTTCCATTTCTTAAGACAGAGAAGCCATTTCATAAGAAGTTGGGAAAGTTTAGTTTCCGTAAGGACTTCTTGCATTCCTAGGAAAACCTTGGGTTCACTCCTCCCCTTTCCCGCCCCTGACCTCTGGCTGTTTAAAAAGTATCTCAATATTAGGTATCTTATGTTCTCTATAATTTGTTCAGGCTTTTTAAAAAGTGAAATCTCAACACAAGGCAAATGTTTGAAAGTATTTGCAGTTTTGAAATGACTAAATTCCCTTGGGCAAGGAAAGTAAGCTGGAGAAAGAGGAGAGGGAGTGAATTCATTTGATACTGAGATTAATTTCTGGATGTCAGCAGGTGTCATGACTCATCTAGTTTGTGTATGAATTTATTATTCTGAAAGAACATTTCAAAGTTTCTCGACTGAAGGAAAGTTAAGGAGAGAATTACTTTTCTTTCTCTCTACCTACCTCTCATCAAGTTTTCAACTGGAAATTTTTGGGAAAATTTTTTTTTTTGTTGCTCATTTTGAAGTCTTCTCTTGCCAGTGACTAGCAAGTATGTAGAATATAGTTACCAAGGCAATGTCAAGACCCTGCTGTGAGAAAGACAGTGTGGTGTGTACAGACAGGGAGATGCTGAAACAGATCAACAATGTGAGCACCAGGGTTTTTTGGGTTTTGTTGCTGTTGTTGTTGTTGTTGTTGCTGTTGTAAATTGGAAGTTTGCTTTTATAAGTGGTTATGCAGCTCTACAATCTGTTCTTCTGGAACTTTCTCGTGAGGCTTTTTCTTTTCATTACATCTTGCTCAGGACTGCTTGATTTGTCTCCAGATGATACCCTAATCTTCATACCTACACCAAGTCAGGTCAAAACGGGTCCCACTGCATTCAAGTTAGACAGAGACATTTTTCATTTACTCAGCCCAGATAGCCTTTTTTTTTTTTTTTTTTTTTTTTTTTCTGCAAATGCTACTTGAAGGCCTGGACTCAACAAACCCTTCCACATAATGACTGCAAAGACAGATACAGCCCTTGCTCCCAGTGCTGTATAAACATTTGCTGCTTAAATACATTACTCTTGTCAAGCTTGAGTAACCGCCAGCCAGATACTTGCTCATTTTTCAGAGGCTGTCGCCTTAGTTTCCAAAGACTCATTTTTCCCTTCTCTCTCTTTCTCTTCTGTCCCTCCAGGTACTATCCTTGGATTTGCCCTGCGACCATATAAAATGAGCTACCGGGAGGTCAAGTACTTCTCATTTCCTGGGGAGCTTCTGATGCGGATGCTACAGATGTTGGTCTTACCCCTGATCATCTCCAGTCTCGTCACAGGTACCTGTCATGGACAGATTTTGCTGCGTGTTTTCTTTTTCTTTCTTTTTGTTTCTTTTCTTTTTTTTTAAAGTGTGCTTATTGCAAAAGATTGCTTAGAAAAGTCAATGCTTTAGATTTCTGCTGGATGCATGCTCTATTCTTGAAAAAAAATAAGAAAAATCCCTTGGAAATGATGGAAAGAAGGCTTTGCTAATGCATGGATGATTATGAACTCTCGTATTTTTTGCCAATCACAAGAGGAAATGGATTTAAACAGCCACGTAATCTGGTCTGCCTCACCGTGAACGAGGGGCCCTGCTAAACACCACACAAACAGCCTTTCTCTGACCACAGTGATGTAGTTGACAACAGCGTACAACAGGTCTGTTTTCTCACCCTCTTATCCCACCCAGATAACATCTGGTTGGACAGCCTATTAGCTATTGATGCAAGAATGCTTGTTCTCAGAGCCACCAGGACATGAGCGGGAGCCTTCTTGGAAGCCTCATCAAGAGGTAATGCCACAACACACCAACTCTGCTGCCACGACACTTATCTTTTCCTGGTGTACCCGCATGATTTCATTTCCTTCTCCAGTTTCCCCATCTTGCCCCCATTACCTTTTATACTGGTGGGAGAACGGGGAGGGGGTTGGGACATATCCCCATCGGCTAGTCTGTCCACAGACACTTTGAGTTTTAGCTAGCAGAAGCTTCACAGGGTAGGATCTCTTTACTGTGACAATGAAGCCGCAGCTTACTCCTGCACGGGTGCAGGTTGAAGAGTCATTAGCTGTATGGTTGACAAATATAAACGAGGCAAGAAGTTGCAGGAAAAAAAAAATGATACTAGCCATTCCTTCCCACCCACTCTTCTCTTCCCCCACCGTACATCTCTGACCTGGAGGATTTCCATAAACATTTCCCCAGCAGGATGGTTTCTGAGTTTATAGCTAAAGCTCCAGACCTCAGGTACTACTGACCCTGGCCTCTTTTTATACCTAGTGGTTGTCCTTGGGCACCGCTGAGCAAGCTGCATCTCTCTCCCTCTTTCCATGGGTTTTCAAAGAGAGAATCCCTCAAGCTTTCTGTGTAACAAGAACTTCACAGAGCAACTGGAAGGTCATAGGGCAGCATTCTCTGACTACCACATGCCTTAGAGGGCTAGCCTTTACATGCATGGAAACTATGCCAGAGTGCTCCTCAGTGCCTTGCAGATCTGAGCTGGCTTCCACTTGTCCAGGGCCTTAAACAAGTAATTGCATGTCCTCCACAAGCTCAGTTTGGAGGATAAACAGCCCACAAACCAGTCCTCTCATCCTTTGGGGTACCTGTCTACAAAACTAGACTGGTCAGTGGCTGACTCTACAATTCTTTATTAAACATTTTTCTCTAAAGGGGAACTCTTCGCATAAATCACTTATAAGTCAGAGCTGGTATCCAATATTTTACTGAGTGATAACAGTGAGTCCCTCTACGTCATCACTAGCAGCTAATGTCTAGGCTGAGAATATACTCTTCCTCTGGACACACTCAGAGAGTGTCCAGATTCCTTTCTGCTGTCCCTTCTATAGTGGAACCGGTTTCTGCTTTCTCACAGTTGTGCTGAAAAACTTTGGGGGTGGGTGGACATACCCAGAAACCCCTTGTGCAACACAGAGAAAAACATTGTTTCACTTGAGAAACAGCTTTAGTTGGCCTCTCCCCTGAAGTAGAATCCCCTTGTGTTTTAGATACTTAATAATCAACTTTATTAAAAGAACAAGAGCTTTGGTTGGATAATTTTTCAGACAAAAAAAAAAATTACAATGATCTGATCCCTTTCAGTGGTTAAAAAAGAAAGTTTTAGTCAAATGTTGGGGAAATTAGCAACAATTATAATATGGCTGTTAAAAAAACCAAACAGAATGACAAGTTGCAAGCAACCAATATAAAGTGAATACACAACATAACCTAGCTGCAAGTTGGGAGTGGTCACATGGAACCATGAAGGGAATTTTATCTCTTATTCAGGACTGGGTCAAGGAAAGGGCCCAGGGGCAGAGTTTAGCTGAGCCAAAGCTGTTTTTACAGTGTTCATCTCCAAGGATTAAGCCCCAGGCTACACAGTAACTCAGATACTTACGAGCAATTAAAATGACTGATTGACTCACTGAGACTTTCCTTTGTGGTTTTAAATACTAAACATTCAAAAAGTGGGAACATAGAGGAGGAAATATTTGCAAATTACACAGACCCCCACAGACCCCCAAGAGGATCCCTGGGCGTACTGGGTCGTACTGGGAGATGTTACTGGGGAAATGTGTTGCCCTGGGAGCTCCATTCTTCAAGAATTTAAAAAAAAAAAAAAAAAAAAGCAGTTCCCAAAGCTCACAGTCACCAAGTGGGTGACGTGTACACATGAAGATGCCCTCTCAGGCTACTTTATGTTTTCCTACTTTGATAGTCATGGATACAGGGAAATAGTTTTCTGCAACAGGAGAGAGAGAGAGGGAGGGAGGGAAGACGTGAGAAATATAAAATTAATCAGCTTCAATGAGTTGCTACTATGTGTCCACGAGAAGGGAACATGGCCCATGTTCAAGAGAATTTAGTTATCCAAGGTTTGAAGAGAGCTTCCCAAGTTGTCAGTTTTGATACAATTCACAAAACAGGACAGTGTAGCCAACCAAAGGACATCTCCTGGTTCAGTCAACTCTTGGAATAATAGTGTCAAAGCATAGGTTTGGTTGTTGGTGCTACTGCTTTTGAGAATCCCCCCTCCCCCAACCCCACCCCCGGTCTGGACCTCTATCAGGCTTTTACTGTTTTTTATGTTATCTGATTCACCCACTGGTAACCCTAAACCAAACACAGTTCACCTCCTGTGGAACTGGCTACCAGACACCTTGTTCATTACTGTTAAACCGTGATTGGGAAGGTTTTCTGCTCCATCTTCTGAGTGTGGTCCTAAGTGTTCTGTTTTGTATCAAACAAGAGCATCATAGTCAGAAATCAGAGGTCACAAGGCCACGTGAGAAGTTCTCCTGTGGGAAAAATGCTTCATACCTTAATTCTCTCAAGTTCAAAAGCTTTGAGAGTTCTGTGGAGATAGAAACTAAGTTGAATAAAATCAATATTGTATTTAGTTTTCAAAGATTCTAGAGACTATACTGTAACACATAGAAGTACTAAATTCATGCTTTATTTCTTAATATTTGTTTCTTGGTTTGTTGTGGTGCTAGTCATCAAAAGTTAGTACCTTGTACATGCTGGGCAAATACTCTCTCATTCTCCCACTGAGCTACATTCCCAGACCAACTTAAAGAGCTGTGCAACAGATTTTTGTACTTGAAACACTTGTATTTGGGAGCCGAGGCATTAAAGCGCCGTGAGGCACATTCTTGTCCTGAGTTGAAATCCAGTCTTCCCAAACATCCCTGGTGTGTATTAGCATTCCAGAAGCTCCAGGGAGAACCTGGGAGGAAGCCCACTGGCTACATTTGTACTCAAGTACCTTCCCCCCACCCTTTCTTGAACAAGAAGAATAGGTCTATGCCAACACCCCACATAATAAAACAAGACTCTGGCACCATTTTCTATTGGTTTGGTCAGGATAAGCAGCCAAACTAGCTATTTCATGCCAGAAATATGAGTTGGTTTGGCCGGCTTAGACTGATTTAATGCACAGGATAATAATTAAATGCCATGTCTGGTTATATTGAGGGGATATAGCTAGCTAGCTTTACTCCTGAATCTTTTTTCAAAAATTGGTGCTTTCTTGTGTTCTCGTTCTAAGTGTGCATCTTCCTGCGATCAGTCAGCATAGGAACACTTTACAGTCAGCCTCAGTTTTCTGTAAGGGAAAGACTTTTGGCAGACAGTCTCTCATGGAACATAGAGTAAGAGAAAGAGATGAGGGAGGTGTATCAGGCACGTTTATGAGAGCAGTAGTTTGAAGCCTATGTTGGGGCATACCAGAGGTTGGATCACAAAATAGATGAAGTTCATCTTGTTACATTCATTCATTCATTCATTCGCAGTTTCAGTCTATGTCAGATACTCAGCTGGGCACTGGAAGTTGCCTGAATATAAAGAGAAAGGCCCTAAGTTGACGTACATGGGGTTCATTGTGTACATCTACTTATATGGAGAGAGACTCCCCAAATTCCTCAACTCACAGAGGAACATACATGAGCAAATTCTCAGAAAACCAAATTTCACTGGTTCTCTCCAAGCCCCAAAAGGAAGAGGCAGTTTGGTTGATTTTTTTTTTAATTTTTTTTTTTGGCAATTTCATGTATATATACAATGTATTTAAATCATTTTGTAACATATGTAATAATTATACATTTAAATCACCCTCCCCTTGGTTCACTTTTTAGACCATGATTCCAAATCTGAGTCTCTTCATTTGAGGTATCTCCCACCTGATGTCAACTGCTCTAGAGTTTACCAGCAAAGACGTCATTCATATTCCCCCTTAAACATTTTTTTTAAGTTAACACAATTTTTACATTGCGTCAAATCACTACTAAGAATGGAAAGCCCCCATCCTTTATCTTGTGAGAGTGATAATGAATTATAATGTTATGACATCCGGAATCAACACTGCTGCAGAGACCGTCACTGTCATATTTTAAGAAATAAAAGAGAGAAAATTAGCAGTCCATAAGATGTTAAGGTATACTAACCCTGAGGGCTTTCTCTTTCCTCTAACCCGAAGACTGGGAAGGTAATTTAACAGAACAGCTTTCTCACGTTCTGTCAGATTTCCTATAAAGAGGAAAGTGTTTCTCTTCCTCCAGAACCCTATATTTACCTCTCATTGGGAAATACTGCTGTTCTTCACCCTTGCCTACAGTTTCCCTTCCAAAGTATTGTCCGGCTTCTGCCCAGACACTTCCAGGAACAAGAGATCCTTGGAACTCACTTGTCCTTGTAAAACTAATGGTTCTCTTTGTACCAAAAAAAAAAAAAAAAAAAAAAAAACCCAGCAAGCAAAAATTTAAAGAATACCCATTTGCCTGTAATCCCCTTCCCCATGTAACAGGCTCTCTTGTGGTTAAAAATTACTTAGACATTTTCCTTGCAAACACATAGACCAGTTAGCCCTGTGAGAGGTAAGAACTGACAATGTATAAAGCCAACGAGCCAGAAATGCCAGCAAAGGATTCTTCCAACAGAGAAAATGGAAATGAAATCAGGAAACATCCGGCCTCAAAGTATGACCCTCTGGCTTCAGCATGGTGACACTTCGCAACCAACTAAAATGTCACTTAACACAAGTAATCAAAAACAAAAACCTGAGCTAGACAATTCTTAACTCTTGGGCTTTTGAAACACATGTCAAGTGCCTGCAAAAATGAGAGCCAGGGTCAGTCAAGGGAAATTTAATATTTTGAACTATTGGCTTGCCAAGTATCTGGCATGTGTCTAAGGCCAATTTGAATACTCTGGGCATTTATGGACAAGATCTCAAGGCAGGCTACTCATTTCCATTAGTTGGAATAAAAGGCACCTTCTCTAAAGAGAAGGGTGTGTTTAGATTTCGCTCTCATTTTTAGTAACAAAGATAGTGGGGTGCATTTTGGGGGCTTGGTGTGAGAATTCAGCCTGGCCCCTGGAATGTGCTCTATTAGCGGTAGCTGTCGACAGCAAGAACAGCAACAGCAAGGGCTGTCCACTCCTTGTACACATGGAAACACAACAGCGAGAACAGAGAACTCAACTTCATGGGCTTGTAATTATGGCTGTGGCTTCCACAAGCCTCCTTTGTCTACGATTCTTGCAGCGACCACTCTCCTATTAAAATAAATTAAATAACCCGGAAAGTTAATCCACAAACAGCATGGAGCCAAAGAGAATTCCTCCCTCACCACTGGAGGCGATTGGTTTCTGACCTGCAGCATGAGATTCAATTTCCTTGATCACAGCTGCATAATTCCAAATATTATCGTTGGTTATACAACTTCCCAGGCTTCCCTGAGAAACTCAGCCCATGTAGGGCACCCTGGATTCCATTGGGGGTGAGCGCAGCTCCTACAACAGTCTTCCTGGCTCACCTCTTGGGACAAACTCAGCCTCTACCTTCACATCCAAATCCAACTCACAAGAGACCTAGAAGGAGTCCGGTCATAAAGACGTTTCATCTGAAGCCCACAGGCTGTTCCTAAGCTGTCTCCTAGAAGCTGTTCGCAAATGTGAGAAAGAAGGCTGAACAATTTCTACCTGGAGAAAGAAGTTCTAGGGTAAGAAGAGACCATCCATGGAACTAGGAAACCTCCGGGTTTCCTGCATCAGATATAAAGGAAATAAGTTTATGCGCAGGAGGGGATAGTCATGGAAATCTGGCTGTCACAGAACCGTATTTTTTCAGCGTGACAACTTCACTCAATAAGCAGTTACTAAGGCTTTGGATATGCCAGGTATTTTATTGCCAGGATATAAGGATACCCAAGTGAAGAAAGCAAAGGCCCTGTCCTCCAAGAATTCTTAGTCTGGATTGTGGAGATTAATTCATAGATAGTATTTGGAGGGTAACAGGGACAGGTAGAATAACCCTAGTTGGAGACATTGTAGAGGAGGCACAGTGCTTCTTATATCAATTATGGCAGTCAACACAATCCCCCATAGACATGTCAATATGATATACACAGTCTCTCACCGAGGCTCTCTTACTGGATGATTCTTGGTTGTATCAAGTTGCCGATGACTAACCATCATAACTGTCTTAGGTCCTCTGACATCCTGACCTCACGATCTGAGAAGACTCACTGCCCGATTCAGACTCATCATACCCTGTGGAGGTTGCACTCAGCCCCAAATCACTCTTCCCTCAAGAGTACTTCAATTACTTGGTCAAAAATGGGATCCCAAAATTAATGTTTGCTTAGGGTTGAGAGTAACCATTTATAGTTTCTGTAGCATTGTCCTCTGGTTTCCAGACCTAGGGTTCCCAGTGTTGTCATTTATTTCCGTCCCTAATTAGTTCAGTTGCTCCCTCTTCCAGGAAGCCATCCCTGACTTTCCCCCACCTCTGCTCCAGCATGTTCTATTTCATAGTTACAGTTACTGTGACACCATCTGTCTCCTGTCCTCACAAAGGCTTCGGGAGAGTACTGTGTGTTTGCCCTGTCTGTTGTTTGCATTGCCTAACAAATGATTTCTTGGCAAGGAGAACAGGACCCTTGACAGACTTCCCAAGCCACTGTGCCAGCTTTGTGGTCTACTGCCTGTCTGACAGTTTCCTCTTTCTGTGTTTGAATGCCCTCAGCACTTCACTCTTCCTCCTCGGGTGCTTCACCCTTTGACACAACTTCTTCCACAGTCCAAGTGAAGTCCCCTGACTCCTCCAAGATCCAGCTTAGCCTTCAGTCCTGGCACAAAGTTGTCCTTGCTGGCTCCACCTGAGAGCAAGGATCTTCTCCCTAGAGTAGCTATGGTAGTTAAAGCCATCAAAGCAAATACGCTAGGCTTAGTTTTGGAGTCTAGTGCAGACAAGTACAAGTGAAGGTGCTTCATTTCATTGTTCAAATACTTTGTATGCTTCAAATGATCATGACTAAAAAACAGATAACCTGAATTTTCTAACATTGGAACTGCAATTTGAACACACTGTCTTACGGGTGTGCTACAAACCGGTCTGTCGTTATCTTACGGTTAACTACCTCAGAATATATTGCAAGAATTTCCAAAATTGAAATATACTCATCAATATAGAAAGCAAACCCCTCATGTCAGCATTTCTATACCCCACACTGAGTATTTGTGAAAAATTGGAGGTAGCAGCAGCAGCTCCTGTATTATATTTCTCTCTTTGCTTCTTTTCACCTTAGACTAGAATTTTAGTCATCCTTTGGGACCCAATGCTTAACTATCATATTCATTCCTTTGATTTGAACCCCATCAAAAAATCCAGACTTTAATGTAGCAATGTCTAAGCAAAATAAAAATGCATAAGATTGTTGTGAAAACAACCAAAATGTTTATATCATCTTATCATCACCGGGAGGTGATGCACATAAAACCCTTTTCTATATTAAGAAGAATTTCCCATGGGAATGTGTAACTCCAATGCCATACAGGAACAAAGCTTTATTTTCCATGAATGTAAAGCTATTAAATCTAAGTATGACTGACAGTTTCAGATTTTCCAATACCGTGTAGGTATAATGCGTTGGAGCTGCTGAGTTCCTTTCTGTTAGTATTCAGAAAAACTAGAAGGATAAAGGGATGAAGAAAATGTTATAGTGAAAAAACTCTTAATACCGAAACAATTAGATTTATTACCTTTAATCTATGATTTTTCCTCCTCTGTAGTGGGCACTAGGTATCATTTTGTTTTACCTGAAAGAATTTGCGTATACCTTATGGAGCACAGGTGTTTTGTAGGGGCATGTCTTTCAGCGACTATATCATTTGCCATAAAATAAACATCTGATCTTTAGGGAATGAGATCAGGTCTTTGGGAAGTGCCCTATACATCCATCCAGTAAACACGTCTTCCTTATATGACAGACGTGATTGTATCCAAGTGTGTCAGATCTTCTATTGTTAGAACATACTTTGTTGTCAAATTGTTGCCTATATGGTTTTGCCCTATTCCTTAAATGAGAGAAACTTACTTCACAGTTGAAAAACAAGTTACTTCATTTACATGAGATTTCTAAAATTTCTTGTTAGTATCTGTAGACTTAGATTTTTTTTTGATTGCACATATTTTTTAGGTTTGTTACAAAAACATTCACATACATACAATTTATTGATGCATACAGGTGAAAGTCTACAGTGTAGTGGTCTTTACTATGTTTACAAAGTTGCATAGTCATAATGACAATCAATTTTAGAGCATTTTCATCACCTCAAAAAGCAACTCTGGACTCCTTGGCCATCATCCCCAAATTCTTCCATTTGCTTCAATGTTCGACACACATTACTCAATGTTCACTCTTCAGACATCCACAGGTCACATAATAGTGTAGATGCACCTGCAGTACACGCTCCTTTGTGATTGACTTCTTTTACATTAGCATGTTTTCAAGGCTTCTTCGTGTTTTCTTCACACACCACTATTTTGGTCCTTTTTATATCTGGTTGATAGTCCATTGATGGACATACCACACTGAATTTTCAGTTCATCAGTGGACATTTGAATTGTTCTCATTTTTGTTTTGCATTATTTAGTTTTAGCTATTAAAAAGAAGGCCGCTATGAATATTTATAGGCATATCATTTTCTCCTGGGTATCTACAAATGGAAGTACTGTGCTTTATAGTAACTTTCTTTGGCCTTTGAAGAAATTCAGAGTAGTTTTTTTAACCGGCTGCACTATCTTATCCACCATCAGTAGGACAGTTCTGTCTTTATCACTTTCTTGCCAATGCTTGTTAGGAACTATCATTTTGTTGACATATATATTTTTATCAAAGCCAGTACAAAATATTGTCTCCCTGTGATTTACTTTGGATTTTTCAGATAATGACATTAAATATCTTTTCATGTGCTGTGGTCCATTAACTCTCCCTTGGAGGAGTACCTCTTCAGATCCCTTCTGTGTAGTACTGAATCGTATGTTCTTTGTATGTTAAAAGTATACTTTTACTGGGCAGTGGTGGCTCATGCCTTTAATCCTAGCACTTGGGAGGCAGAGGCAGGTGGATTTCTGAGTTCGAGGCCAGAACTACAGAGTGGTCTACAGAGTGAGTTCCAGGACAGCCAGGGCTACACAGAAAAACCCTGTCTCGAAAAACCAAATATATACTTAAAAAAACCCTCCATATACTAAATAATAATAGCAATTATTGTATGTGTAATTTGTTTTAAGATGGTCATGATTATTCTTGAGGATTCTTTTAGCTAATGCTGCATATGAACATTCATAAATACTGAATACCAAAAATAACAGAAAGAAGAAAACACTTGCAAAAGTTGCTAATATGTGCTTACTTTTGAAATAAAGCTTAGCTCTTCCTTTAGAAAAGTAACTGGATGACTTTTGTCTAATACAGTGATATGTAATTTAAACTACATTCTGTTCATCTAAATCACAGGGAGACTCTTGCTCTTATGTGTTTTGTGTTTTAGCTGAAACCTAGACACCTGTGGGATGGTAGTCTTAGTACGTGTACACTTTGCTGAGCTCCTTTAAAATACAGATTCTAAATTTGTCAGTTGCGTATTTTCACATTAGAATATGGTATTTACTTCTTTAGTTACAGTTAATACAAATGAAGTTAGTTTTTAAATGGTGCACGTAACACAACAGTTTGAATAAACTTAACTCTACTGAACAGTGTGCATTACAAAGGCCAATGAGGACAATTGTGTTATATGACTTTATACAATTAAGATTTGAAAGTCCCAACCCTAGACAAAGAACCGTGGGCAACTAGAGGATGCTGAGAGCAGGAAACACAGCCTTTCTCAGGGAAATACCCCTCTAATTGGTTATTCAGTGCCGAGTAGTCAGACCGGAAATCACATGCAAGTCACATTATACAGACTGAGCAGTTTGTGTTCATTTATCTAGAAGTATGTGGGGTGTGTGTGTGTGTGTGTGTGTGTGTGTGTAACAATTAAAGAAAAAGGAAGAACATGGGAAGGATTAGAGGGAGGAAAGGGAAAATGATGTAACTACATTTTAGTTTCAAAATAAAAAATTTGAAGGCTGATATAATTTAAATATAAGCTTCATCAGCATATATTTATCATATGTAGTGATGGGTTTCATAAACACGTTTTTATACCAATCTATCATGTTCTTTGACCCTACCTGCCCCATCCTCCCCTTACCCCCACCCCCTGCCATTGGCATTGACTCCTGAAGACTTGCAGCTATCCTCATTGCATACATACATATGGACATCTGTGGTGACCATTTTAAATCTTCATTGGAAGGATGTCTGTTCAGACTCCTTAACTACTTTTAGTCACGTTGCCTGACTAAAAGTTATTGACCTGTTATTGAACTGTAGTCACTTCTTTCTATGTTATAACTGCACTTTAAAAATTGGATACATGGATGGAGAGATGGCTCAGTTGGTAAGAGAACCAGTTGCTCTTCCAGAGGTCCTGAGTTCAATTCCCAGCAACAACATGGTGGCTCACCACCGTCTATAAAGGGATCTAACACTCTCTTCTGGCATGCAGGTATACATGCAGACAATGCAGTCATACATTAAAAAAACTGAATACACTGGATTACATAGCAATTACCCTGTGTGCAGGCTATATGTGTGTGTATGTAGGGGGGACATACCTATAGGCAATCTATGATTCACAGATGAGGAAAAGCATGGTGTCTGTCTTTCTGAGTCTGGCTAGTTTTGCTTAATACAATCATCTTCATCCAGCTATACCTGTCTTCCAGAAAACAACAAACATACTTTGATTCTTCTTCATTTTTTTCTTAGACTTGCTTGCTTGCTTGCTTGCTTTCTGACAAGTATCTTACTATGTAATCCCAACTGGCCTGTGGAGAAGGCTGATCTCAATACTTACCACATCAGCCTGTTTCTGATTCCCAAGTCCTGGGGTTAAAGGCAAGCACCATCATCACACTTGGCAATTTTAATTTTGTGGCTGAACAAAACCCCAAGGATATTCTAAATGCTTAGTACTCGCCTATCAATATAACCTACTACTGTTTATTTTGTTACTACTGTTTCTGTGTTTTATTTAGTTTCCAATGTTTTGCAAAACCTTTCAAAGCTCTTCCAGTCACTTCTTTGAGTTAGACAGCTTTCCTCTGTCTGGTTTTGCTTTCTGAGATGAGTCATTCAAATACTTGAGTTATCTAGAACAAGAAGTGTCGGAGGCAATGATCGGCTAGCTGTCTCTTAAGTTAAGACATTCTCCAGCTACCCCTGAAACTGACCTAAGAAGGTGGCTGGGGTCAGAGTAGGTGTCGGGAAAGGCACAAACTTTATAAAACCCACTGGATTATATGCACAGGAGTTGTCACCAAGGAATGTGGACGCTAAGACCACAGTGCTGATAGGAATCTCACTGGTATGAAGTGGATTTCCCAGGCTGCCTGGTCTCCTGGTACAGCTTGACTCACAGAATGACTGTGCTGCTACAAGTTGCTTGGATCTTTGAAAATAGATTGAATTGACAGTCTGTGAAATTCTGTTTCCGATGAGTTAAAACTTAAAATTTGTTGTTTTCAATTCAGAAAGTATACACTTGTTTTCTGTAGGTCTGTTTTAAGAGCCTGCCAGAAAAGATCCTCAAGGTGTGTTCTTTGAGTATCTTTCTCTTTCAAAAGCATAAATAACACTTCAAATCCATATTTTATAGTATGCATCTTAGATGGATGACCTCGAAAACCCTGTGTGTATATGTGTGTGTATGTATGAGTGTGTGTGCGTACATGTATATATGCATACACATGTACATGCCACCGTTTATGTGTGCATGTGGAGAACAGATGTCAATATCAGGTATCTTCCTCCCCTTTAAATTATTTACTCTATTTTTGAGGTTATAATTATATCATTTCCCTCTTTCCTCCTACCTCTCATATACCCCCTCCTTGTTGCCTTTCAAATTCAGGGCTCCCTTTTCATTAGTTGCTGTTACACGCATATATGTATAGACATGTATATTTCCAAATACATAAATACGAACAACCTTCTCTGCATAATGTTACTTATCTGTATGCTTTAGGGGTTGACCATTGGTATTAGATAACCAATTAGTCTATCTTTCCTGAGGAAAGACTACTTTTGCCTGCTGTCAGCATTCCCAGGTTGCCTGTAGTTCTTTGTGTAGGGTTGAACCCTCCTGGAGGCTTTCCTCCATTGTTTTAACATGGTTTTGGTCAGGCCACGCTTAGGAAGTCCTGTTGGTGAGGTTTTATGGGTATAACTTCTGACATTCCTAAGAGACACAATCTCACAGCAACTTCCTGATCTCTTCTGGCTCTGACAATCTTTCCACTCTCTCTCATACAATGATCCCTAGCCTTTGGTTTGAGAGTTGCTTTGTAGATGTGTCCATTGGGACTGGGCTCCACAACTCCGCATTTCAATTAGTTCCCCATGTCCATGCCTGGTGCCCACAGAGGTGAGAAAAAGGTGTGAGATCACCCGAAACTGGAGTTGTTGTGACCTGTGGTATGGGTACTGGGAACTAAACTCAGGTCTTCTGCAAGAGCATCAAATGCCCTTAACCACTAAGAAATTTATCCAGTTCCCCCCCCCCCGTCTCCCTCCTTCCCTCCCTCCCCCTCCTCCTTCCTCCCCCCTCTCCCTCCCTCTTTCCCTCCCCCCTCCTTCCCCTCCTTCTCTCTCCCCCCTCTCTCTCTTGATGAGTAAGATTTAGGTGGTTCTAGAGGTGCCTTGAATAAGATTATAATCTGACAAGATGATTTGATACAGTAAAACTAGGAGCCACTAGGGTTGAACAAAGGGTTTGGGACAACACACACACACACATGCGCACACATGCGCACATACACACACACGTATATGCATGCACACACACATAGTGAGGTTTCTGATGAGATCCCTTGGAAAATGTAGATTAGCTGGAAGGGAGAAAGGCCTTTAAGCATATGCCAGGAACTGCGTGAGACATCTTGATTCCCAGCTACCAAGAGGCTTCAACCAGACTCTGGAGTGAAGAGGCCCACCCGCCCTCTCTCTCCCTTCTCTCTTTTTCTATCCTGCCTCACAAAGCCAATCAATCCTCAGTACTGACTTTAGTTGGTGACAAGATGCTGTAGGGTTTGCCTGTAACTTACACAATCCTCCTCGTTGTAGATTATAATACCTGTGACGGACTTAATATTTAAGTACCATTAAGGCATGGAGACTTTTACAAAAGTTTGTATACATTCAGGACAAACGAAAGTGGTTTCCAAGTGTATTCTACATGTGATTGGTTGAATCCTCAGGTATGAAATTCATAGATATGGAAGCTTAATTATGATGAATGTGTAGATTATAGGTCATTCTACTAAACTCATTCAAGAAAACAGCCAGGAAGAATCCCTAGTAAAATTGAAATGTAAGCAACTAAATGACTTTTAAGGAAACAGAGCTATGTCAGTAAGGAAAAATGAAAGATGGTTGAGCCTTCCAAAGCTGGTGTCAAGGAGGGCCACATTGTCACCCTTAAACCCTCTGATGGGGTAATTGCCCAAAACAAGATGGGTTATTAGTGAGACCAAGGATATACTGGAATGTTAAGAACACTGACTGTATCTTGCATGCTTTTCTGTGATGACAAGGAATGTCTGTTTTTCCCTAACAATTTCCCTCTGTTTATTTTGCTTCTGCATATTATCTTTTCTGTGTTGAAATCCACACAGGGGCATAATAAAATACAAATCCTCAGAAAGAGAGAGAGAGAGAGAGAGAGAGAGAGAGAGAGACACTATCTCAAACTTTTCTCAAATCTGAATGTTAGACATTGTTTCACACTGTCCGCCACCCGCTGTAGTTGGACACAACCACACTCTGGTATGTGTATGGGCTTTGTCCTTCCACGCTGGGCTTTGCTTTTAGTGGCTCGGTACCAGTTGCCTTTCCAAGCACAAGACAATTGAAGGCAGAGAAGTGGCTCAGCTTTGAGCTTTGCAGAGAGCCTGGCTCTGCAACTTGCACCCGTGGCTGGGCACCCAGCAAGACTGTGTGTAAAGGTGTCTTAGGATGTCTCTCCTTCCTGGTGCAACAGGGAGAGATACATCCCAGTGTCACCTTGGGGTTTCTAAAGCAGGAAATTCCACATTTCCCCAAAGTCTTCAAAGTTTTCCTATTTCAACAGTGTCTAAAAATAATATTGAAAGGGTTACTTTTGCTGGGCAGTGGTGGCGCACGCCTTTAATCCCAAGACTTGGGAAGCAGAGGCAGGCGGATTTCTGAGTTCGAGGCTAGCCTTATCTACAGAGTGAGTTCCATGACAGCCAGGGCTACACAGAGAAACCCTGTCTCAAAAAAACCAAAAAAACAAAAAAGGAAAAGAAAGAAAGGGTTATTTTTGATACAGATATATATATATGTATGTATATGTATATCTTGAAGCCCACAGGTGCAAGCCTACCCTGCCTCAGTGGAGAACAGTGTGTGCCATGATTGGCATGAGAGAGGCAAAGGAACTGGCAGGAACTGAAAAGCACACTGTACTCACCCATATTAACTGTGCTATTGAGGGATAGAACTGGCTCCTTGGAATGTTTCTGGTTGAAATGATCTCCATTCCAAAGCCCTCGTGTCATTAGTCGGCCGCCCCCATCTATCTGTTCTAATAAAATACAGGGGCTAGGAAACATTATCTATTGTGAAATACATTTGCATTTGTTTTTCTTTAATTACTCTATTGGAAATGGGTTCTCTCTCTCTCTCTCTCTCTCTCTCTCTCTCTCTCTCTCTCTCTCTCTCCCTCCCTCCCTCCCTCCCTCCCTCCCTCTCTCCCTCCCTCCCTCCCTCTCTCCCCGCCTCCACCCCTCTCTCTCCCATTGCAAATAAGAGTCAACATTCTATGATTTTCCTCTTGAAATAACCCTCTGGGTCCTGCAAGTTCTCAGCAAACACTCACTTTTGACCAGTTTCCAATTTCAGCCACATGCCATTCACGATCCAACCTCCTAAGATAAATTAAATGAAATAAATTGCCTATTTTCTACGTACAAAGGGCAAAATTAGCTGCCATGGATTTCACTGGAACAAAGCATCCTCAATTCTTCCAAACAAATGTTTTTACTTTTGACATTCCATCAAGATATACTCAAATTCAGACGGACTGTTCAGTGGGGAGTATTGCCTGTGGATCCAAAATCACTCCACACACTGACCAAAAGAAAGGAGGCGGCGGGAGACCAAAGGCATCTGTGAAAGGAAAATCTTTGTTGACAAGTGAATTCTGCCTTTCTACCCACTGTAAACTTAAGTCAGAGCCTGGTGTGGCAGCCATGCCTGTAATCCCAGGACTTGGGAGAGAAGGGCATGAAGATCAAGACTTCAAGGCCAGCGTGGATGAAACCAAACCATCTTTAAAAACCAAGAAAGGAGAAAGGAAAGGAAAGGAAAGGAAAGGAAAGGAAAGGAAAGGAAAGGAAAGGAAAGGAAAGGAAGAAAGGAGGAGGGAGGGAGGGAAGGAGGGAGGGAGGAAGGAAGGAAAGAAGGAAGGAAGGAAGGGAAAGAGGGAGGGAGGGAGGGAGGAAGGAAGGAAGGAAGGAAGGAAGGAAGGGAAAAAGGGAGGAAGGAAGGAAGGAAGGAAGGAGGGAGGGAAGGAAGGAAGAAAGGAGGAAGGGAGGAAGGGAAGGAGGGAGGGAAGGAGGAAGGGAGGGAGGGAAAGAGGGAGGGAAAGAGGGAGGAAGGAAGGAAGGAAGGAAGGAAGGAGGGAGGGAAAGAGGGAGGAAGGAAGGAAGGAAGGGAAAGAGGGAGGAAGGAAGGAAGGAAGGAAGGAAGGAATGAAGGAAGGAAGGGAAAGAGGGAGGAAGGAAGGAAGGACAAAGAGAATAAAAGTCAATAACTTTTCCAATGATGGTGATTTTTATCTCCAGAAAAAGGGAGATTGGTATCCAACTGAGGGCATTTCCTTAATAAGAATCCAGACTTCAGAGACCCATTTCATGTTATAACTAGAGTTGGTTTTTAAAGGTATCAGTTCTACGATTATCATCATCTGTAGCCATTTTCTACACCCCAGTTGATCACAGTAACTCTGTGCCATTTTATGTCAACATTGATTGGGAAAAGGCTTTGGAGCCCTGTTCTTTGAATCATCAGCATTTGCCTGTAGCTGCACTGGAGTTAGAAAGGCCTCGCATGACCATTTCAATGTTTCATTTGATGGCAGCACCAACTGGCATTAAGCCGACTCTTTGGCCAATCCTGAGACATTGACAGAATAGATCAGACCACTTTTCCTTCTCTCAGTTACTGAGAACAATGCAGCCACTTGCTCTGTTCTGACTGTTGATGTGGAAGAAGCAAGAAAAACTATGTAAACTTAGGTCTTAAGGACTCTGAAAGCTATTCTAATATCCCCCTAACACATTTCTTCTCCTCAGCACTTGGGTGAGATCTGCCTCTCTAAGTAGAACTCTCATAGACTAATGAGCTGTAGAACGTTTCTTCCAAATCACGTTAATGTACTTAGAAGTTTCAGGAACATCGGTATCTACTAAATAGGGTCTCACTGTGTAGCTCTAGCTAGTCTAGAACCTACTAGGTAGACCAGGCTGGCCTCAGACTCACAGCCAACCTCTGCCTCCTGAGTGCCCAGATTTAAGGCATGAGCCACCATACCCCCTACCCTTTGTGTGTATGAGTGGTTTTTTAAAAAGAATATATGTAGTAGTCACCTATTTTAGATTTTGAAGGAAAAAAGAGAACTATAGAAAAGTTTGTTTAGAAGAAGGAAGAAGAGAAAGAAGAAGGAGGAGGAGAAGGAGGAGGAGAAAGAGAAGAAGAAGAAGAAGAAAGAGGAGGAAGAGGAGGAGGAGGAGGAGGAGGAGGAGGTAGAGGAAGAGGAGGAGGAGGAGGTAGAGGAGGAGGAGGAGGAGGTAGAAGAAGAGGAGGAGGAGGTAGAGGAAGAGGAGGAAGAGGAAGAGGAGGAGGACATAGAGGAAGAGGAGGAAGAGGAGAAGGAGGAGGAAAAGAAGAAGAAGAAGAAGAAGAAGAAGAAGGAGGAGGAGGAGGAGGAGGAGGAGGAGGAGGAGGAGGAGGAGGAGGAGAAGTTGTTGTTAGCTCCAGGTTAAGTAAGGCAGGAAGTTGGCCCATCGTTGGGTTACTGCTCCATTGACCATGCTGGCCGAGACTACCTCCTTTATTGGCTTCTGACTGTCCAGGAAGCACCATATTAGTCCTCAGCTACAATGACCTTTCTTTCTGGTCTTCCTGATCTTCTCCCAACCCCTCTCTCCAAGGTCTGCCTCTTTTCCCGCTGACTTTTTTTCTGTTATATGAAGTTGGGATGATCTTTCCAAAGCTTTGAGCTTCCTCCCTACATTGCTTTTGGAATAAAGTCCAAACTTCCAATGCCTTTGGTATGGGTCCTGTCTGCGTCTTTCTATCTCAGATCCCTTGCATCCAGCCACTTCCTGCGCTCCTGCCAATGTGTCTACCTGAACTCTTCTCAGCTTCCACACTTGATATCCCTCCTCACTCTCGGGTCTTCCCTGGTAAGTCACTGGCTCCAGGAACCCCTCCCACTTTTGCATTGTAGTTAGGTGGTCCCACTGTTTGTCATCCCTCTTCTAGCCAACTGTTACCTGAATGCAAAAACCACTGCTTTCAACAATCCCATCCCTAAGGACTGACAACTGTAGTTATTTGAGATTCTTGACAGTCTTAAGTTATTTTGTAGCACTGTGAATGTCTCCACTTTCACTTTTGAAAGTGGTCTATACTGTATAGCAGTTTACAGAGGTGCTTTTGGGAGGAGGGGGAAGGAGGAGGGAGGGGAGGAGGAGGAAGAGAAGGAGAAGGTATTAATGCTCCCAGGTCTGGCACTGCTTCCTTGAGCATTATTAGACCAGGAGAGAGAGAGAGAGAGAGAGAGAGAGAGAGAGAGAGAGAGAGAGAGAGAGAGAGAGAGAGAGAGAGATTATGCCCTACTGTCAATTTATGCAGTTGAATTTCCTTCCTTCAAACCTCCCTTCCACTCTCTCCCTCCCTTCTTCCCACCCACCCCCACCCCATTCCAACAGGCAGAGAGCTTTGTAGTACTTTCCTGGAAAGAGTCACTGACTCCATCTTTTGGTTAATATTGATGGAATGTCTGCTAAAGCCGTGGCATGCAATCCGTCCTAGGATACATGAGTGTGTCAGCCTGCCGTGAAAACAGTAAGCATGACATGGAAGTTTTCTGCTTGCCTGTTAGGTTCGCCTCTCTGACAGGCATTTCTGGATGTGAAGAAAGATCGATTTTGGCATCGCAGCTCCAACTAGAGCGGCCACGCACACACATGGGTGTACACGCTTCCCCCATCACCACCACCACCATTTGCTCACCCTCAGTACCTAGGACTACATGAGCTCAAAGTTTGAGAGCTACATTTACCCTACAACATAGTAGCTGGCTCTCAGTAACATTCAAGGGGAGAAAGGTCATCTTTCTCTCTCTCAGAGCCGAGCACAATCACTTAAAAATAGAACAAAGTGTGATTAGCGCTCTCTTTTCATCCCGTGCATCAGTAACAGGTATACAGTTACAGACACAAAGCACTAGATTCACATCTTCTGTAGGCCTCCGGAGAATTCCCATAGTTCCCCACAGAGCAAGAACTAGGCCTGAATGTGCAGTGAAAAGGGGAGTAACCTGATCTAGCTACGCTGGCTGTATCACACATGGCTTCTTCCCAAGTCACCGTAGAGTGGAAGCGCACAACGTAAGGAGCTTTTTACCAGGAACGGCTCTTAGGAAACTTACGCACACACTTTTTTCCAGACCCCAGAATAAAGTTAATACCTCCAAACGTGGATCTGAAGAAACGAATAGGCTGCTCTAAGCTCTGGGAAATGCTCTGGGCTAAATTGCCGAAGACTGCAGAGCCTCTGCTGGAGAGCAAGGGGGGCAGCTTTAAAAAGCGGTGTGAGAAAGCAGGTTGCAATCTCTAAGATGGACTCCTCAAGTCTCCCCACACCTCTTGATCCTGACTGAGCATGCGCGCTCAGGAAAAGTATGCGCCCCTACACACACACAACAAGTCCTTTTGTAAATGTGTTTGCAGGGAAGGAGCAGGTGCCCCCAGCAGCACCCTCATCTGCATCTGCCTTCCATTCATTCATGCCCTTCCCCTAAGAGATGGCTCGTACCTAGATGAGAGAGATGCTAGGTGTTTTGAGAGATGCTAGCCCCTCAAAGCTGGGTTATTTCATGTCTCATATTTAATATTTTACCAGACATCAGGATTTTCCTGTTCATGTTCATGTGTTCACAAAACAAACAAGCGAAAAAAAACCAAACAAACAAAAAAAAACCATTTAACTGTTGTTTCTTTCTCACCAGTTCTAACATATTCATTGATTCTGACAGGACCACACCTAAATTTTAGGCTCCCAGTCAAGTCTGTCTGTAAACATCCGTGAACTGATCTGACTTGACACATTTAAGGAGTTCAACACTCCTTCTCTTGAGGTGAGCTTCCCCAGCTGACCCCAGGAGTGTTTCCACAAAACTAACTTATACCTTACTAGCTCCAAGTCCCCTTCTCTGGGTCCCCTCTCTTCTCCTGTCACATTTAAAGCCTTCCTCAAGCTCACATTCTGTGAGACAGATCTGCCAAGATGGCTGTCTTCCCCTGAGCGGTCAAGCTTTGGGAGCACTTACACTATGCTGCTTTCTGTCTATTGCCCCTACAGCTAGTATACAGTAAGTGTTCAATATATGAGCCAAGGAGGCTTAGCTAAGAATATGGAAAATGTAAATGCCTTTTTCTTCAGCCACTTAACCTCAGAAGTCTCAGAATCTGTTCCGGAGGGACTCTGAGGCCCCTCCTGGAGCTGCTGAGAAGCACACCCCAGATTGTTCAGGTACACAGAAAATGCAGTGTGGGTTGTCTGTGCCAGTGAGAAAGTTCTTATTGCCACGCAACAAGACTTGAGGCTCATGTGACTGTCAGTGATCTGATTCCTCGTTCGTTAACACCCCACTCGTCTCTCTTCCGCCTCCCAATTTAAAATAGTTGGCATTTATACTCTTTTGAAAGATTACCCACAGCATCCAGGAGACAATTTACAAAGTACTGCAACTTCCCATGGACAGTTGACACGCCTCTCGGCTGCATGACCTACAGCATTTCCTTTACTTCCCTGTCAAACCTCATATGGCTCTGGGCTTTCACTGAGCATGCCGTAAATAATTGTAACAGTGACAGCATGTGCGTTCATGCTTCCTTTTTCCCCATCCCTTACGGAGCTTGCGCTCCAAGTCTTGCCCAGTAGCAACTGCCTAGCTGAGGCTATTCGTTCATTCAGTATCCAGCTCCTCTGGCAGAGAAGCAATGTGAGTAATGGAAAGGCCCCCTGCTTGGGGAGGTAGAGTTGGTGGAGACCTGGACTTCAAGCCTCCTTTCCTTACCTGAGTCTGGGCTAGTGTCAGTGAGAGGCAATACTCTTAAATTCTGTTTTAGCACCGTGAATACATCTTCAAAGCCCTTTTTGTCTTTCTTGGTGGAAAGTGTCAAGTACAAGGTCTTTTCATACAGACATGAAGAGTCAGCCGAGAGAGCACTATTTAATTAGCCATGGCCTCGGTCCTCCTGGCAACCCCACCAGCCACTGCTGGCCAGTTCCAGAGATACCACCATGTGTGTTTCTCCAGTGTTTTCAGTTGACATGCCCCCTGAATTCTGCTCATTCCAGCTTGTAGATGCTGCCCACTGGACATTAGAATTCTCTAAAAGAAAAAGAAAAGAAAGAAGAGAAAATGAAAGAGGGAGGAGAGAGGAGTTTGTCAAGAAAGCACATGATTTGGCAAGATAAGGGGGATTTTGTTGTTGTTGTTGTTGTTAATGTAACAAATTTCACTTTAGTACCCTTAAGAACAGCCTTAAGCTGACTTGTATTAGCAAAGGCCATGAAGCTTTCATTCAGTCCTGCCTGCGCCAGTAACAAATAGTGTCATTTTGTATACCAGTGAGCCTTTTGGGGTCATTGGTACCTCTTGCCAAACCAGGAGGGCCTCGGCTCTAGCTTAGCCCCAGTTTTAGATGGCTAATTTTGGCTTTCTGATGATAGACTTGGTTTCCAAGGGTGTTTGTGGATTCCCTGTGGGTTTATGTTCTCTGTAACTCAGTTGCCCTTGCATTAAAACAAGGGTGAGATTAGGAATGTGACTTTACAGAACCGCTTGCTCCAACTTATTCTCAGCTCTGAGGTCTATCCCCACCACTAAAATGAAAAATAAAATAAAGTAGTTCTAAGCAAGTTAAAGGCCACATTGTGAGGTTTATTTAAGGTGGACATTGATAAACTCTCAATGGTTATGTGAGGTGTTGCTTGCAGCTGAAGATGCTGATGTTGAACCATTTGTTATTGTCATTCAGACCATTCAAACTGCCACAGATTACTCAAATGTCTCCCTCAATCTGGTAAAATGATTTTCTTGACTACAGGTTCATTCTGATGGCGTTATTAACCTGGCACAATGGCTAGCAGTTATTGAGGATAAATGGTATACCAGCTACTGAACCGCTATCTTAGCATGTACACTAAGATACTTTTACAGAAATTATTTCCTAGTTATAAGCTCAGCCTTAACTTTTTTCCCCCCGAAACATCTTCTAATAGCTTTTGCACTGTGTGACTTGTTTCTATCTTTTAAAACATCCTCCTTTATCACAGTGACTTTGGGTTGTGAGATTCCTGATAAAATGTGTTTTGGCTATTCTGAAACATGTAGAATCTTCCCTAGTACCTTTATCAGTAAGGCAGGGTTGTATACAAACAGTGCCATGACCAGATGCAGTGACTCATCTGTGTAATCCCAGCTACTCAGGAGGTAGACATGGAAATCCTGAGGCATGTTTCAGGCTAGCCTAGGCTACACATTGAGTCAGGGCTACATAGCAAGACCCTGTCTCCAACAAATAAAGAAATAAACAATATCAAAAAGCAGCTATCTAGATTTTAACACAACTGGACATTAATATCTCAAGTATTTAAAGTTTCATGTTAACATGGAACCATTCCTTATAAAAATGCTCTGGATGTACTTTTCCCAGAAAAAAAAAAATCCTGTTCCTTATTTCATCAACAGCCTGAAGACATGGGAAGCACTTACTGGTGTCTCTGGCATAGGCCCCCTCCCCCCCAAGATGGTTTTCACAGCAAATGCCTGCACTCACAATGAAATCTGCTTCAATAGGCTGCAGCGCTGGATGGACACCAAGAAGGCGAAGTGCAGCCGGCGAGGGATGTACACTTCTACTTTTAGATTCAAAAGGCAGTTGCGCAATTACAGGATGGGAGCCGCTGAGCTTGGCAGCAGTTCCTGGGACTAAAAGCTTAATACGAACCAACAGTAGGAAGTGATGGCTAAAAAGGATGAATATAGCTGTGTGCTTCCTCAGTAGAAATATTAACAGTTTCACTCTACTCCACGGTGGTCACACTGAGCTGGGAGTAACACGCCGGATTCCAAACGCATTCAGTGGGGACTTTGACAGAGCAGAGTAGCTATTAAGAGGGTGTTGAATCCAGTCCAAGATACATTTATGGGGCTCCTGTTATCCGAGCCGGCAAAGTGCTAACTAGTACAGGCAATAACGCTGGGAAGAGTCATTGCTAGTCTCTAACCTCAAGGACTTGGGGATATAAAGGGAGAGAGCCAGGCAGGTAGGCACATGACTCCAAAACAAAGCAGACTGGAGAAGCAAGGAGCACAAAGAATGTGCTGTGGGGATTTTGGGGGCTGGGGTGGCTGTAGGATTTGTACAGGAAATGAGGAAGCCTTGGAAGCAAAGATGCAGAGACAGGAAAACCCAAAGGCATTGCTGAGGAATACTGAACAGTCTAGGTTGGCTGGAAAAGAAGGGTAAGCCCTAGTGGGGAAACGACCTGTGAAAAGCTTAGAGACAGAGAGTGAGGACACTGGCTGGGAGTGGGAGAGGCATTGCAGTCAATGAGCCTGGGGAAGTGGTGACACTCAATGACCCTTAGTGAAGAGTGTTTAGCCAAGAGGAAAGATGGCCCCATTCACCTGGTGGATGTGGGTCAGATTTACTCTAGCTGCTTCTAGAAGCAAAAATGTGTCTCAAAAGGTGACAGGTGTTCCTAAGCACTGGCTTGGTGTTGTTTGTTTTTTAATCAAAACTGAAGTACTATTTCAGAGCTGGGGAGTTGGTAGCCGCCACAGACAGGCAAGCCTTTCACCTGAGATGCTTCATGATGAATTAATGCATGAATAAGTGAAAAGATCCTTCCAACGATGAACACCACTCTAGAAAGAGAAAGATGCTATTGATATTGCTTTGCCACTTCAACTCATTTCATTATTGTAGTGGGCCCACCACAGCCCCGACTCATTCATTTAGAGTCCATGTTTGCATTTTGTTTCTCTTTACCTTGCTTGTAAGCCCCATATTCCTTCTTAACAATGCTACCTGCCCCCCATGCATTTCCGGTGGCTACTTCAACATCCACCCTATTCCTACATTCAGAGCTAAGTTAATTTTTTCTACCAACCAGCCCCATACATTATCACTGTAAAGTCAACCAAATGTCACTTTTAGGTCTTTTCTTTCTAGATACCTCATCTACTGGTAATTAATAAATGTAGTTTATTGAGGCATATTTAAAGCCAGCCTATGTTACATAGTGAGTTCAGGACAGCCAGGGTTACATAGTGATCTTGGATCAATACTAGGATCCCTGGTCCATCAGTAAGTAATAAATATAGCTTAATGTAAGAAACGGTCCAATTTTCTTTGGGAAGTTTTTTGGAAATCCTAATCAACCCATGAAAAGCCTTTAAAATAGGAAAGCGGCAGGCAGACGGGATGCTACAGAACTCAGGCAGCCGGCATAGAAGTAGCTCCCCTCTGTAGAAGCATGAAGTTGAGAAAGGGTTGGCCAATGCTTGAAGAACAAATCAGGAAATGTCAACCCATTGTTGCCCTTGTGCCTAGGGCAAAACCACAGCTTTTCCTGTTACAAGGGGGGAAATTTCATACTACACCAAAGACAGATGGGAAAGGCTGACCGGCTCCAAACCTGAGGGCTATTTTACATGTGACTGATGTTGCTTTATTGTTTGGCTAAAATAGCTGGGAGAATATAATCTCTGAGTCCCTGGGTGTGTCGATTCCTTTATAGATTAGATATGAACAATCAATGAGCTTTTAAATGCTGAGAAAGCTAATCAGAACCAAAAGGGAGTTGTGTTGGCCACAGCCAAGAAGTAACAGCGAGATAAAGGCGCCCACTGAACTTTCCCTCCTCTGCATTCCCTGTTCCTCTGCTTTTCAGTATCACAATCTGTTTTTTCGCTTTTCTCTCTTCCTGTCAGTGAGTCAACTCTCTTTTCTCCACACACTCTTTTTTTCTCCCCTCTCCAGCCCTACCTAACTCTATCCCCAAAAGACTGAATTTTGCCCATTCCAACTGATGAGAAAGTGGACTTGAATTTAGCTTTTTAAATGTATTCTTTGAAAGAGTAAATGAGGAGATCGTATTTAATTTAGGAGATGTTAAGGTTCAAACCCAGAACAAGAGGGTGCAGATACATCAAAGTAGACTTGGCCTCCAGGTTCTCCCAGCATCCCTCAGTGCTTGCTTGTTACAGACAAGGGCCGTGGGTGTTGCAAGGGGAATTCTGTAGTAATCCATCGGCATCCATGACTGCAACATCTGGAGTCTATCATAACTGTAGATCAGGTATTCAGGAAGCAGTTCTCCAGGACCCATGAAGTAGTGGTTGTGTAGTAGGGGAGGCACCCTTTGAGGCAGGTTTGAGGTGCTTTGCCTGAGGTCACCAAGGCTGTGGCTCTGGTACTGCTGCTGGGTATGCTCACAGTGGTCCCATGCAGGCATAGGCTGCTCACAGTGCTTATGCTCCCAGGCAGGGTGACTCCCGAAGACCTGGCTTTTCTACCCTCCAAATTTTATTCTAGAGTCCTCCTCTGCAGCTGCTTCTTCTCCCCACCTTATCTAACCATCCGTCTCTCCTCACCTACTCAGTAAGTGTCCTCTCACCCAGGTTCTGGAATCAGATAAATGAAAAGGAGAAGTAAAAAGGAAAGGACAGGACATAACTGTTCCTAAGGATAGTGGAGGAGGAAGTTTATTGTAGATTAGTGGGAGAGCATAGCCAGAGACAGGCACATCTGGGAGAGACCAATAGCCAGAGACAGGCACATCTGGGAGAGACCATATGGGAAGATTGGGAAGGAAAAGGAGAGAGGAAAAACAAATACAGCAACCAGGAGGCCAAAGGTACAAAAAGGGGTACGTAACCAAAATGTCTGGATTATTTAGGGAAGAGCCTTTAGGTGGAGGGCAGCCCAGTCCCTAGGCTGGAGAGTTCATGGAGAGTGGGGTATGTAAGCCACACCCTGTAACAGGTAAGGACTGGGGCATATAGGGAGAACATGGAGACCAAGTCCACTTTGATATGTTAAATAGGAACCTCAGCTCCTTGCCCTGAACTTGAAACTTAACAGGAAATAGCTGAGCAAGGTTTATTCTGATTGTTTTTTTTTTTAATGCACCTTTTAAAAATTCCTAATTTCATGTTTAGGCTATGAACTTGAAGCTCAGGCCCATTACAAATTTGGTTCTGGTTCCAGATCCTTGGCATGCCTTTTGACCCTAGAAGGTGTCCACTAGATTGGGCCTGCACTTTATCCTGCCTCAGCTGTTCTTCTAGGAAGCTAGGTTAAATTGGTTTTCAGCATCTATGCTGTTTTCGATTTCTATAGGGCTTTTATTGAAGTTCATTTTCTTCTGTCAGGGACGAGCCTTGTGTGGGAAAAAAAGGCACTCCCCCTTGAAGTCTGACATGGTCTGCACCCCACTACAGACATCCTTCGGTAAACTTTGGACAAGTGGAGACAAGTCGTAGAATCTGATCACGGCCATTCAGCATTCTGACAGTTAGGAGACACAGTGTCGTGGTCATCTTCATAAGAAAGGCACGCAGGAAGGTCTGTTCCATAGCAGGAAACAACCCAACTGTACAGAGGGCTATTTTGGAAATTGCAAACCTACTCATCCAGTGGTTGGTTGCTAGTTGTGATTTGGGAGGGGGAAAAGACAGAGGAGGACCTCAGCTGGGGCCCTGGCCCTCAAAGAACTTCCTCTCATTAACCCAAAGCTATTGACCGCCTCGCAGGCTCTCTCTATTAGTGAGTTCGTCTACTTTCCCACTATTAGAACTGGGGGTGCCACTGGATACCTACCCTGCAGGGGAAGGCACGTCTTCCCACAAGACAGGATTATTTTCAAAGGCAGCTCTACAGGTATAATCAAGAGTCTCTGGTCACCCTACTGTCCCCTCTACCCACCACACACTTGTCTTTTTCCTGCTATTTTCCACGGCCCTGGGTTTTCTAAATCTTGGCAGGAAGACAGTGATCTCTTTGTGCGAGCCTGTTACAGTGAGGTAACCAAAGAAAGGGTCTTGGTCTGAGGCCGTCAGCTGTTACTAATCACTATTCCCCTGCCTGTCGCGGGTCCACTCGCCTCTCCCTTTGCTCTGCTTAGCACACATAAAGAAGATGAATTACTCTCTGGTTCCTCTTCAAAAAAGCATATTGTGTGGTACATTCCAATACTGTGAGCAAAGGATGGGCTAATGTGAAGGGTAAATGGGTATCTAAATCACCTCACAGGGGGTCTCGCACCCGCCGCTGGGAGCCTCTGAGAGGAGAATTTCAGAGTTGCTCCCTGTGACCATTTCCGGTGACCTTGCTAAGAGCGACAGGAAGTCCCTGGGGTAGGCTCCAGAGTAAACAGCATCACCAGAATTACAGGGCTGGAGTAGGACCAGAGCGTGGACTCTCAGGGATCTCATTGCCTGAAGTGCTGAATAGGTTGAATAGGCACTTCCAACCTAAGGATAAGCCAATAGACACTTTAGCTCTAATATCAGAGGTAGCAATGGTGGGCCTCAGTTTCCCTTCCCTGCTTCTTTCTATGTAAGTTAAAAAACAAAGCCAAACAATCCCACCACAGCTATACCTGGAGAAAAAGCAAAAGGACTGTCTGCTTAGTCCTCACAGTCTGAGGAGAAAAGTGGTTTATTTGACTTTTTTTTTTCTGCCATTAATAATATTGTCCGCTCCACTGATTTTTTTCATTGACCAATCTTTCAAAAAGTGTTTATCGTTTACTTTTCTGCACTTCATTTTTCTAGGGAACGCTGGAGCTGAAAGATGTCTTAACAAATTTTAAGGACCAAAAATCTATTTTCCCGACAAATTATATGCCATTACAAGCAACAAAGTATTATTTGCCTATTGTCTTCAAGTGTATAACCTCAGAGCTAAAAGACATTCCAGAATAACAAAGTGGCAGGTTCTTAGATACGATCAGCCATCATTAGGAAGGAAATTTTGGCTGGCATGAAAATACTTGTAATTGGGCTGGCAGAGAAAGCTACAAAGTCTTTGTCGGCCTTTGTGGAGATGATTTAACTTTCGTGAATGGCTCAAAGCCCACAGTCTCTGGAGGCTGAGGGAGAAGGGTTGTCGTGACTGCAAGCCTACTTAGGCTCTATGGTCTGTTCTGGGTCAGCTATAGCTACATAGTGAGACCCTGTCCCAGAGGGGGAGGAGAGAGAGAGAGAGAGAGAGAGAGAGAGAGAGAGAGAGAGAGAGAGAGAGAGAGAATACATTAATACATTCTGGGGGTGGAAATGACTTACTAAGAAAGAAAGTGTTTGGGGCAAGCATAGTGACAAGGATCCAAATTTGGACCCCAGAATGTACTTTAAAAGCTGGCAATGGGATACACTCTGTGTTGGCCGTTTACTCCTGGGTATGAGGCCTGTCCTGGAGTGGCCTCTTATCTAGTTTGAATGCGTGCAAGTCTAGTGCACGCTGTCATAGTCTCTGTGACTCTATATGTGCATCACTAGTCCTGTTGTGACTGGAAGATTCTGTTTCATTGGGGTTATTCATCACCTCTGGGTCTTAAGGTTCTTCTGCCTTCTCTTTCACATCAACCCTAAGGGGAGGCTGAGTGCTCCAAAGACTCTTAACTTTCTGCACATTGTCTAGTCGTGAGTCTCTGTGTTCATTCACATCTACTGCAAGAAGGAGCTTCTCTGATGAGGGTTGATCAAGGCACTGGTTTATGGTGTAACAACAATGTGTTGTTAGGACTCGTCTTATTCCTATACTTATCTAGCAGGGTAATGGGAGATTTTCCCCTATGACCTATCCCATCTCAGGTTCTTGGCTACTTTAATGTTCTGAGGCTTCCATCTCATGCCAGTGGATCTTAGATACAATCAAAAAATGCTTGGGTATTTTTTTTAAGTTAGTTTTCATTGGGGAGGGGTTGTTTTTGCTGAGAGAGACAGAAAATAAATGTAAAGTTGGGTAGGTGGGAAAGATCTGGAAGGAGTTAGGGAAAGGAAAGAATATGATCAAAATATATTATACGGAAATTAAAATTTTAATTGAAAAACCCTACAATTATATATATTTGTAACCTAAGCACTATGAGGGTGAGGTCAAAGAAAATCACTGGGCTTACTGGCACCAATGTAGCCCAAAAAACCTCACAAGCTCCAGGTTCCTCAAGAGACTCTGTCTCAAGGATTAAAACAAAGAGAAACAAATGAGGACACCTGAATCCCTCCGTTAGATTCCACACACTCACAACCCCCCCCACACACACATGCATACATATATGGACACAAAAATTCACACATACATGCATGCATACATCACACACAGAAGAAATGACATTCTTTCCAGAAATTTCCATGAAGCTTTTCTGAAGACCTGTCCCTTATCATAATGTCTATAAGATTTCTGTTTAGATGAATTTGACCAGACACTGGAAACCCAATCCCTATTCCCTTGGCCTCTTCTTGTGAAAACAAGCTAGTTCTTAGGTCCCTGGAACAGGCCAGAGTCACAGGTAGTGAAGGGAAGGCCACAGTATATGGTTCCTTTTTAAAGCCCTAATGTCAGCTGAGTGGGGATATAGCCAGTGCTTGTAAATCTGAACCTCGATGACAAATACATCCTACAGTGTGGCTGGCACTTCCATATTTGTGTCTGGGAAGCTGAAGACAACTCCAGCAAATATTGCTCATCTTTACCACGTGTGATATATTCTAGTATTTTCTGTGCTAGTTTCTTCTGTTAGTTGATTAAACAAATAATAATAAGCTATGACCCACTAAATCAACTTCAAAACCTGAGAAGTAAGCGCCTCTTCTTTAGAAGTCACCTTTCTCTGTCTACTTTTGTTGTTTGCTTATTAATTTAGTTACTTTTCTGTCAAAAGTCTTGAAAGATAGAACAATAGCAATTACCCATGTGAGCTGGCTGGGTTTGGGTGTCAACTTGACACAAGCTTGAGTTATCACAAAGAAATGAGCCTCCCTTGAGGAAATGCCTCCATGAGATCCAACTGTAAGGCATTTTCTCACTTAGTAATCAAGGGTGGGAGGGCCCAGCCCATTGTGGGTGGTGCCATCCCTGGGCTGATAGTCCTCGGTTCTATAAGAAAGCAAGCTGAGCAAGCCAGGGGAAGCCAGCCAGTAAGTAACATCCCTCTATGGCCTCTGCATCAGCTCCTGCTTCCTGACCTGCTTGAGTTCCAGTCTTGACTTCCTTTGGTGATGAACAGCAGTGTGGAAGTATAATCTGAATAAACCCTTTCCTCCCCAACCTATTTCTTGGTCATGTTGTTTTGTGTAGGAATGCAAACTCTAAGACACCATGTGTGCCCACCTGAAAGAACGAACTATACCAGCAAGCAGAGAAACTAAGACAAGAAGGTACAGATGCGGCCCAGCTGCAGCCCTGGCCTGCCTTAGACTTTCCACTTTGAGATGCCCAGGCTGACCTTGAACTTGCATTCCTGAGTTCTTCCTGAGCAGCTAAATTGTACACTACCAGTTCCAGTATGACACACGCAGTCTTTACCATTAATTTGAAACCTGTCTTTTAAAGATTTCCTCAAAAGTAGATAGAATCATAGAAATTGGCGTTCTCTTTACTGTCTAATCTATAAAGAGCCAGAAGAAAATAGTGTGATACAAAAGATGTTTGCATAGTTGTAGTCAGGGACTTAAAATGACTTGCTGGGTGATCACTCCCTAAGTCTTTTCTCTATGAGCGTTTGGCCTTCTGGTTCCAAACCCTTTGTAGGTGACTGTTTGCCCAGTACTCAGCAGTGGGCAGCTGTTCAACATACCAGGACTCATTTTTCTATCCACAATAGAAACATGAAATAAACTGTATTTTTAAGAGTTTAATTTTCCTGTCTTTAGAAATCACATAACCTTGTATTCCCATGAATACGGTACGTGTTCATCCTTGAGTTCTTTGCTGTAAATTTGCCCATCTTGTAATTCTAGGAGGGCTGGAAACAGGCGGCTTTCATTAGATGAGTGTTTGAGAGTGCATTGTAGAGAAGGAGCACATCTAAAAAAACTCAGAACCGAAGCAGAGCGATTGTCTTGAATCAGCATCTGCCTCACCCTTTTCTATCCCCCACTGGGCCTGGTCCAGGGCCCTTGGTAGAATAACGCAGCATCATGACGATACGCAGAAAGACAATTCAAAACAGAAGGTTGCTTTGGATTTCTTGTTCCAAATCCAGAGACAGGAACTGTGAGTGGAAGCAGACTGAAGTATGTGCATCTGAAAGGCATACATTTTTTAGCAGATGGGAGAGTGGAATCCATGAAAATGACGGAACCTCGGGAGCTTGGAGTTATTTATGTTCCCCTTTAAAACTTGGCTGAAGACATATTTCATTTATCCAAGTCATAGAGAGCATCGTATCAAAAAAAAAAATTTAATTTACAATTCAGAGTTCCACATAGTAGGCAGGAAATACTCCCTCTCTTCCCTCTATAAAATACCTCATGAATTTTGGTGCATGTTCACCATGATAAGCTGATTACCAAAAGACTTTCTTCATAAGTAAAACAGTTATTCTATATTTGCTTCGAGAAGTTTGCTTCATATCTCCAAGTGACTACCACCTCAGACACACAGGTGTCCGTAGCCATTTTTAAGTCTTTGATATTCTAGAACCCGCCCTGTTGTGTCTTTCTCTGGTCAGTACTTAACTCTTAAATATATGCAAGGGTTTCAGAAATAGGTACTTGCATGATGATTGGTTATTGATAAATAGATTTTTTTTCATCAGAAGCAAAATCTGCTCACAGTCAGAAAAGTCAATCACCCTCCACTCTCTATTACAGCACACCTGCCTACTCTGGGCCACTTTTCTAGGAGTGGAGGGAGGTTCACACTGCCGGATCGCCTCTCTAATTATTTCTCCCAGTGACAGGGAGTACTCAGCTTGGTCCTTGGGTAGATCTAAAGCATGTAGAGAAACGGAGGCTTTCTCTAATGACATCCCTATTGTAGCATCCTCCTCAAGCCAAGGACTATATCTCATCTCAACACACAAAGGCTAGGAAACATCAACATGGGTAACAAGCCAGCATTATGTGAGCAACTCCCAGAAGGATGTAAAACAGGAAGACGGTCTTTCAGAAGCCTGGTTTTGATCTTGCCACTGAGGTTTATTAGCTGCAAAACAAAGGGCAAGTTATTTGCTTCTCTGGGTTCTTGTTTCTTTACCTACGAAACAATATCGACAATATCTGCATTATGCCCTGTCATGGAGTTAAATGACATATATATCATTAGGATTTTATGAATGGGCCCATGGATAAACATAAAGGTTAATTCAAATCACACAAAATGTACAGGCATATTGTTGTGCCTGGAAGAGCTACGGGGGTACTTTAACAGGAATACAACAGAGGGTTGCTTTGGATTCCAGGATTCTGGTAGCGGGGCTTTTTCCTAATAAAGATGTTTGCAATGTCAATGAGCAAAAGGAAACCAATGAGCTCACTATCTTAACAACTCTCTCTGGAATGTGTTTTTCAGACATGTTAAGCTAAATACACACACGGCTCCCGTGACACACCCCACACCCATGTGACTTCCCATCCCCCCACCGCCTCGATACCCTTTTCTCCTCTATATTTTAAGCTAAATGACAAGGATGTATGCAAACTTTTCCTCTCTAAACATTTGGGACATTCCTGCCAAAGTCCCCCTTCCTACAACGTGATTTAGTGCCTTAACCTTGCCGCCGCAGACTCTCTTTACGTGTGTTTAGTCTCCGCTGGAGAGCTTGATCTCTCGTATTTCACCACGTCGGGGAGAGAGGATGGTTACCAGAGTTCAGGTGTGGGACAGGAAGAACAATCCCTGCTCACTCGAGGTTTTGTCTTCTAGAATTCTCCTATCGTTTCTGAGGTCCCGCTAGTTTCAAGGCTATTGTGTGAGGAACGACTTGTACACCTCACCCTGCTGTTTCCTGGCAACAACAAACACATGGCCTTGTTCTTGTTGGGGTCTTTAGTTTTACAAGCTGGAGTATGCCAGGAATAGAAGTGAGCAAGTGGTCCTGTGGGCACATCAGACTCTCCTTAGGAGAAGGACTTCCCTAGAGAATTGGTTAGTGAGAGCATCTTAATGGTTGAAACAGTAGCACTTTATTTTCTCTCAGAACTAAAGGGCCAATATGCAGAAGTACGGTGCTCATTTTGTGTTCGTTGCTCAGAAAATGCCTTCAGATGGTTGTCTTCATGATTTCAGAAAGTATGAAAAGATATTTTTTATGTTGGTTTTCATTCAAAACATTTTAAAAAAACAACCCTATAAACCATTTCCTGAAGATTGTGTCCCTTCACTGTGGGTACTATGATAACATTCTTATCCCTCTGTCGAGGGTGGGGGAAGGGTATGGAATCCTCCTCCTCTGTCTGCAACTTTGGATCCCGTTGCTATCTTGACCACCAGTGTTCTCTCTAAATAGTTATAGGTTGACAGTCATGGGCAGAAGCATCAGAGAAGACATCTGAGAAGGACCGCAGGATAGGAGGCAAAGGAAAAGAAAGCCTCCTCCTGGAGGAAGAAAATCCTGCTGCCTGGTACCTCCCAGCCCAGATAGCAACTATTGCACTTATACCTCTCACCAAGCAAACAGGGAAAGAGCCAGAAGGCTGATACAGCACAGTGCTGTCAAGCCAGGCAATCCTGATAGAGCATGGGCCTCCTCACGGAGCTACCATTGCAATCACAGCCAAGTCAAGATATTTTGGCGCATGAATCAGACCTGAGAGTGAAAATGGGGATGAACACTTCCTCTGAGAACAGATTAGCCCAATTTTAACTGGTTGAAGCTCTGAGCGGTGCCATCTCAGTAAATGGATACTCAACCCTGGGTTTCAAAGATAAGAGGTCAAGTTCATGCACTAAATGAAGCCAGTCAACCTCCTCTGTGAGGCTGCTGTTGGTCATCTCAGGGCAACACGTTAACCAAACTTAGTTACATACGGTCTAAGTTTGAGTCTGCAGTCTACTTGCTAGTCACTAAAATCTTAGACCTTAGGTGCTATTAAGTAAGTGCTTATGAAAATTATAAATGATATAACTAGATTATTAGAATTATAAGTTGAAAGTCATAACTTTAATCCCTCCTTCAATACCTTTGTATCAACATTTTTTAGGCAAATCTAATCACTCACTTAACAATCATAAATACTTTTTCCAGTATTTATCCTAAATTTGTTTGTATAAATGTGGGCACTGACATTGAAATATATTAATGGGTCTGGAGAGGTGGCTCAGTAATTAAGAGCATTGGCTGCTCTTCCAAAGGACCCAGGTTCAATTCCCAGCAACTCACAACAGTCTGGAACTCTGGCTCTAGTGAATTCACTATCCTCATATAGACATAACATCCAGTTACACTATATGCACATAAAATAAAAATAAATAAATCACTTAAAAAAAGAAATATACTGTTATCTTTTAGTAGATTTATAAAGGTACAACTTAGTTAATCATGGAGCTGGACAGATGGGTCAGCACTTAAGAGTGCTCTCTGATACTCTTGAGGACCCAAGTTCAATTCCCACCACCCACACTGGGCAGCTTACAACTGCCTGTAAATCTAGGTCCTGAGAATCTGATGCCCTCTTCTGGACTCTGTGAGTATTTATACACACACACACACATACACACACACACACACACACACATGCACATAAGTAAAAATAAGTCTTAAGAAACAGTAAATAAAACAGTCTGATTAGATTATATTAGTAATTATATTTTAGCATTGTAATAGAATTGGGAGGATAAAGGAAGGAAGTGGAGAAACCGCTGAGCAGACAGGAGATGCCATGTTCTTACAGCTGAGTTAGTCTGTTGAGGGTTGCTTTCCCACTGTTTTACAGACTGACAAACCCTGAGGTATATCCCATTAGCCTATACCCCTGGGAGCCCTTAAAAACCAAACATCCTTTTTCACCTTGATTAACACTTAGAGTTTACCTTAAGTAGACTCTGAATATTTCTTGAAGACAGAGAGCCATTTTTAACCTGTCGTGAGATGGCCCGTGGGATAGGATAGAAGAAGACAGTTTACAAAAACGAGAACTCCACAAAACAAAACAAAACAAAACAAAACAAAACAAAACAAAACAAAAACATCATTTGAACTTTATTAAATGGGATCAAACAAAACAGCAAACAACCAATATAAGAACTTTAGCTTTTAGGACCCAAATGTTTGCCTGAAGTTCAAATTGATGACAGATTGGCAAGTGCTTGTAATGAAAACAAATGTTATAGAAGAGAAAGGTACCCAGAAAACTACATGAAATACATATAAAATAGTAATTCTTCACGAGGAAACTTAGCCTATCCTGATGGAAACAAGTTTAAGAAATTCTGTATACATATTCACACACACAAACACACACTGCTTACACCTATAGTAGGTTTCCCAAGTAATAATAATTGAGGGAAGAAATCAATTGCACCTCAAGTTTTTGGGAAGCTGGTGTTACTTAGCCACATGAAATCAACTCCTGGAGTAAACATGAGTGATCACCTAGTCATTGACAAATTCTCACAGACAGTACTTCTGGGAGGGATGGGGAAAGTGAGCGTAGGAGGAAGTGCTGATTCCCATCGTCTTCCACTGGAGACTCCTTTGGACTGACTTCCTGAAAATCTTCTGTTTGCCTTCCCCAGGAATGGCGGCCCTAGATAGTAAGGCATCCGGGAAGATGGGGATGCGAGCTGTCGTCTATTACATGACCACCACCATCATTGCTGTGGTGATTGGCATAATCATTGTCATCATCATCCACCCCGGAAAGGGCACAAAGGAAAACATGTACAGAGAAGGTAAAGTCGTGCAGGTGACTGCGGCAGATGCCTTCCTGGATTTGATCAGGTATGTCCTTGAAAACCGTCCCTGGGGTGTGTACTCTGACAGCCCAATCCCTCTTAAATTGTGGGATCGCCAACCAAACTCTCAAAGAGTGTTTGGACAGAACCAGCCTTGTCAGGCTTGAAATAGAAGTCACATCTCTCCTTTCTTCAAGCAGAAGTTGATATTGGGTAGATGTCTTCTGATCCCACATAAATGAGGTGAGATGATGAAGAAATGGCTGATCTGGAGAGCCCTGCTGTAGGCTTCAAAACCGTCGGCACTAAGTTCTCTCCACTGTGCCCTTCACCCTGGGATAATTGGATAACTTTTTTTTTAAGATTTATTTATTTTGTGTATATGCATACATTGTCACTGTCTTCAAACACACCCGAAGAGGGCATCAGATCCCATTACAGATGGTTGTGAGCCACCATGTGGTTCCTGGGAATTGAACTCAGGACCTCTAGAAGTACAGTCAGTGCTTTTAACCACTGAGCCATCTCTGTAGCCCCAATTGGATAATTCTTAATGTTCTTTTCCCAAGTCTTACTCTATAAAGCCAGTTTCTAGCAAAGTGTGACCCGTTCCTTAGACTCCCAACTTAAAATGAGTCTGTATCGTTGTTGTCCATTGCAAACAACAGTATGGCTCAGCTGGGTCTTCAGTGTTCATCTGACCACTCCTGACTAATGCTCCTGCTTTTATACCATTTGCAAAGGAAGGGCCTGGCAGGCTAGGAGTGAATGTTGAAGGATGCTCTTCAGTAGTGTTTTATAAACAACTAGACGTTGATTACAATTAAATCTTATCTATCACTTGCCATGGAGTTGATGATCATGGACAGAAGCCCAAGTTTGAGCCGGACATTTTCCTTAATTCACTCCACACTCGCCCTTGCATCAGCCGGCACCTAGCGAGACTCACACTACATCTTCAAGAGGAACTTTGAAAGTCAGCATGCATGCGTTGCAAACTATAATCTCAGCCCTGGGTGACTGTGGCAGGCGAATCATGCATGGGTGGGAGGCCTGCCTCAGCCAGGCTACCTAGCAAGACCCTGTCTTTAAAACAGAGTCTGGGAGGCTCCAAGGTCTCGTGAGACAAGAAGGAATCTGTCTTGTCATCAACCCTGTCTGTGAAGGGACACAGGAAGGAGCTGTAGAGCCCAGAAGGAGCTGCAGCTGTGGGAAACAGGCCCCAGGGTAGGTGCAGTAACTGCAACCAGCGGGAGAGCTGTCAATCAAACTGAACAAGGGTGCTGATGGAACATGGATATGGCCTTTTTATTTCTCACTACTGTGTAAGCTTCCTCGGAAAACTATGAATTGCGTGGACCGTACCTAGGAACCACCGCGCCTCCAGCTTCAAGTCACAATTTCTGGGTTTTGCATTTGCTACTTGATTCAGTGCATTCCTTACCTTAGACACATGAGAAGCGGTATTTGAGGGACAATGATACTGTCGGGGAAGTTTTGCGAATGACTGCTGTTCTCTTTGCAGGAACATGTTCCCTCCCAATCTGGTAGAAGCCTGCTTTAAACAGGTAAGTGCTGTCCAGCGACCAAGTCACCTTTTAAATTCTTCTTGGGGGATTAGAAAGATGGCTCAGTGGAAAAAAAAAAAAAAAGCCCTGTCAGCTCTTCAGCTCTTCCAGAGGACCCCAGCTAGGTTCCCAGCACCTGTGTCCAGTGGCTCACAACCCCTAGGAACTTCAGCTGCAGTAGATCTAACCCCTCTGGCTTCTTCAGACATCTGTATTCACGTCCTCATATCCATACTCAAAACACACACACATACACACACTTAAAAATAATAAAATATGTAAACTCATCTTGGATGTAGCAAGCCAGTAGGGCCCTCTTCTCCTACCTTCTCATTTCTCTGCAGTAAGAAATACTTCTCTGACCAACTGTATGGAAAGCACCAGGATTACCTGGGAAACTTTGGTGACGATGGTCCTTTGCTTTTATTAAAGGTGGCCTACTTGCCAGGCACATTCATCTTGCAGACAACATTGGGTCTACTGGGTTATTTTAAAGAGGATTAATTGGGAGGCCCTCTCTTTCTTCCTCTCCTTATGTTCCTATTCAAAAATGCACCAAAGCAAGCCAATTCAAATATGAATAAATACATTGACGACCTGCTTTAAAGTTAGACTATTCTATTTCTGGATTTGATTTAAAAATCATTGATCTACTTATTAGAAGTGTAAGAGGAGCCTTCGGGATTCTAAAGATGTCCCATATCAGAAAGGGATGGCATCATCGTTTAAGGAATGCCTGCTGTGTGCCAAGCACCAGTGGTATATTTAGTCCTCACACGAACATGGTATCACTGTCTTCATTTCACCCGTGAGGCAGCTCATTTATGAGAATGGGGGATTATGTAACGAGCACAAGTTCTCACAAGTAGTAAATGGCAGAGCCCAAATTCAGATCCATATGTTCCAACCTCTTCCCACCACTCCATGCTGCCTCCCAGAAAGCAACCCAGAGACTCCACCTGGAGTGATTGGTAGGGTACAGTCCCTTCTGCCTCACATCTAAGCAGTTCTTGGCTCTCTACATGGTGGACACAAATATCTTCTCACATTGGGAAACATAGTTCATTCTAACCCCCTTGATTAGTAAAGCTTTGTTGCCCAAGCTATGAAAAGGAAAACATGCAACAGATTAAATTCTACTTCCCAAACACCCTTACATGTGGTACCAAATCACCAAACCTTTAGTTTGGGACATACAAAATAAAACCAAACCCTGAGCTGGGCAATAGTGGTGCACGCCTTTAGTCCCAGCACTTGGGAGGCAGAGGCAGGTGGATTTCTGAGTTCGAGGCCAGCCTGGTCTACTGAATTCCAGGACAACCAAGACTATACAGAGAAACCCTGTCTTGAAAAAAAAAAAGAAAAAGAAAAAGAAAAGAAACAACTCAAACCCTGACCTTATCAAACACTGTATTTTACATATGTCAGACAACATCGCCTACACACACACACACACACACACACACACACATGTTTAGACTATTTGTAAAAGATAATGCACAAGCAGATTGAAAGATTCAAACACACTCCTTTTTAAAAAGGAAAAAAGAAAGAGAGAGAGAGAGAGAGAGAGAGAGAGAATAACAATTCCAAGGCTAGCCTGGACTACAGAGTGAGTTCAAGTCTGGGTCATTTAATGAGATATTGTCTCAAAGTATAAAGTAAAGGGCAGGCAAAATGGCTTAGCTGGTAAAAGCACTTGCCAATAAGCTTGATAACTTGAAGTCAATCCCTAGGCCCCACGTGTTGGAAGGGGAGAACAAACTCTCCCAAATTTCTCTCTGACCTCCACATGGGCACCATGGCGTGTGTCCCTACCCCCACTAGATAGATAAATACAATAAAACTTTAGTTAAGTATATTTAATTTAATTAATTCAAATAATTAAGATAATTTAAATAAAATAATATTTGAAATACAATACATATTTTATAATATTTAAATAAAACATTTGAGTTATATATATATATGTATATATATATATATATATATATATACATACATACATACATACATATATAATAAAAAGGGAGATGTGGACACAGTCTAGGTGTACAGTGCTTAGAGAGCACATGAAGGATGATGTTTAGTTCCCAGGACCACAAAAGTCAAAAATGCTCAGCCAGGTGAAAAATCTAACTTTCTTTATTCAAGAACTACAATAACAATAAATAGTAAATCCGTTTCAATTTAACCAAGCATCCCAGCATCATGGGTCTATCTGCTCATCTGTAGGCAAAGGTGACAAGAAAAATGCTGATCTCTAGATCTGTTAGATGAGAAAAGCGTTGAACTTCACAGACTTGCCTTCAGCTTGTATGCGCTGGCGCCCTGTGAGGGGGAAGCAGACGTGTTGCCCTAAGACATAGTTGGTTTAGACTAGACTGCAAATAAGGCTGCAGTTTCTGAGTAGGCTCTAAACTGTGTGCAAAGGTACAGAGTAGGTGGATTAAGACAAAACGACCAGACTTGAAAATGTAGCCCAGAGAATCCACAGAATCCACAAATACCCGGGAGTGAAGAGACTGAGAGTCGACTGTACTCGAATTTTATGTGTTTTTAAAATAACCAACAATCTCCAGTATTGACAGCTGACCATGTCCTTGTTTGGAGACAGTGGTTTTCCAACAGACCAGAAAGTCTCCTGCTCATTCTTGGTACAAAAATAGCCAAGCGCTCCATGTGTGGTCGTGCCTTCCTAGATTCTTAACCCAGTCAGCATTCATCCACCATGACTCAATGATGCTTTCCTACCAATGCTATAAGGCCCGGGTGGGAATTTCATTTTTCTGGAGCTCAAAGGGGGGCAGTCTTAATTTTATTCACTGCGAGTTCTCAGCACTGGCTGACTGGAACATCTATGCAGGAGTTATAAAGTCAAGGGTGAGAGGTAAGGGGTCATGGGTTAGCTTAGGAGAGAAGTGGCTTAGAACAAGCAGGTTATCCTTACCACAGAACTATTAAGGATTGGTGTTTATAATATCAGGACTGACTTGAAGACTTGAGGATCTTCCCTCCCATCCTCTGAAGTTTCCAACCAGGTCTAATCCCAAAGGCTGTTGTCACTGAGCACCACTAGTCCACAATAATGTTATACACCCTTGTGGTACCTAATGTGGTCCTTGCCACAACCCTGTGAGGTAAAGTGTCTATCCTGTTACGTAGCTGTGGGCTATAAAATGAAAGGTGGTAGGTTATTTTTATGTATGATCCTACTGCATGATGTCCATAGAAGGCAAGAGGATTCATGGGTATTTGAGTTTGGGGCTCTTTGAAAAATCTTATTATAGTCATTCTACCAAAAGTTCAAAGGAAAGCAGAGATGTGTGCGTATGTTGTGTCTAAGATCTTTACACAGATATCCCCTCTTTATTGTAATGTGTTATGTACTGGATTCAAGTGTGTGTGTGTGTGTGTGTGTGTGTGTGTTGTGATTCATATGTATTTCAATGGTTTGCGTCAGTGTTGAGAAACAGGGATTTGGCACAAATTAGATAAAACATACATAGGTGGGTAGATATAGACACTGTCTATAACACTACCCTTTGAATACAAAATTACATATTATCAGGATAGAAGATTACATATTATCAGGACAGCAAGAGAGCTTAACAATCACTCAATTCCTATTATGCTTCTTATTTTTTAAGTTTAAAACCAGCTATGAGAAGAGAAGCTTTAAAGTGCCCATCCAGTCCAACGAAACGCTTTTGGGTGCCGTGATCAATAACGTGTCAGGGGCCATGGAGACTCTAACCCGGATCCGGGAGGAGATGGTGCCCGTTCCTGGATCTGTGAATGGGGTCAACGCCCTGGGTTTAGTAGTCTTCTCCATGTGCTTCGGCTTTGTGATCGGAAACATGAAGGAGCAGGGGCAAGCGCTGAGAGACTTCTTTGATTCTCTTAATGAAGCCATCATGAGACTGGTAGCGGTGATAATGTGGTATGTATTTCTGTGTGCTCCCTAGCTGTGTATGAGAGGCTTATTGCATTCTGTGTCTGTCTGTCCTGAGAACGACACCACCAAGATGGATACTTATAGTGATCTTCCTGCAGAAGCCAGAAGAAAGTCAGTGTGTTTCTGGCACTGCACAGGCCCTAAACCTAAATTTCCTTCCTTGTTTTGAAAAGGTTAGATTCCCATACCCCATTCATCCGCTTACATGCGCTTGGTTATTTATTCACACAGTTCCTGAGTGTCTGCTCTATGATTAGCATAGAGAACCAAGTGTACTAGCCACAGCAGCAGAGAGCAGAGAGGGTACTCTACATCTCACATGCTTCTAAAGGAAACAAAGAAAGAATAAGCAAATATATATCATATTCCTGATAAGTGTGGTGAAAAGACAGAGAGAAGGTGTGCCATCCACCCTGGGTGGTACAGAAAGGCTTGAGGTGACTCTTTCTGCTCAGATCAGAATGACTAGGCACACCCTGTCATACAAAAAGAACATCCCCAGTAGGAAAAAAAGCAAATATAGGCTCTGAGCTCATTGGGGTGGGAGTTGGGGGAGTGGGGGATAAGTTCTCCCTTCTGTTTGAACCCTAAGAAAGAGAGTATATGGCAAAGCTATAGCAGCATCCAGGAGGACTCAAAGGAAGTATCGTGGACTGCTAAGCCACAACTTACAACAAAACTTCTCTTAAAAAGATTCAGGGCAGGAGACAAAAGAAAAGACTAAATCCAAAGGGAAGGGGAGAGCATTCACTTTGGAAAATAAACTGTCCCCAGCAGAGAGAGAGAGCCTTGCTTGGCTCAGGCCTAGTGTGGGAGCTGCTTTTCTTTCATCCTTCATTTTTAATATCTAGGGTCCTTCTTGGCACCCGGGGCAGGAAGGCATCAATCGCTAAGAAAAGCGTTCACTCACCAACATGATTAAAAATATCTTTTGTCTCTAATGCCCACAAAGCCCATAGAAATCCACATCTTTTTGGAGTTTGCACAAGACGAATATGAACTTGGCACAAAGGCAGGTCACAATGTGGTCCCCACAGGAGCCTTCAAATGGAAAGCTCCTTTGAAATCCTGGCCGGGCTGAAAGTGGACATTTATCTTCATATTATTAAAATCCCTCCACCTTTCACCTCTTCTATGAAAGGAGCCCATTCAAGGCTCTTCTAGCTATACATTTGCCTACCCACTCAACATTGAATTATGACATTTCTGAGAACAGGTACTTCTGTGATTTCCTGGCCTGCATTTTTAAAGGACCTTTGAAAGGAGCATTGTATTTCTCGAGTTGCGGCAAGTCCCCCGTACTTCCCAGCAGACCCTCCTCCTCAAGGGTGATTGGCTTCTGTCTTTGGCAGTATGTTTTTGCTGTAGCTTAGTGCACACATCACACAAAGGGAGTTGAAAGTTGGCCTTTGAGCAAGTAGGGCTAGTTCAGTGTGAGTCATCTTGGGGTCAGTTGCCCATTCTTGCAGGGACTGTGAGTAACAGCCTGTGGATAATTACTTAATTCAAATGCCTATAACCTGACTGTAGTTGCACATCCACACACTTTATTAATTTTAATAGCTCTGGCTTTATTTTATGGCCTTCTATTTATGGCAAGCGGTACTAGTATTTAGTTTACATAGTAACATAAAATTTCCTGTGAAAGGAAATTTACTTAAGTATGAAAGGTTACTTGAAGAAAATTAATGAGTGATATTTTAAGTGGAACATAGTTATGGAAGAAAGCAATAAAAGTGGCCCTACAGCAAGTAGTTCTCAACCTTCTTAACACCGCAACCCTTCCTCTTGTTGTGGTGACCACCGATCACAAAATTATTTTGGTTGCTACTGTTATGTGTTGTAATGTAAATTTCTGTGCTTTCTGATGATCCACTGTAGCAGAGTAAGACAGTTAAGTGTTCGTCTAACACACTGGCATCACATGGCATGGCATGCCATAGCGTGTTGCCTGCTTTAGCTTGGGAAGCAGGCTGTGGTGTGGAAAATGTTCTGAAAAGCGTGGTATTGGTATAGTGGCTTGTTCCCAGTACTTAGCAGGAATCAAGAGGGAATGGGAATTGCAGGCATCTGAAGACCCTAACAGAGACCTAACTGTGTCTAGGAAAATGGAGGTGAGAATCAAAATTATTCTCCTTCCTAAAGTCTAAGGCCAGTGGGGATAAGGTGGTGGTATCCTAGAGCAATTCAGAGTAAAAGGAAGGCCCGATTTAGAGATATCTGGGGAATTTTGTGTTTTAAATAGAAAAGAATGACATTTGTAGTTTCTACACATCTTAGCTTGGAAATCCCCTGTCTTTTCCGTTTCGTTTTGTTTTATTCCTTTTTCTCTCCTACTTGGTAATTTACATGCAACAAGTTATAGGAAAACAAACTCCCAGTTGAGCATGCGTTGCTTTGTCATAGGTATGCGCCTCTGGGCATCCTCTTCTTGATCGCAGGGAAGATTGTTGAGATGGAAGACATGGGTGTGATTGGGGGGCAGCTTGCCATGTACACAGTGACAGTCATTGTCGGCCTCCTCATTCATGCTGTCATCGTCCTGCCTCTCCTCTACTTCCTGGTAACTCGGAAGAACCCCTGGGTTTTCATTGGAGGGCTGCTGCAAGCGCTCATCACAGCCCTTGGGACCTCCTCAAGGTATGTGTGTATACACTCGGCTTTATTCCTCTAAAAGATCATGTCTAAACCTTTACCTTGGATCTGAGCCTGAGGGCTGGGGGTAAGTGGAGGCATTTTGTTTTGGGTTTTAAATTTCAGGAATATTGAATTGGCTTTTTCACCTCTGATACGAATCTTATCTCCTTGGGACCCAGAAACGGCTATCTGTAAATCCGTTTAGGGGCAAAGGGAAAGGGAATGTCCTTTCCTAACCACAGGCTTCCTTCTTCCTTGACATCTGCCTGAGAAAAAGGGAGAAAACAACGTGGGGCAGGTATCTATGATACGGGAGTCATCCTAAGTAATGCCTCGGAGGAATCCAGGCACAGATGAGTGCCCAAGTGCCCCTGTGAGGCCACGGCACTACCCCTAACCCCTAGTACTTTAGACAATGCTGACCTAGTCAGGACACGAAAGGGGAAGGAACTGTCTGTACAGAAGAGTAAAGACAAAACATAGAACTCCTGGGGGGATCCTCAGCTGACAAGCCCTGTTTTGCTACCCTCAGTTCTGCCACCCTACCCATCACTTTCAAGTGCCTAGAAGAGAACAATGGTGTGGACAAACGCATCACCAGATTTGTGCTCCCTGTGGGGGCCACCATTAACATGGATGGGACCGCCCTCTATGAGGCTTTGGCCGCCATTTTCATCGCTCAAGTGAACAACTTTGACCTGAACTTTGGACAGATTATAACAATAAGGTACAAGGGGAGATTTCTCTTCATCATTTTCTTCAGAACGGTTTTAACAGAGGGGAGTGTGAGCCTGTTGGGTGAAGACATTGGTTGGGAAGGGACCACACGAGAGTAGGAGGTTGGAGTTAGAGGGAGCCATTGTATTTCTCGGCTTTTAAACCTAAGGTGTGAATTCAAATAATACAGAATTGTATGACTTGGAATGTATAATTTATCTCTTACCATATCACTCTAAATCTTTCAGTAGGTAACCATTGTCCACAATTGATTCCCAAAGACTTTTCCCAATACAAGGATATGTACGCACTTCTTTTTAGTAATTAACGATACCACTCGCACCATGTGCTCCTTGATTGGTTTGTTTATCAAATCAGAACTTACAAATGCATCTAGTTCGTTTTTAAAAGTACCTACAAAATATATAGTACAGATAATTCCATTTTAAAAACATTAAGTTATACTGCAATTTTGAAAACATTCAACTATGTTTGTAGGCAATATTGAAAAATGAAAATACACTTGGAAACTAGATTAACTTATTCTCTTGGGTTGATTTGTAGGCAGTATAAGGTGAATAACAGATCATACAAGTAAGGCTGAGAACTCAATTTTATGGAGAATCATTTAACCGGTATTTAAGATGGCCAATGAAAAGTAATTTTCCTATTTGTGCTTTTCTCAAATCTCCCAGTTTCATTCTGCATAGGAAGCTATCATTCCTAGCAGCTTTCCATGTAGTCTGCAAAGATAGTCCATGTGCGCATGCAGATCTACCTCTTTGCCCTTTCTTACTACTGGAGTAGGCATGACAAGCCAGAAAGACCAAGGCAATGAACAAGAGGCTTTAAGACACCTAGTCCCGTTATTGCTGTGGGCTTGGGTTAGCTAATATTAACATTATTAGAAGTCAGGCTTTTGTTTGTGCAGTTCTTTATTAGGAAAGTTACCTTATCCATAGAAACATTAAAACAGTATTACAATATCCTCTACTGAGATCTAGAAATTAATATTTTGCTATTTTGTACTCTCCCTCTTTTACTCCCTCCTTCTCTCTCCTTCTGTTTCTCCCTTCCCCTCTCCTCCCTTCCCCCTCCCTCTTTCTGTTTCTTCTTATTCCTGTCATATTTTGCTTACACCATTCAGCATTCATCTCCTAAAAATAAGGATATTCTTCTATGTACCCACACTAATGGAATCTCGAAAGTACTTCCAGAGTACCCGTCTACCTTCGGACTTCCCCTAAACGCCCCTCCCCAATGTCTTTTACAGTTTTCTCGTTCCTCCAATAAACAGTGAATCTCGATTTTATGCCTGAAAGTATGTCTTGTGATGTCTTTTAATCTCTATCACTCACCCCATATATTCCTGATATTTATCTAGAAATGGTTTCCTGTATGCATATAAGCCATTAGGAAAGGTAATAGCTGTAGTAAACTTTAGCGTCGAATGGTGAGGATAGGCTGCCATGACCAGGGATCGCTGGCTGACTGGGAATCAGGAGGCTCACTGTAACCACCCTGGAGGCTGGAGAGCAGTGTCTTGGGACACTGTAACCTATTCTCACATGCATCTTGACATATTGGCTAAAGAGACCTAAGTTAAGACAAAGGTTCAGCTGCATGTGAGCTAATAATGAAAATGGTATCAGTGACCTAAACAAGACCTAAAGAAGATACAAATACACTCCCTTTAAGGTTTGCTCCATAAAGCCTTCAAGGCTACTTGGAGTTCCACATTGTAAGGGACAAAGGCTGCAGTTGCACAGTTTCTAGGTATCTCCTTCACCCGGGCGATCTGTGGTGGCTTTTCTTTTTTTTTTTTTTTTAATTTTTATTTGTTTATTATATGTAAGTACACTGTAGCTATCTTCAGACACTCCACAAGAGGGCATCAGATATCATTACAAAGGGTTGTGAGCTACCATGTGGTTGCTGGGATTTGAACTCATGACCTCTGCAAGAGCAGTCAGTGCTCTTAACCTCTGAGCCATCTCACCAGCCCCTGTGGTGGCTTTTCAACACGGCCAAGTTTTTGACAATGGGAAGAGGAGAAGTCAGAGGTTGGCCAGTCACTTCCATCTGTGCTTCATGTGCCAGAATTTAGTCTGTACCCCAAAGGAGGCTGGGGAATGTAGTTCCCATTCCAGGTAGCCACACCAACTAGCCATTCTACTGCCATAGCATGGAAGGACTATGAAGAATCATAAGTGCTTTACCCACAAACACATTGCTTTATTAATATTGCTGTAGTCTTGCCAACACTTTATTATTCCCGAAGAGACATTTTCACACTCTAAGCATCACCCTATCAAATAAGTCCTAGACACTTAACATACACACAAACTGGGTCCATACTGACCACACACACACACACACACTACAGGATTCTGTTCATAAATCATTCTGCTTTTTGAAGTAATAAACTTAATTTTGTGGCCACATCAATCATAGAAATTTAGTCGCTTGAATAAGGCAATTATTAGAAATAAGTTGTCGCTATAACTCTATGGCTCTTTGAAACTCAAGTTCGCCTGTAAGTTTCATTGCATTGCCGGGGTGAATCCAGGGCCTCAGGAGTGGTAGGCACATGCTCTACCACAGAGTCACCCACCCCTTTCTGTTGCTCTTTATACCGTACAAAATGATTTTAAGGACATAGAAAAGAATGTAGCCACCAATTTCTTCACTTAAAAAATGGTCACAAAATAAAGCCTACTTCACTGTGGGCCACCACACCATTGAGACCGTCAAATGAGGCAAAGGGCGCTCACCGTATTAGCCAATGCATAATAAAAAGTGCATGATCAATTTTAATTAGTCTGACCATTAACTCAGTTAATTGTTTGTCTCTGTATTTATTTCCATCCTTCTAAGGCAGGTCCTCCACTCAAGTGCGGGAGCACGAGTCTTGCAAGGTATTCTCTCTACTAGGAGACATTTGTAACTTTTCGGTTTTGTTCCTCTGTCAACAGTATCACAGCCACGGCTGCAAGTATCGGGGCAGCCGGGATTCCTCAGGCCGGTCTGGTCACCATGGTCATCGTGCTAACATCTGTGGGCCTGCCCACGGATGACATCACACTCATCATCGCAGTGGACTGGTTTCTGTGAGTATTTGGGGGACTGTGTGCTGACACACAGATCCCACCCGCAAGCCCGATCCAATCCCCTCTAGCACCCCCACAGTTCTACAATGATATCATCCTAGTGAGATTGCAGAAGAACTGAGCGGAAGACACACTGGCTTCTAATGGGATCATCCTCATCACCAGACCCCCCCAGTCCTTACCTAGAGTCCCAGCCTAACTCCCCCACCTCTCAGCCAGCAGGTGGGGCACATCTGGCTGCTTTCCCTCCTACTCCATAAAGACCTAGTGTCTGCAAAGCTGACATAAGTCAGCCAGGCTCTCTCTGGATTGCACAACACATCCTCTCAGCAGCTGGAGCTGCAGACCCCATGTGCCAGCTCAGGCCTTTCCTCCCTGTGCTTCCCATTACAGTGAGATAATGCAGGGCAGATGTCTGAGACCCATGAGGTGAGGAATAGCTGGGCAAACAGTGGGAAGCGAGCTTTTATAAGCAAGTGAAATTGATTAGAGGCTCTGAGGAAAATCCCAAGAAATCTACTCTACACGTCCCCAGACCCCACCATGTCTTTAAGCCTTCTTTCCTCACCCTTCCAAGGACATTGTCTGTCCTTTGTCTCTCATAAATTCCCTTCTACTGGGAAAAAAAAATTGTTTAAGGGATGCTCAAAGAGAGGACACATTGGATGCCAGAGTCCACGTGTGATGATATCACTAGAGCTAGGAAGAGTCCAACAGTGTGCACCAAGGCTAGAGGACAGAGCTCATCCAGATCACATGGATCAGCCCTGAGCCTGTGACAGTAGTCAGCCTACCTAACCATTCTAGTTTCCACCATGATCTCTGCCTCCTGCTGACACTATAGGGATTAAATTCAATGATGGGTAAGGTAAGCCTATGGCCTGGTTCCGAAGCATCAATTGACCGAAACTTTGGGGCTGGGGATGTAGCTAACTTGCTAAGTGCTTGCCTGGTGTTCACGAGGTTCTGAGTTCCTTCCCCAGCACCACGTACACTGAGAGGGATGGGAGGAGGGAGGATTGTTCAATCCTGTAATCTCAGCACAAGCAGAGTTCAAGGCTAGCCTCCTCAGCCACATAATGAGTTCAAAGGCAGCCTGGGCCAAATGAAAACTTGTCTCAACAAAAGCAAAAAGGACTTTGGAAGGATGCAAGCTTCTACTCTCGAGATTTTTCTTTTTCTTTTTGGTGTGAGCCCTGGCTGTCCTTGAGCTCAACCCTCTAACTCACAGAGATCCACCTGCCTCTGCCTCTCAAGTGCTGGGATTAGAGGGGGTGTGCCACAATAAATTTTCTTTTTATTTATTTTTTTTAAGTTAGAATGATGATTCATTGTATGTTGACATAAATAACAATTGTTGTGAAAAAACAATCGCTTCTAAACAAAAAGGTTAGTGAAAGAATGTTGCTGGAATACATTTTGTGAGTCTCCAAAATGTCTTGGTTGACATCAGACAGCTCAAACTATCCCAGTTCAACTATCCCAGATCCCACTCCTGCACCCGGTGTGCTGTGCTATAATATATCATGGAGTCTATGCACTACCACAAATTCCTGAGTAAATAAGAGTAAAGGGATCAAATGAGTCCATAGTATTAGTATAAAATTGTTTTTAATCCCAGAACGCTTCTCCAAGGAGACTCTCTGTAGCATGCTTTGAGAACTATTAGTATAATGGAAGGTGAACGAAAGAAAGAGAAAATGTTAAATACACCCGGAAGGAGGGCTGGGGAAATGACCCAGCTGGTACGATTGCTTGCTGTGTGCTTGTGGGCTTGAGATCCATCCTCAGTACAGCGCCGTGTAAGAAGAAGCGGAACACAATGGCATACACATTTCCAGTATTGGCCCTGGAAAGGCAGAGACAAGAGGACCATTGGAAACAGCTAGCAAGCCAATCTAGCTAAATCTCCAGGTTTAGTAAGATGCCTTATTTCAAAAAATAAGGTGGAGAATAATTAAAGACCACACTACCGGCTTCCACACATGTGCATGTGTGCACACACACACATATATACACACATACACATACAGAGATTGAGAGAGAGAGAGAGAGAGAGAGAGAGATCCTCACTGTTCACCTTCTGTTTATAGCCAGACTAAATAGCTAGAAACTAATCACTTCCTTGTGATTAGTTGTAGGCGTTGTGTGTCCAAGTCTGAAATCGATCCATTAAAGGGGTACACTACCCAGAACTTAAAAGATACTTCTAAAGCCTTCTCCAGCCAATTCACAGTAGAAGCCAGGATCTGGTGGTTTTTATGAGACCTTCTCTTTTCCTTCCTTCCTGCCTCACCTGCAGGGACCGCCTCCGAACCACAACCAATGTCCTCGGTGACTCCCTCGGAGCGGGAATTGTTGAGCATTTGTCCCGACATGAACTGAAGAACCGAGATGTTGAAATGGGGAACTCCGTGATTGAGGAGAACGAAATGAAAAAGCCATATCAGCTGATTGCCCAGGACAATGAACCGGAGAAACCAGTGGCAGACAGTGAAACCAAGATGTAGACTGACACAAAAGTGTTTTCTTAAGCACCAGGTGTTGGAAACTGTTCTACAATGTATCCATCTTTCTGAACTCACTAACCCAGTGAGCTCCTCTTTCCTCCCTACTCTGATAGGATTGGAAAATATCCAAAAACAAAGGAGGGCTCTACGGCAGCCGAAACGTATTGGTTTTAGCCCTTATTTGACATTTTTAAATCATTTCATATTATTCTTACCAAGTAAGTTACTATAATCAAACACAGTTTCAATATTACAAATGTAGATGGCAAACGATCTCGTGCGATTATTTTGTAAGTAAAAGCATTAAGCAAACGATAGGCTACCAAAAAAAAAAAAAAACATTTAAAAAATCAACTTTCAAAATGTAAAAATCCTTCAGAACACAACTGAGTTTTACTCTTAAAACATAACAACTTGATGAGCAATTATCAGTTACCCGTTGGGTGTTGGGTCTTCCGACTCCAGTTCTGACTTTATCACCGTCAGGACAATGCCCACATGCACACAGCACAGCTGTGACGGGGAGCAGGGAGTAAGGCTCCCAAATGGTCTTGAGTGAGCCTTGTCTCATCTCTTGGCCTCAGTGTTCTCAACCAGAAAATGAGTGACTCCTAGAGACCATAGGCCTCTCTAGCCCAGACTTCTGTGACATCAGGAAGGACCCTGCTCCTGTATAACATAAGGATCTCAGACAGGACACTTAATGGGAGTGGACATTTCTCTCTAGGGGCAGGCTGTGCGTGGCTCACTAGATCCTGGGTCCAGAATGTTGGCTATACAAGTAGACAGGTGGAAGGCCATCTCAGGAGGCCACCCCTTTGGCCTGTGGTTCTGTTTTATTTTGTTTTCCAATACCGGAAGCACTCCCATCTTGGGAACTCTTTCTGAACCCAAGGGAAGAAAGCCTCCCACCACCTCTTCCGCTAACAATTAGATGTTTAGGAAATAAAGAAAAGACTAGCAACTAGCAATTGTGCTCATGGTCTTGCTAAAGAGCCGAGAAAAATAAAATAAAATATGGCCAACATTACAAAAGGAGGATCCTTTTTAAGATCAGGAAAAGCTGGTTTTCTTTAAGGACCAAATGGAAAGTTACATTTCCACCTTTTTCCGTTAGCCTAAACACTTTGTCTTCCATTCCTAATCAGTCCCCAAGGAACAACGTATGACACCACTTGTTTCTTATCTCACTGTCCAACCAACGATGTCTCTGGGACAGATCTATAAGCTGGGTGGATGGTCTCATTTCTGAAAAAAAAAAAGTTTTTTTTTGCTGTTTTTTATTTGTTTGTTTTGTCTTTACTATTTTAACCAGAACTTCTTAGAATGACAAAACAACATACTTCTTTGTATAGAGATGTCTCTTGACAAATCATTCAGAAGGCTCATCTAGAGTGGAGTTTGCTTGTTTGTATCCCTATCCCCAAAAAAAAAGAAAAATGAAAAAGAAAAAAAATGGCAGATGAATCAGCATGAAAATAACACCACTGAGAATGGAAGAAAAGACAGCAGGAGAATTCCTTTCAGGCAAGGCAACTCCCAGGTTTAAAAGAGATTATTTTTACTCCTTTAGGAATATCCAGTCAGAGATACTCAGTGGGAGCCACCCGACAGTACCAGCTGCGTCAGACTTTCTGACCGAAAGTGATGACTGGACATAACTATGCTAACAGACTGAGCATCTAGAATTGAATCTCCCAATCTACAGTTAGAGATGATTTTTAGAGATCTTGAGCATTCCATGTGTATAAAGGTTAACACTAGGCTACGGTGGAGTAATCATTTAATGGCAAGCTCTATTTGGGAAATACACTACAGAGGTTAATCTATGTGGCAGTCATTTTGCGACACTAGTAGAACCAACCTTAATCACGTCAAATTAATGCTGTTTACCCCGTGTGATATATTTTTTTATACTAACCATTTCTTATGGAAACAGTTCCCCTAGGGTGATCCTTTTGCCGGTCCATCACAGGCTCTGCATATGTATGTACCCACTGTGGACTGGGAAATGTCACTTTGTAGATGTACTTTCAATAAAGAAAAAATAGTTTTACATTAATGTATTTGTTTGTTGTTATTTTTTTTCCCCGTTGATGGAAATATGGTAGTGAGTTCAAGGAGTGTGCTAGAGAAAGATACCTCTCCGGACAGGAAAATCTTGACAGAATCAGCTGGGGGAATTAGCCATGAGGTAATATTCAATGACACGCTCATTGTCCTAAAATAGGAGGTCAAAAGGAGGAGAAGATGAGAGACGCGTGGTGCTAGGACACTTGCACTTGGTTGCCCGGGTCAGATTCTGATTTCTCAGATAAAAGGAATCATTTCTGTGTTGGGATTAGGAAAGCAGAACTCTACCATGGGGCTCTTTCAAACAGAATGATTTCCTCCAAATTAAATAGATTTGTCTCTGTGATTACCGCTGCCATTTAGAAAAAGAACGGGATTAGATCTCAAAAGGCATTTCAAAACCAGCCCCAGTTACAATAACCACTTATGGAAGACTATTCTCCTCCAGGCTTCTTAATAAAGAATTGGTGAGTAATATCACAAAATCTCCAGCTTGAAGTTCTAGCTGTGTATCCTTTAATCTCGCTGGCTACCAGCAGGGGGCAGTCACCTACAGAAAAGTTTCCTAAATAGAGCCTGTGGAGTCTAAGGCCATCGATGGGGAGACTTCAGTAGAATGACTCATGCTTGATATTAAAAAGTTTAGCATATTTGCATTTTTCTTCATTTTCATCAGTTTCCCTATAGGATATTAGGAGGTTTGTCTTATAAATCACTGTATTTGAATCTTTTTCTAAGTCATAGATGATATTCACATAGCTAATCTGGGAATAGGAAGGAGATACTCAAACCCGAGAGAACAAGAAGAGATCAGTCTCAAGAAGAGATCGATACCTGCAAGCCTGTGGAATATTCTAGACATTGGAAAGCATTCTGGACAACAGAGAGAAAAAAATCAACCCACTGCTAGAAAGTACTTGCTCCTAAACCAATTCTTCTCTACTCTGCAGCCTAAGGTGCAGTCAGTCTGTGAAGGCCATAGAGACATCTTTTTTTTTTTTCTTTTTAAGATTTACTTATTTCATGTGAGTACACTGTTGCTGTCTTCTGACACACCCGAAGAGGACGTCAGATCCTATTATAGATGGTTGTGAGCCACCATGTGGTTGGTGGGAATTAAACTCAGGACCTCTGGAAGAGCAGTCAGTGCCCTTAACCACTGAGACATCTCTCCAGCGCCACAGAGACATCTTAAGAAACTGTCTCCTGTGAAACTGGACAGGGCCATTGTGTCTGAGAAACAGGGACTCTCAGTCCCAGTCTGATCAGAGAAGGAAATAGGGAGAGATTCCCACATGGGTGGTCATAAATCTGTTAAACAAACAGAACTATGGAAAAAAAAAATTCAGGCTGACATTTTCTACCGTTACTAAGTAAACATATTCAGTTTTTCGTTTGTTTTCCTTGTTTTTTTTTTTTGTTTTGTGGTTTGTTCTCAATCTCTCTCTCTCTCTCTCTCTCTCTCTCTCTCTCTCTCTCTCTCTCTCTCACACACACACACACACACACACACACACACACACACACACATTTTCTTTTCTTTAAGTTTCTAGGCCCTCAGGAGTTAAGGTCCTTGTTTTCCTTTTCCTGTATTCAACCTGTCACTCTCACAAGGCAACAGGCAGTCCTTGCTAAAGGGGGTGGAGGGGACTCTAGCACCGTGGTTGTTTGCATAGAGTCTGAAGGGAGCTTGGAGGAAGGGTTTGTTTCCCCCAGGAGGGGAGCTTTGTGGAGGAGACCCCCGATGCCCCGCCCCTCCCTGGAACACAGGGCCTCTTTCCGGGCAGCCTGCAGGGCACTTGACCCGAAGCTGCTGTCAGTCATGAGGCCTCTGTGTTACTAGGCTGTGTTTCCATTGCTCCCACCCGGGTGGTCCCAGATCTGGATCAACAATGCCTAGCTCTGTGTGGCCTCCTCTTCGGGGCCAGGGCAGCTGAGTGCCATGACTGGGGCACACTCTGAATGAATAAGCCCACAAAAACGGAATGGGGAGGGAAGGGAACTGGTGAGTTGTGTCCTAAGAGGTGATGAGAACATCCATGGGGGAGCCCAGCCGGAACCACCACCGAGGATGCTCTGGCTTGCTGCCTGACAAGTCACCTGCGCTACACCTAATTCTAAAGTGCAGTAGCAAGAGGACTTAAGCCAACCAGTGGCTTAAAATTCCTGAAGGCTCCCCTTTCTTGGTTCCGTCTGTCACCTTACCTATGTGAAGTCTCTCCAAAAGGCTTCATTTCCCCAGGGATCCTTCAGCTTTTCTCTCCCATCACCTCTCAGATATCCTCGTCAACCTGTGGGTCACGACCCCTTTTGGGGGTCAAACGACCTGTTCACAGGGGTTGCCTATGACCATCAGAAAACACAGATAACTACGATTTCTAACAGTAGCAACAAAAACAGCTTTATGATCGAGTCACCGCAACATGAAGGGGTTGTGGCATTAGGAAGTAGAATTAGGTTGAAAATCACAGCTCTGGACTACAGAGTCTCAGAGGACTCTCATTCTCTCATACTTTCTCAGACACACACATGCCTCCACTCTGAAGACAACAGAGCAACACCTTCCAACCATAGGACAGACCATCCAGCCCACAAAACTGCTACTCCAGCCTTGGGTTTTAGAACATTCATCTTTCACTGAATTTGAACTCTGAAGGAAGGTTGTCAGATAAAATACGACATCCCATTAAACTTGAACTTTAGGTAAGGAACAAATACTGTCTTATTGTAACTAATAAATAATACAGTACGTATGAAAAGTAGGACACTGGGTGGTTTATTATTTGATAATATGGGAAGCTCACATACAAGTGAAATGAAAAAATAGAAAGTAATTCCTATTTGCCTAAGTACAGTGGACATAACATGGGAAAAGTCTGTGTTGGGGGAGGGGGTCTTCCTTATAATTTTTAATTGACAAGTGAAAGCAAAAACATTCTTTAAAACTCCCACATCTAGAATTTCCTACTGTTTATTTGTCCTGGTAATATTATCACTGGTGATGTCCTTATAAATCTTGTGACCACCGTTTGAAAGCATGATGAATCGCCTTTGAGGCTCTGCACAACTGTCTCAAATAAATTAAATGGTGTTTAGCTTATCTGTGCTTGAAGCACTTTAAAGCTGGCATCTGCTTCTCTTCCCTCTCATTCTCCCTTCTATCCCCCCATTCCTTCTCTAGCCCTACTCCACATAGAACATCCTCTGTAACCCATTAAAATACAGAAGTGTCGCTGGCATTGCTTTCAAGAGATGGCACATTTTCCCCCTTACTTAAGGGAATCTTCTAGAAAAGTACCTATTTGTCGGTCCTATTGTCCTGTTCAAACCTGACCATTTTCCAGGAGCTGTAAAGAGGGAAATGGGACCTTATTTTCAAAATCTTTTCCAGACTCTGAATGGCAGTCATTCTACAAAAGCCCCTACATTAAGCCAGGTCTGAGGGCTGGGGGAAGCAGGGTCCAACTGGGACAGCAGAAGGAACAAACAGAATCACTGTCTCCACCCAAGTGATGGTGGGTCCACAGCCACCCTCAAGATCACAGTAAGTCTACTGGAAAATGGCACCAAGTGGTAACTTAGGAGTGCTTTCTCTGGGTATGTTTGAGGAAATCGTAAAGTCCTGAAAGTGCCCAGCAAGGAGCTCAGAGACATAGCCGTTGGGAGAAAAAATAAAGACCATTTAGGAGTCAGCTCAGTTCAGAACCTTGAGCTGATCGAATGGCCTGTCTTCTGTCAGGAATACTCATCTGAAAACTATCACCCAGACCCATTGCATTGAAACCAGGATCCAGAAGCCAGCTCGCCTTCAAGCCTAGAAGAACTATGAGCCAAAGAAATAGAAAGCACAGCTATCCCAAGGAAAAATGTCATGCCGGGCATGGTAGCTTAGGCCTGGCATGATACTCTGGCAGGTTGAGACCAAAGTATGACAAGTTTGAAGCCAGTTAGGACTACCTAATGAGATCCTGTCTCAGCCTGAGAGAGAGAAAGGGATGGAGGGGAAAAGGCAGAAATGTTTTCTGAAACGTAAAGACCTTCAGCTTCTGAGATGTTGTTTAAACCCAAATCTGGGCACGATTGGTAAATCTATATCATAATATACCTGACTTCTCAATCAGCTTGCAAAAGCCACTGGAACTCAGTAATCCCATCTGTACATGTGGGGGTCGGATAAAGACACCATCCCCAAACTAGCTTTCACACTGGGTTATCATATGTTAGAAACTTTACGTTCATAAAGTGAGCATTAGTTAAATGGTACATTACAAAGTTCAACTTCTTTATCTCAGATTTATACAACGATTCCTTTTGCAGGGGTGGAAATGGAGTAAACGGAGTACATATAATACATCATTCATATGCATGGGTGTTCATCAAATTCTCAGCTCAGCTCTCAGCACTCTGGATAATTCTCAAAATGTTTATAAGGAAATAGGTCAATAAAGGCAGAAGTGGCTTCGCGGTAACACTGAAGAGCAGTGCTAAGCCCCACTGAGTCCACAGATGTGATGGAAGGAAACTCATGAGAAGCTGCAAAAACTGCTGCCCTCTGGGAGGGAGGCTGTGGGGAGGAGTCCTGTCACCCCTGGAAACCAGAGTCTCCAGAATCTGCCAGAGCTCTTCAGGAGGGGCCCGGGCGCTGCACCGGAGCAGACCAGACTCCCCTGCCAGTGTCTGCGAAGCTTTTGTCAGCGTTGGCTCTCTCAGCAGCCCTGCGCTGCATGGTGGTTTTGTGAAGCGCATAATTCGACACTCCGGGGAGACCACCCAGCTTCCTCTCCCAGAGTCTCCCAGAGAACAAAACTGTCCCTCTGTGTGCCGGTGACCTCCCCCTCTGCCGGCCCCCTTCCCACTGCTGGGCCCCCCCCCCCCTCCAGCCAAGTGGAAATGGAAAAGCCAGTCAAGCCGTCGCTGGTGGGAAACAGGAGATTTGATACTAAAGCAGCCCAGAGAGGAGGCCACTCGGAGCCTGGAATATTGCTGCCACCGCGTGGCAAGGGCCTCCCGGCCCAGAACAGCCCACACCGTATAAAACACTCAACATTCTCTAGAAACTCATCACTGATGGGCTCAAGGAGGGCTGTGGAACAAGAAATAGCTCAGAAGTCCGAAAAAAGAGTGAACTTGAAGAAGTCTGTGTCTGCAGTGTGACTCCCAAAGTTTAGGACGGGATGGATAGTAACTGAGTACTTTCTAGAAAGGCTAGTTCTCAGGCCCGATCCTGGGTCAGACTCTGGAAGGTAGAATCCAGCAGTCTGCTTTAACAAGACTGTTGCACACCAAGGTTTTAGAACCACGAATCCAGAGTCTGAAAAAGCAAGGACCACGAAGCTAACCACTAGTGTCCTTATCTTTCCTTGGCGATGTGCTCTGGCCCTTGAGACAGGGTTTCTCTGTGTAGCCCTGGCTGTCCTGGAACTCACTCTGTAGACCAGGCTGACCTCGAGCTCAGAAATCCACCTGCCTCTGCCTCCCAAGTGCGCCACCACTGCCCAGCGAGCATTTTTATTTCCTAGGATTATGGCAGAATAGATACAAAACAAAGGAAAAGTCACTGGTGTGTATACATGCTTACTGGTTGGTTCAAAAGTCTTTCCTACTTTCTTTTTCCCCTTCCCTTCTCCCTCTTGTGCTGGCCCAAAGGTTTTTATTTTAATTTATTATATGTAAGTACACTATAGCTGTCTTCAGACACCCCATAAGAGGGCATCAGATCTCATTACGATGGTAGTGAGCCACCATGTGGTTGCTGGGATTTGAACTCATGACCTTCGGAAGAGCAGTCAGTGCTCTTAACCACTGAGCCATCTCACCAACCCCTGACATACTAATATTTTAATTTAATTAAAATTTAATTAAGTTTAATCTAAATTAAAAATAATTTTTTAATTAAAAAAAATACTGTGCTTAACACATGGTAGACACTCCATAAATACCTGGCAAATAAATGAAGGATCTGAGTTTTCTCAGTGGGTTGAGTGGTACGATGAACAAATGTATTACCTCAGAGCTAAAATTATTATGCTCAGAGCAAAGGCCCCATGTCTGAAGGCCAGGAAAGACCAGCTCAGAGGTCTAGCATGCTGGTATGCCAAGGGCTTTCAGCCCCCAGACTGGGACCAATAACTGTGTGTCTTTTAACCTGCCCAGTCTGAGATGTTCTGTTATGGCAGCCCAAGCAGGCTAAGATGTGGGGTAGGTGTAGTCACTGTTGGGAAGCACATCAGTGCAGGGCGAGGTCTGGAGAGGAACTAGAGAGCTGTAAGTACTGGGTAGTCAAGGAGGCTGCTCGGGAAGTCTCATATAAAAGATTAGGAAGTGAGGCACCAGATTTAGAGGGAAGAAAAAGCTGGTGATAAAGGACCTCGGGTATGCATGGTGGGCTTCCCAGGGGAATCGAAGTAGCACACAAAGGCAGTGTGACTGAATGAAGGGGATAGAGCCAGCCAAGGAACAGGGTCCACTTGAGAGGGTCTTACAAATCACATGGAAGAAGAGAGCTTTAGTCTAGTTGTGCCGGGTTGCCTCCAACAGTATAAGGGTTAAGAGATCCTTCCTTTAGATATGGATGTGCCTCTGTCAAGAGTCACACATTGACATCGCCGTGATAGTGAGCGGTGGGCCTTTAAGATGTGAGTTCCCAATGGAGCTTCTCCTTCACAGACAGTGGCTTTAAAAAAAAGGCTCCAGGCAGCCTTCTGTTCCTCACACCGCAGCCTTTCACCATGTGAGGACAGCGTTTTTCCGTTCCAGAGAGTGAACTCCTCACCTGACCACAGAACGAACCTTTGTCTCTAGTCACTAGCATTGTAGGAAAGTAAATTCTTGCTCTTTATAAATTGCCCAGTGCCGAGAATTTGTAGCAAATGGGATAAGACGATGTATAGCTGCTTGTCCTCCGGTATGGCCATCCCAGTTTTTGTCCATGGAAGTCAAACCTCCCGGGTAACTCAGGCATTTCCAATTGAGATGATTGGCACCCTATCAATGCCATCTCTTGGTCTCTCTGCCCCCTCTTCTCCTCTCTACACTCTTTAATCAACCCCCATTGACCTATCAAGACAGGGCCCCATAAGACCTCCCGTCTCTCAACCTGTCCTTGTATTTCACAGGAATGGGAAATATTCAGATATTCCAGTTACGTACGCCCTCTGCTGGTCAGGGCACAAAAGGCAATCGGGAAATGCGGTTGGGGCATACAGCATTCTCCTCAGCAATTTCCCTTGTGTCAACCTTTCTTTCTCCAGCCGTGCCTACAGCTGGCAAGGCTGGGTTTGGCATTGCCCACTTCTCCTTTTGCACAAGAACCCTGCGGTCTGGCTTATGATAAGTAAGAAGGGAAATGAGGGAATTTAGCAAATGGGATTCCTTTGTAATATATACTCTCAAGCCTTGAGACAAGATCCTAGTGTGAGAACCAAAAACCTGAGTACTGTCAATTTCTCTCTACTGTAATTATTCCAGTTTCTTCAGGCAAATGAGTAGCCTTGGCTGAGAGTATTCTGACAAGTAAAAGAGAAAATTGCATCAGCTCATCCTCAAATATTACGTGAGTGTTATAGGGGGAAAAAAAAAAAACCTGAGGCCTGGCAGTTGAGAATTCTTCTCCAGGCTTCTTTTTCATACAAGTTTTTCAAAAACTCATCTCCTGCTTCCTATTTCTCCCTTGGAGATTTATTCATCTATGAAACTCAAACCGTTCAGGCCTTTTATGTCTGGCCGAGTTTTGCCTATATAATTTATTCCACATAGACCTCCCTTGAAATTGCAGCTCATGCTAGCAGGTCACCCAGGACTTCCTGCCCTTCAGAGGCCCCATAAGACAAAAGAAAAAGCCCCCACTGGAGAAAGAGATGGCCACCCTAGAAGTCAGATGCTGAAGGCCCTTGGTCCCAACGTCTAGCCCTGGCACAGTCCATGCCTGCATCCTGTCTGGGTCTTTCCTCGTGAAGACCTCAGTGAGTAGAGAGGTGGCTTCACATAAAGTTAACAGGAGTCTTCTCTGAGATCGAGGAAAACTTTGATACAGGAAAGAAGCGGATAACTGTTGGCTTCCTGTCACGAAGGGAAAGCAGAGATGGCATCTCCAACCCGAATCCCATTGTACAGAAGAAAATCAAGGGTCCATCTTTGGAGAATGAAAAGAATTCCCCCTGAACATCAGCTTCTACACTTCTACATTGTCCTGCTCCCACCCAGGGCTCGCTGTGAGCTCCTGGTGCAAGGAGTCCCTCCTGGTAGTTACATCTGTGCACTGGCTGTGTAGCTTGAAGATCCAATACACATCAGAACCTTTTTCTTTTGAAATTTTATCTATCTATCTATCTATCTACCTATCTATTTTTCTTTCTTTCTTTCTATCATCTATCTATCTATCTATCTTTCTATTTATTGAAAAAGATATGTATGGAGGTCAAAGGATAGCTTATGAGAATCAGATCTCTCCTCTCACTATCTAGGGTCCAGGTACTCAATTCAAATCGTCTGGCTTGACAGCAAATGTTTTTACCCACCGTGTCATCTCTCCAGCCCCAGTCTCCTCTTTCCACACACTGCATTAGCTGTGCTAGGAGCTTCACATCTCTGTACCCAGTATCACCTCCTCCACTGAGAAGCAACATTAGAATCGAAGAAGTTCCTGGAAGTTTAATCGGCACACTCTTGGCTCATGTCCAGCATCTACAGTGCTAAAAAAATTAGAACTTTGTTAGGACTGAGATTAAGCGGGACATCATTCACCAGTCTGGCCACAGGACTCTGTGGTTACACCACTTCCAAGAAGGTCAGCAGCCCAACAGATGTTTCCCACTGTTAGCACATGTGTCCATGTTAAGTGTTGCCTTCCTGAGTTTCGTCACCCATGGCTGTGTCTGCAGAGGGAGCAATGCTGCCACAGGATGGCAGCAGATTGTTACCATTTTGCTCCCAAGCACTAAAATCTGTGGAAATGGGTAATTTAGTAATACAAGACAGGTCCAGGGAATTAATGATCTGGTGAGGAAGATTATGTATAAACACATCACAAGAAAATAGTGACACAGATCAAGACTCAGAAAAGCTGGTGTGCAAACAAGCAAACAAACAAACAAACAAACAAAAACAAAAACCCCACCTTACCTACGGTCCTCTAAAACAAACCCTAGGTCCTTAGTATCAATACTCCCAGATCTTCCCCCATCACCCAAGATTCCCTAGTTAGAATTCTCTGAGCAAGACATCTGGTCTACCAGTTCCAGGCTCACAATAACTATGCACTAACTCATCAATATGTGAGGTGCCTATTGTTTGTTAGACAAGCACAGATTCTATCAGGGGAACAAAGCAGTAATGATATTCATGTGGTGATTACAGCGGAGGATGAGACAGGACATCTCAGGCAATAACACAATGAGCCAGGTCTGTCTTCATCCCTCCAGATCTCTATGAGGTAGTTAATCCAGTGTACTGCCCAACGCACCATGACACACAGACTACACAACAGGACTTACTCCATACCTATATGTTTCTGGGCTCTCGTTTTGGTATTCAATCTCCTTTACACATCAAAAACGCCTTGTTTAGTTAAGTTATCATGTTCTCTTGTTAGGTATAGCATAAAAACTTCACATACAGAAGGAGGAAGAATGTACTAAACACCTTATATATGTCAATGTCTCACAAAGAAACCTGTAAATAGGCCTTCATTTATTTACTTACCTATGAGAAAGTGGAGATTTAGAGGATGTGTAGTTTATTCAAGGTAAAGTCACTATTTAAACCAAGTCAATATCCGAAGCAGGTGCTCCCCTGCTGTGGCCTGCTCTAACCCTGGAAGCTAACTCTGGGTAAGCATTGCACACCCAGGACTTTCTCTAAAACAGTCTATAGGCTTGGAAGTTAATGGGCTCCAGATAGCACTTTAAATGAAAGGATATGAAGTCACACACATAAAAACTCAATTTTAACAACTCTTCAGTTACTTGTGTGTACAGGTTTTTACTCTAAATAATAGCTCACAAATCACAAGCTTAAAGCTTTAGTTCCAAGCACTTGCTGACCAATAGCTAATAGCCGATCAATAATTTTCCACATTATGAACTGCAAGAATTTGAGGACCTCTCCATTTCCAAAACTTATGGCTTTCCAAAGTTCATGTTTTAGAAACAAGTTCTTCAGGGATGAATGTTGTGGACTTTTATTTTTATTTTATTTTTTTCTGCTACCTGTATGCCTGGCATCTTCAGAAAACTGAAGAATGTAAGTGAACGTAAAAAAAAAAAAAAAGATGACTTTAGATGCAAATGTTGTGGATTTTTAAAAGCCAATTTTTTTCTTGTACATTTTGCAAATTCACTTCAGAGTTCTATTGGTGTGGTCCTCTGGGCTACTGCCCAGAAAAGCATCACACACTCTGGCAAATTTGAATATGGTCACCTGCAAGAGGCTTGCTTCATCTGCTCAATGAAGACCTGAGTACATTCTGGAACAGACGGAACCCTGGAGCAACTCCTGTCAGCACTGGCATCTGGTGGCTGTGGAGAGGCCAGCATGCCAATGCCCTACTGAAAGCACAGACCCAGGGAAAAGGAACCAACCCAGACTGCAGCAGAATTCTCTTTTCATGTCCCTCCTATTCCTAGATCACCTTGCTTGTCCAGGCGGTTGGACTTAACAAGGTCACTTACAGTCATAAAGGGTCAGGATCATCTCCTGTCCTGTGTTCCTAAGTAAACTACTCAAACTCTGAAAGAATTCCTATGGCATCATAATTTTAAAAAAAATTATAGTATGATCAGTGTATCTTATTTTGTTTACTCCCCAATAGTTTCTTCAATGTTAAGTTCCATATACCTTTCCACACTTATAGAGCACTTAAGTGCTGAGCTCTTTGCATGTATTTTCCTGTGTATACTTCATGAAGCCCCATGAGATGGCTATCTTGTCGTTACTCTCATCTATCGGTGAGAAAGCTGAGGCTAACTTACTCTCAGTTGCTAAACAGACAGCAAACTCGGAGTTCCATCCAGGAAAGTCTGATGTTAAAGTCCTTGGCCTTAGCCAGTCTCTTTCCTGTGATTTCAGCCTCCCGGCTTTGATGAAGTCTGAGCAGTCTCTGTCCACAAAATTCCTTCATCACCTGATAGTTGGTGACATCTGCTGTGACCAGGCCAAGCTAGTAAGAGAGACCCACTCAGCCCTTATGGATACTCCATAACCCTACCTTAAAGAGTAATAAACAAAGATGGGCCTTGTGGCAGGCTTCTCTCAGCATATTTTCTGGTCAGTAGGTAAAGGCAAAGACAATACTGTTGTTAGTAAGGTTCTAAATACTGTGACCCAGTGCTGACACAGGTTTCTACCGCCATTGATTTAAACCCTTCATTGGCTTCTCCCAGTTCCGGGATAAAGCCCACATTCCTATAGAATCGCATGGCCTTCATTCTGGACCCCTCCCTACTTCTCCGTATCTCCAACCCTTGCCCTTGTTAGGGCTAAAGGGGCAACAGGCTTGACCTCTTTTCTCACTCCAGTGGCGCTGGGCTCTCTGAATCCCAGGCTGACACACCTGTGTCTACGTCACGGCCCGGCCCAACCAACCAGTTCCATTCCAAACACTACCCTCCCTCGACCCGATCATCCACTTCTGAGGGCAGCAGGTCCCTCAGAAAGTCTTTCCAGATCGTTCCTTTTTATGTCTCAGCTTCCCAGGCTACTGCTAGTGCAGTAAAACGCCTCCTCCTCATTTCCAGCTGGTACTTTTCTTTGGGAAACAGAAAGCATTTCATTTAGCATTGTACTCCAATGTAAGGCACACAATTTTAGATGATGATGATAGATACATAGATAGATAGATAGATAGATAGATAGATAGATAGATAGATAGATAGATAGATAATAGATAGATAGATAGACAGATAGATAGATATATATATAATAGATAGAGATAGATGATATATAGAGATGATTGATAAATTATAGATATGAGAGATGATAGAGCTGGCAGGTAGAGACAGATAGATGACAGATACAGATAGATGATTGATTGACTGATAAATAAATGATAAATTATATATATATATATGATGATAGATGATAGGTATTTGATAGATGAGTGAGAGAGAGAAACCAATGCCCTGTGTTAGCATCCATTTCAGTGCTAAGCCCTTCTTCAAGTGTTTCTCAGTGGAATTTGGGATAAAGCAACTCATTACAGAACCTGTCCTTGTGGTAGAGACTCTTCCCCAGGTCAAGAACCTATAGCTAAAAGGTGGCTCTGACTCTGATAGAATATACTTTCCTTTGAGTCAGGTCTGCTCACAATGCTCTTGTTTTGTTTTTGAATGTTCCATCTCTAATATTATCTCTCCCTCAGTCATGCCTCATCTATAAGTTCCTGGAGACTCTTGGGTGTTGGTGAGCTTGGCTTGCCCAGCCATAGCACAGAGATGCCTGCCTGCCCCAGAGATGGTGTGGGATTATAAGAAGACTCTGCACAGACAGGGATGTTGGTCTGCTTGCCAGATCAAAGAAGACTTGTTCTTTTCTTCCTAACCAACCTTGTAAAAACAGCAAAAAAAAAAATTATTTTCTAGATTTTTCCATTCTCTGATGTGAACTTTAGATACACGGGCTCTAGACATCAGGTTTGAGTTGGGAGTCAATGAGCAACTTGCAATGGTGCTGATGCTGGGATTAGAAAGGCTTTGGCGAATATTCAACATTGCTGACACACAGTCAGCAATGACTGTGAGATTAGAAATCCTTGATGGGCCGTCCCAGTATCCTTTGCAAATGGAGATTTTTCAATTAATACCAGTTTTTCAAACTGAGTAGGAGAAACGTCTGTAATTAGTACACCATTAAGCTTTCTGGTTTGAAGGACAACCTTTATTTATGCAAGGCCTTATATCGTTCTTATCTATAAATAGATAGATAAGGCACATGGAAAGGTTAACTCTCATAGGGAAGACATAAAATTCTGTCTTGCCTTCTTATATACTCATAGACATTGGTTGCTTCAATATGAAAAAGTACCTCATTTAGAACAATTACCTTCAGCAATCTATATATAAGCAGAACGTTACGTTGTAAACATGTTCACTTTTTCTCCACTATACATGCAAGATAATAGAGACAAGAAAAGTAGGCAGAAGATGACGCTAAGTAATTTGGAGGCATTATTACCAAGTGAGGCTGCCGAGGTTTTTGTCTTCTTGACAAATTGAAGGAAGCCAGCAGAACACATCTCGTTTCTGGAGAGCACTTTCACTTAGCTACCCTCTAAGTGGAGACACATTACTCCTAGAGAGAAAAATCAAAGTTCTCCAGCCACCGGAGATAAAATGACAAATTTGGCTTCCAGCAGTACATTTGTCGACAGCCACTACAGTTTCAGAAAAAGAAAATAAGAAAATTAAATTTGACAGAAATTAAGGGGAAGAAAAAGAAAAGAATTTTTTTTCCAAGTTAGCATCTCAATGTCTTTGGAGAAAATTTAGGGCAATTCAATAACAGCCCACTTCAGCGTCTCCCTGCATTCCCTTATAGATGTGAATGTCATCCTAATAGAGCTGCCACCTTATGGGCAATAGGCAGTGCCTACATGTTAGTCCTCAGACTGACTGTATGATGACTCGCTCAAAACAACTTGAGAGCAAGCCCGAGTCATGGTTCACCTGGAAATGAACTGCACACGTCTCCATCAGACATCATTTGTATAAACTCAACAATATACTTCTGAAGAATTTTCCCGTGTCTAATCTGCAGGTGTAGCTTCAAATGGTGAGGCTAGGTTGCTCCCTGTTTGGATAACTGCACTGTCCAAAAGGCAGTTGTTATTTAAACAGCTGATGTTATTTCAAAGACAATTAAAGTTGATTCTTTTTTATCCTTTTTTTTTCCTTAGAAAAGAGAGAAAGATTCAGAGCTGACCTTATACTATGTAACTAACCTTGACCTTATACTTACACTATGTAACTGAGGGAGGCTCTGAGTGGGACATCACCGGGAATGCTCCACCATTCCTACCATACTGCCTGGTGAATGCATCATGAAGAAGCAGACCCAAAACTTCATGCAGGATAGGCAAGCACTTTACCCTCTCAACTACATCCCCAGTCTTCTAAAAGCTAATTCTTGATTTTAAACCAATCCCAATTCTACAAAACCAAGTTGACTCTTTAGTCACAATAGCTGACAAATGGCCAGCGGGTACAACACGGGACAATGGGAACGCTATGGAGACCATCACTATGGTGGCAGAGAGCCTTATTTGTTAGGTTCTCCCAGAATTCGTGGATAGAGGATTGCTGGAATTGGGCAGTGAAGTGCTGCAAAGGAAACACAGCAAGGGAAGAAAAGTTACAGTGGACATTCAAAAGTAGCCGGAAGGGAATTCAAGTGGAGAAATAATTGCTGGTCACCTGCTCTGTGAACACTGAGCCAAACCTCGGAGAAATGAAGATGGATAGTGATAAATTCAGAATAGGAGGGAAGAAACAGAAACACTTATTACAAAATCACGTTGATGCAAGTTACAGTGGGTGACGCATCAGGAGAATGCTGTGGAAGAAGCGCTCATGGCATTATGGAAATCGGAGAGGTCACCGAGTGGCTGAAGGCTAAAGGAGAGGATCAGTGGGTAGGATGAACTCTGGGAGAGAAATGGCAGGGATTGGAGGGAACTGTGACAACAGAGATGCCCACAAAGTAGCCCAGCGCAGAGCAGAGCTCAGTGCAGGCAAGGGTACAGAGTTCCAACAAAACTACTGTTTGATATGTTTTGCTTTTAATTAGTTCCCTAGCACTACTTTGTAAGAAATCATTTATGTTTATTTCCTGAAGTTATGAAATATGATAAATTTAGGAGTAATCAGGAGTAGGTCCTGAGACCTGGCTTTATTGTCCCACACCAGCATATGACCTGCCTGACTTCTCTAAGACGCCGAGTTCACCCTCAGCCACAGGACTGAGGGCTGGTGATAGCTGTTTTGGAGTCCTGGCAAGAGGACTGAGTGAATGGGTTTTAACTGTGCCTAGCAGAGACTAGATGCTCTGCAGGTGTCAGGTCCCTCCCTTTCCCAAAGGCACTGTGGCAGGATGCTCAGTTCAGATCCCGTTCAGCTCCAGACTCTTGCCTCTTGTTGGCGCGGTGAGGATGCAGATGCTGGATTCTCTGGTGACAGGAGTGTGGATGTGTCGCAGCTCTCCCTGAGCATAGCAGTGCTGCAGCTGGAGTGAGAACGGTAATCGCTTGGTAGGCCTCCATCCACACTTCTCGGGCTGAGGATAAACATTTGCCAGCTGATGTTACAGTAGCAGTTTGGAAATGGTAGGAAGAAACCACGTGGGACCTTTGCATGGAGAAGTAATGGAAGATGGTTTCTATTTATGCTCACTGGTCAGCTTTGTGTAAACTGCATCCATGGGAGGATGCTTGACACTTTTACAATTCAATCACATATACATTAGGTTTACGGAGGTTTTTTTTTAAATAACACATCATTTGCTGTCTTTTCTTTCATCTGAGCTCCCAAGCCAATGTTTACTTTCTTGAAAGCAAGAAATACTCAAGGGGTATTAAGAACAGTCTTGTGCTAGTTGTAACATGAAGAAAGAAATTGTTTCCTGTGTAGCTGAATCTAAAAATCCACTAAGAAAAGTGGTCAGAGCAGGTAAGACTAGCAAGTCCGTTACAGTGTAACATTTGGCATCAGATCATGACATTACATTTAGAGTTGCTGTGAAAGTCTGGCCCTGCTTCACGTGGGTCTCAAGGAACTTTGCATCCTGCAGCTGGGGAGAAACCTTAGTCAGTAACATGCTTGCCTTGCAAGCACAGAATCTGAGTGTGGTCCTCCAAATCCCCGTAAAACACTGGGCACAAAGGTGCATGCATGTACTGCTAATGTTGGGAGGTAGAGGCAGACAATCCCTAGGGTTCACTGGCCTGCCATCCTAGGTAAATCACTGAGTTTCCAGGACAGAGAGAAACTCACTCAGTAAAAAACAAACGCCAGGCTGGAGAGACAGATGGCTCAGTGGTTAAGAGCACCGACTGCTCTTCCTGAGGTCCTGACTTCAATTCCCAGCAACCACATGGTGGCTCACAATCAACTGTAATGGGATCTGATTCCCTCTTCTGGTGTGTCTGAAGAGAGCAATGGTGTACTCATATACAGTAAATAAATAAATAAATAAATAAATAAATAAATAAATACAAGCAAATGCGATCCCAGGATGACCTTTCACCTTCACTGGCATGTATGCCAGCACACATGAGAACACCCACATGGATACACGCACACACATATTACCACATCCCTGAAACATGCTGGAAAAATCCCTTAAGATTCTGCAGCTATTACCTGTTCTGGGTTATCCTAACGGGCTGCAATAAATAATGTGTCTTACATTTTTTTCAGTAGTATATTATTTTTTCTTATTTAATGAACTGAATGTTAGGAAAACATACAACATCGACCACTGAAGTATCTTCACCGGCTTACTTTATTATCCACTCTATACAGGAGACGTATTAACTATTTGCTGTTTTCTCCAAGGTGATGACACTCATCCGGTTCAAGTTATCTAAATGATTAGTTTCTTGTGGCTGCTATAACAAATCACCACAGACTTAGTACCTGAAGACAACAGACATTTATCCTCTCCCTGTATCAGAGGGCAGAAGTCCAAAATCAGTATCACTGGACAACAGTCGAGGTAGCAGCAGGACCATGGTCCTTCCAAAAGCCCTGCTAAAAAATCTGTTGCTTGCCTCTTCCAGCTTCTGGTGGTTGGAACATTCTTTAGCTTGTGGCCACATCACTCCAGTATCTGCTTCTGGTGGTCTTGTTGCCTTTACATTTGTGTGTAACAAATCTCACTCTTTCCCTCTTATGAAAATTACATTGTTGACTATACTGGGTAAGGAGGGTGAATAGTATCTCTATCTCAAGATCTGCAAAGATACTTTTCCAACTGGGGATGGTAATTCCCGGAAAGAAGGTACAACTGAATCTTCTGGAGGTTAGATTAGCTGATTAGAATGCCAATGACTGTGAAAGGTTGGAATGTTGCAGGTCTAGAGCCTATTTATAATTTATTATGGGCTATCTTGAGCCTCCTGAGTAGCCTTCCCTGTCCATCTAGATATCAAGCCCAAAACCCATGACTAATAGACACAAGTCTTTTGGACTATATTAATTTAATGAAACCATAGTTTCTGCCTACTGGAAGGTCAAGAGACATCAGATAGCATTCAAGACCCTTAGCTAAAATTTCTCTGCCTTACTCTAATAACTGCTAGTATAGCTGAACATATATTTGAAAAGCACCTTGATTAATGATTCTTGGTTCTGTTACTATAAAAACTTCATGAAAGTGATTGCATGTTGGAGTGTGGGGTTAGGGGTAACCTAAATCTGTGCCATGGTAACTCATAGTTGGCTCCAGAACAAACTATCTCAGAGCCCTCTGAGGGGGCTGGGGGGAGTTGTGGTTTTGCATCAACACAACAAATGACATGTATAGGTCTCAAGGTTTAAAAGTTGCCATCTTTGAGGACTGTAATCTAGCTACTAGAGTAAGTATCAAAAAATACTGAAGCTTTTCATCTTACAACTAAACACACATACACACACACACACACACACACACACACAAATTACTCACAATATAAATGACCAAAGTTCTGACCATACCTTGTTTATGTTGACAAAACTAAGAGGGAACTATTCTGGTAACCCTCTGTTCTCTACTAACCCCCAATCTTCCAATAGCCCTCTTTCCTCCAAAATACTTAATCTGGTTCCCTTTAAGGTCATCTTAGAAGATATGGGATGGTTCCAGCTTGTCAGTTGAATTCTGTACCTCTAGATACTGCCTTTCATTGTCCCATGGGTGAGGGTCACCTAAGTCCCAGTTTACCAGCCCCTCCTGTCCTGTTGCACTGGGGATTCCAGACTCCATGGCAGAGCAACTGACGAAATCTACTTCATAGATGATGTAAGGCCGGGCTCTTGGGGCTGTGCCTGAGTAAGTTGGCTCCGTACTCTTGTGTGACAACTGGGTTCCTTGCCTCTGGAACATTCACCAGTCCCCAGAGCCCTGGCTTTGTAAGCAGCCTACGGAGCTTTACTTTTGAAGCAGAATTCTGGAGAATCCTATGTACATGGCACAGGGACAAGCCAAGGTATCCTCTCCAGAACCAATTGTCTCTATCCCAAAAGCTGGCTCTGGCAGATAATCTGAAGGGCTCCCCCTGGGGAAGTCAGAGTAGAGCCATGGTAGTTTTGCTCTCTAAAGTGATCAGGCATTGATGACTAATACCAAACCTACCAGGAGAAGTTGAGTTCACAGCTCAGCACCTGACTGCCTCTTACTCTTACTCACAAGTATCTGTTTTACTGCAGAGAGGGAATCAGCTAAATTTCAATGTGAAACAAACAGCCATTTCCAGAACTTTCATTGGCCACCGGTAATCATTACTCAAGGAAAGACTTTTTAAAATAATAATGAAACATAACCCCAATTACCCATAGTCCGCCTGCCACTTTCTATTTTCTCAGAGGCCAGCATCATATTTACCAATATATTTTAAGCCAAGGATGAAAATATTAAGAATGTCAATAAATTAATATTTGCAGTGCTGACAAAAGACATAACGGAGCAACTAAACCACATGGCAGACGGGGCTTATTACACAAATAAAGCCACTCTCCACGAAGGCTGTACTGAAGAATGAGGGAGCTGATCGAGCCAGGGTGTCCACTTAGTGCCTAGCAAGAGATACTGGCTTGATAATAGCAGCTTCCACTATTATTAGCACAGCAGTGGGGATCACATGGCATCTCTATGCAGAATGAGAAAAAGGGAGAAGTAAGGAGGAGAAATGTACAGTGAGAGGCAGGGAGGAAGAGGAGTCAGGTAAGAAAGACCAACAGAAGGGTCTTCCAAGCTTCCTCAGTATAAAAACACCCAGGAGGTACCACCCAGAATGACCACTGGATGCCACCAATTGAGTTTAAAACGTCATACTTTTTCTTCATATCAGAAAACATAATCAAAGGGTGGAAATGCAATTAGCCCTGTTTATTTTCTTCTCTTAATAAAAACGAAAGTCCCAGGTGGTGATTCTTTTTTTTTCCATCTACCCACCCCTGAGATTCAATCTTGGTACCATGGTTTCATGGGTCATTTACCTATCTGTAATATTTGGAAAGTGTAGTTAATCAGGTAAAGTGTCTCCCTTCTCATGAGACAACCAAGAACCCCCTTGATCTCCATAACGAAGTGGATAACATTTAGGTCAGCCCTCCACCCTTCCAGTCTGTCAGTGTACTGGAGTGAGATAAGTAGCTGGTATTCGGCTCCAATTTTTCTCCAGGGATGGGGCTGGGTATTAACCATTGATGTTCTAACACTCAGTATGTCAACTGCTGGTCCACAGAGGATTTAAAGAGTTTCTCAGCATCAATACACACACTGCTATGATCGCGTGTAAGCTGGGATAAAGACCAGCAACATATAAAAATAGAAAATCAAGACTGAAGAAAATCCCTGGTTGTCACAGGTGCTACAGCTATGCTTCAATTCAACCGGAGAAAGAGGTTTCCAGGCAACGCCAGGAACTGGACCCAAGAGACTCACCTCAGACTGGAGAGCAAGAGATATCAAGAGTCTCCAGCGTCACCAGGAAGACAGCAAGTATGTGCACACAAGAAGACAGGCAGTGTGGGATGGTGCTTGCCCCTGACCTTACAGACTAAGCTACCTCTCTTCCTTTTCAATATGGCTCCAGACACATACTGAGGACTAACTTGTTGGTGAAGGCTGAGTCCAGATGCTTTTGACATCAGGTGGGCAAAAGAACAAAAACAAAACAAAACAAAACAAAAAAAAACTTCTGTAGGCTACCCATGGGCAACGCCAGGGATTTCCTGGAGAAACACTTAGGTCCTAACATGTCAGCAATGAAGTGCTAAGTTCCCGGCATTCTGTATCAGGGGTCATAACTTTAACACTCTTGACACAGAAAATGCTCAAAGCATGTGTTGCCAGTCACGCAGCAAGGTACGAAAAAACAAAAACAAAAGTGCTCTCGTGAGGAATAGCTTCCCCCATGAACCTGTCTGAGTGGATTACTGTGCAATAGCCCCCAGAGGGGCTAGGTGAGCGAGCCTGTAGCAGATGGCTGCTAGCCGTGGAGGAGTAAGGCACTTGAGAGGGCAACTGCCAAGAGGAATGCTTTTCATTTTAAAGTGGTTAAGCCAGGTGTGGTGGTACAAAGCTGTCATCCTGGCACTGGAGGCTGAGGCAGAGGGTGGGGAGACTTCAAGGCCAATCTGGAGTGTACAATGAGACCTTGTCTGAAGTGAGGCTTTTAATACTGAATGGTTCTTTTTTTTTTTTTTTAAGTAAAAGAAAAGCAACTAGTTATGAGGATTCCCGGTTTGTGGGAGGGCTCCCTGATCTCTAACAAGAGCATACAGGCGACTAACCCAAAGGTTTATATGTTGCCATTCTCCTTGTCTCCAGGAATTTAAGAGCTGTTTCAAAACATTGAAACACTGTGATACAAGCTTGTCTATAGTTCAAAGTGGCAATAGAAAACAATTCAAAGAGGTCGTCTAATTTCATAGAGGCCTATTCCAGCCAACCATGCTTCTGATATTCAGTGTACAGAAAGCCCACCTCATCTGAACTAACAGCACAGTCATTTTAAAAAAGCTGTGGACTCTCCACTCATCTATTCTGATACAAAAAGGGTGGAGATGGGATTCCCAGGTGTCTGTTCCCCATGCCTGTGTGTCTTATTTCCTCAGATTAAGTAAAACAAAGTTATATCCCAGTCCCTGGAGCCTGAAAATATGCTAGACTATGTGGCAAAGGGGAATTCTTGGTCTGTCTAGACCAACTTAACCAAATTCTCTGACCCTGCAACTCAACGTTGTCAGAAAATTCCAAGGTACACTCTTAAACTTCTGAGTTTAAGGATCGTATGGTTACATTGTGTCCATGAAGATAGTCTTCCCCATTGCAAAGTCTAGACTAAAAACTCCATTCTACCTTCAGTCTTAGTTCCTCTATGTCATGTAACATAATAGAACAAGTTTCTTAGTCACTATTCTAGTGCTGTAAAGAGACACCATGACCAAGGCAACTCTTATAAAAGAAAGCATTTAATTAGGGGCTGGCTTAGAGTTTCAGAGGTTTGGTCCATTATCATCATGGCAGGGAGCATGGCAGCATGCATGGTGCAAGAGCAGTAGCTGAGGGCTACCTCCTGATCTGGAGACGGGG
>NW_021604622.1:4288411-4319510 GCF_004785775.1 Grammomys surdaster | reverse complement strand
CTAATGGAGGCCATTCTTACTCAAACCTCCACAGACCTCCATAAACTTTACTCAAGAGATAAACCTTTATATTTTTATGAATATATATATGTATATACATATACATATTCTAGATGATGGACTACGAAGGCAGTGGTGGTGTGTGTCTTTAATCTCACCACTCAGGAGGCGGATGCAAGCAGATTTTTTTTTTTTTTTTTTGAGTTCAAGGCCAGCCTGGTTTACAGAGTGAGTTTCAGGACAGCCTTGGCTACATAGAGAAACCCTGTCTTAAAAAACAAACAAATAAATAAGTTTAGATCATGGACCAAGAGCACATGAGACTTCTTTCTCTCAATCTTTTCATCACCACAGTGAGCAGTGTCTGCTGTTCTATGTCAGAGCTTAAGTTTTCTTCCCTTGTGATGTCTTTTTTTTTAATTTTTTTGAGTATTATTTTTAAAGATTTATTTATTTATTGTATGTATATGGGTACTCAGTACACTGTCGCTTTCCTTAGACACACCAGAAGAGGGTCTCAGGTCCCATTACAGAAGGTTGTGAGCCATCATGTGGTTGCTGGGAGTTGAATTCAGGACCTCTGGAAGAACAGTCAATGCTCTTAACTGCTGAATCATCTCTCCAGCCCCTTGAGATATCTTTTTACCCAAGAAATTTTTACATGACCCCAGCCATATTTTCCTGTAAAATAACACCTACAAACAATAAATCATAAAGACATTTGTTTTTAAAACAATTATTTTATATATACATAAATATATATGTATATATATATAATTTATAAAAATAAAGGTAAATTTTCACACTGGTGAGATAGTCAGGATTTATTTTTTTATAGAAAGTGTGGCTTAATATTTTTCTGAAGTATGTAGAACGCCTTCGGCTCTTGCCAGAGTTGAGTGATATTTTCACTTCGTGATCCCCGTCACAGCTCTAGACCTGTGGTGGGATCTGAGAGAGGATATAGCTAATAAACGAGGTATATTAAAGTCTCACGCAATAACCAGCTTTATTCAGAGCATCAGACAATTTATACCCTGAAGACTAAGAAAATTAACATGAATAAAGTATACAATCAAAAGGATGAGCTGCACGTGGGAAAAACATATTTTTCCACAGAGGCATATAAAGGATAGTTTAAACATCTGATTGATAACATCAGCAAGGAGTAATGAATAATCTAAAGTAAACTCACTCCTATCCGATACACCTGGGGCGAGCACAAAAACGAATTCTAAGAACAATTTTGTTCTTTAGCGAGACTGAGATCGCAGATCCTTGTCTGTTTTTTGGAGCTTTCGCACAAGCATTCAGGCGTCTCCTCACTCAGCTCCTTTCTTGGACCATGTTCTGACAGTCCCATTGCTGTACACAAACAGTATAAAATGGTGAATCCGTGTTTAGGACTATTCCAAAAATTGTTGAAAGATCTGTCCTATTCCCAAGCCAGAAGTCATTTGATGATTTGTTATGGAACTTAAGCCATCAACTCAAATAACAAGTTTTAAAGTCAAACACTGTAACACAATACACCCAAAGACACAAAGTAGATGCATCTTTGTCTGCTTGTGTTTCGTAATCTAACCATTATGGCTGTCTAAGAACAGAAAACTTTGTTAAGTACAGTTAAAAACACTGCAGTTCATAAGATACAACAGTCTCTGACCACAGTGTATAGGATGTGTTCACTGGCATTCCGTGTCTTGACAGCACACACAGTGTAAAGTGTACATGCCCTACACTCAGAACCATGATGCGCTACGGGCGAAGTGCTCCCAGAAATAGTTAGGATTCATTGTGTTTGATTTTGAATTGGTGTTTGTTATTTGTAAGTTCAGAAATTCTTTACTATTACCTTGTTGTTTGCAATTCCTTATATAGCTCCATGACCCCATAAGGGACGGCAGCCTACAGTTCAAGAAGTTGTGTTCTATGTCCCAATGTGATGACCATGACCCTTGGAGCTAACATCAAGCTGAGCTGGATCAGTGAGATGGCTCAGCAGGTAAAGACATCTACCACCAAGCCCGACAACCATTTTGGATGCTCAGGCTGTACATGGTGGAAGCAAAGAACCACACTTACATAGTGGTGTGCACATGCCCTCCCATCTCCAATCAATTAATATAAAAGAAAATAAATAAAATGAAATAAATAAAATCATCTTGAGAACCTAGTAGTTGGTACAGCCTGGAGCTACTGTCTCTGTGAAGCGAAGAACAATTGATTCTAGTATCCTGTGCTAACTGAAACAGAGGGTTAAAAAGTATTGCCAGTTTAATAGCTGCATACCAGGAACAGAAAGCTGCACTGATTGGACATATAGAACAGTGTATACAATTGTGTCACCATCTGATGACACAATGTTTAAAGCGACTCAATGTCTCCAAGATCCATAGTTTTCTTGTAAAGACCAAATGGATGAGTTAAACACAAATCTGAGGAAAACTACTGTCCCCTTTACTTTTTAAAGCCTTCTGGGAGATGCTGATCCCTGATTTCCAGGGGATTATAGTGTTTTTGTTTGTTTTCTCATTGTGACAGGCCACAGTGGTTCTAGTTGCACTTGTCACTTAATCGTTAACACTCTTTACACCACAAAGCCAATGTGCTGCTGATAAGTCTGCTCTAAACACTATTCAGAAGTTGGGAAAACAATCACAAGGTGGCTTTACAAACCTGCAGAGATACATTGTCTCTCACGATTCATTTGCCACTTCTAAAGAACCTCTGTGGTGTTCTGCATCTCTGGAAATTAATATACCAATATTAATGTGTCAAGCCCAGGTCTTGAGTTCTCCCTTTTCTCAGGGCAGAGCTCAGATATCAAATAGCTTCGACTATTTGAGAAAGTTAAAAGTTACAGGAAGTAGCTCCTCTTGACAGGGGCTCAAGACTCTGGGTTTCCCTTTAGTCAGTGGCTCTAGATTTATAAACCTCTTAGGTCTGAAAATTGGATTAAAGCCTTTGCAATTTCACCCCTGCAATTCAACAGTGGTTTCCAGATCTATGGTATTATTTTTTTTATCATTTATATATACACACAGGCATGTATGCATATTGATATAAATACACGAACTTCAAGTGTGTCTTCCTAATAACCTGGCTATCTCTTAATTTCTGAAACCTCATTATTCAGTTAACTACCAATAAAGATAAAATGACAGTCTGTCCTGCTGCCAGAGCTATCCAACTCACTGGAAATAAGTCTCACTGGTGTTATGCTTAGGAAGGAATTGAAGTGTCAAAAAGCTATCACAGAGGGGGTAGAATTCAATTTTTAAAATGCTTTCTTCTGGCATTATTTCTTCTCTTCCTCCAGCATGTCAACAGATTTTCAGTAGTATCGGCTACCTCTGTTCCTCTCCTATGTAGGACTACTGCAACACTGCCCCCCCCATCCCCAGAATGCACTTCTCACCCTTCCATTCGCAATGCTTTGGTTAAAGGGCCACTTTGGTGGGTTGCTGGCTCATATGGCATGTATGTATAAATAACTCTTCTAAGTCTTTGGAATTCCCCCATGATGTGTTTATAAAAAGATAAAGAGAGAGGGGATATGTTTGGTGGAGGTGTAGTCAGGTATGGGGGGAGGAGGTGCCTCTGAGGGCCCATGCTGAGGCATCCTTTCTCCCTGAGGAACCAGCCACATGATGACCGGTATAGTATAGAATAGAGTTTATTTAGGGCACAGGGAGGGGAGTTGAGAGGGTAGTGGACACAGAGAAAGTCAGAGATAGAGCAGAAGAGTAGACAAGTAGAAGCCGTCCATGAGCGCATGAAGAGACAGGGGGGAGGGGAATGGGAAGAAAAGGGGGGAGGAAGAGGGGAGGGGACAGAGTGGGAGCAAGAAGGCAAGAGCAAGAGTGAGTTGAGGGGGCAAGCAGCCCCTTTTATAGTAAGTCAGGCACACCTGGCTGTCGCCAGGTAACTGTGGGGCAGAGCTTAGACAAAATGCTAGCACCCCTATATACTTTCCTTCCAAGTACACCACCATTTGGTTCTATGTCCAATCAATAAGACAGGCTGAGTCACAATCATTTTCCAAGTTGTACCAACTAGGAAAATGAATTCAGAGTCTTCCAGGAATGCCCCCATACCAGGGAATCAAGTCCGATGAAAACTTTTGCTTCTTTCTCTGTGTCTTACATTCTTATTGTCTAGTCTCTTGGAGGGGGATTGGTGATATAAATGAGCAAAATCTTGTGGTTCCTTAGGTACTGAACCTGTCCTTACGGAGCCTGTTAGAGTGCTACTCTGTTGCAAGTCAAGAAGGATAAAAGTTTCCAAGCAACTGATTGACTAGGCTTATCATTGACTAGAAGATACTTCTGGCAAGAGAGAGTTGGTGGAATTTGGTTGTTTTATGGACTCTGGTTTGACTAAGCCCATTGCAGCTCTCAGAGTCCTGTTCTTTCATATGAGAGACTAGAGGTACTGTGGTCCCATCAACCCACAGAGTCACACTGTATCACATCCGAATGCATCCGTCTTGCAGATGGTCAAAAGAACGATCCTTCTAGGGAGTCATAAAAGCTCCCTGCTCTCTCCTCCCTTCGGACTGCACTGCAAAACAGTAAATTTGCAATCCTTAGCACATTTTTTTTCATACGTTCTCTCAATGTAAGGAGAAACAAACCTTCACTACCATAGTCTTTGCATCCCTCATTCTTACCCCACCTTGGGTACCAAAGTGGGCTGACAGATGCATTCTGAAGATGAATGCAGTTTGACTCTGTGGGTTAATGGAATGGGACCCACAGTGTCTCTAGGTCTCTCATATAAAAGTTTAGGTTTTGATTGGGAAGAAACAGGACTCTGAGAGCTGCAGTGGGGTCCTTTGGGTGGGTTCAGTCAGACCGGAGTTCATAAATCAACAAGATGCTATCAACTCTCTCTTTGCCTTCACTGGATACTTTATTCCAAGTGACCAATGGGTGCTAAGAATTTTGCCATGGCCTGCCAGGCAATGCCAGTTTTCATGCTTTAACACTGACCTAATCAATGCATTTTTCATACCTAATGTGTCAGAACAAAGAAATTTGGAATTCTAATTTCTTTAGTCTGTTGTCCCCAGCCTTCTGCGTACCAATGGAAGTTAATTATAGCTATACTGAATAGGACACAAGCCATTCTAGCAAGATTGGGAATTGAACGATTTACTATAGGACATTTTAAAAGCTCATTCAACCATTTGTAAGAGCCCAGGAAATGGGCTAAGGTGGAGTTTCAGAAATCCCTCCCACTGCTCTGTAGTAGAAGTGGGTCACCAAGGGAACTCTTAGCTCTCCCAAGACTAGGAATCGGCCCCCTCGTAAACCACAGTCTTAGTGTCAAAATCAGGAAGTCACACAGAGTGGAAGCTCTCCTGGACAGAAAGTTGGCTTCTTGCCAGGCCAGATATGTTTTTATTCTTACCTACAAAAGGAGACTCTATGGCCTACCTCTTGACACCCAGAATGCAATGCCTCTAAGACCGGTTTGTTTGTTTGTTTGTTTGTTTTGTTGCAAAACAATCATAGAAACATCAAAAGTATGGCCCCTGCTTCAGTCTGTCTTTCCAGCTTTGTACTCATACAATATCACAGTTAAATATAAGTCCAATCCAGAGACCTGAGGGTGGGGAGTCTTGGAACTGGGATGTGAACACTCTACCCTCTTCAGTACAGAAAAGGCAAGTAAGGGACTGGAGAGATAGCTCAGAGGTTAAGAGTACCAACTGCAGACGGGCGGTGGTGGCGCACGCCTTTAATCCCAGCACTTGGGAGGCAGAGGCAGGCGGATTTCTGAGTTCGAGGCCAGCCTGGTCTACAGAGTGAGTTCCAGGACAGCCAGGGCTACACAGAGAAACCCTGTCTCGAAAAAACCAAAAAAAAAAAAAAAAAAAAAAGAGTACCAACTGCTCTCCCAAAGGTCCTGAGTTCAATTCCCAGCAACCACATGTTGGTTCACAACCGTCTATAACGGGATTTGGTGCCTTCTTCTGGTGTGTCTGAAGACAGCTAAATAAAATAAATAAATCTTTTTTTATTAAAGGCAAGTAAGGTGGACACTGGGAGCAAATCTACTAAACTCGTCACTGATCCCAAATTCTGTCATCTTACCTCTAGCAATGACGACAAGCCTGTGTAAAGTAACTCTTTGCAAAGCATTCTTTATGCTCTCCATCTATCTAGTGTGATCCCTGGACAGTTGTGGGTCAGGGAAAGTTACTGATTTGTTTCTGTTTGCTTGATGTCATTGAGAAATGTCCCCTTCACTCTGCTGCAGCACAGAACAGTGTCTGTTTATCTTGATGAGATTCCCCAAGGAGCTTCTAAACCATCCGGGTCCCTGTAAGTGATAGTTGGTAACATTGTTGTTTGAAATGCATTGTACGGTTTACTCATTTCTGAAAACTAATACACGGAACGAAAACACCCCCATTTTTTCCATTCACTTCCAAAAACAGAGAGTTTACTGTCTTGAGGAAAAACACGTTCGTGGCCTCTTGCCTTGAAGCCAATAATGTACCACACAGAAGAGTCCCGGTGTGGATGACCAGTCTATCTTTTTCAAGATATCCTCTTTCTTATCTTTCATTCAGTTGTCTTGAAACTCCCAAAGTCTCTGGAGTAATCCCTCTGCATGAAACAGAAGATCTTTGTGTCTCTCAGCAGAACCCTGGCCCAAAGAAACAGCAGCCCCTCCTTCAAAGTCAGCTCTCAGAACCAAGACCGATTTGGATATATAAATATTCATTTGTACAGGGCATCAAGTACCCATTACATAGCCCACCTGTTGATTTCAGATTTTAACTTTGGAAGATCAGATCATTGTATTCATGTCTCTGCCTTCAGTGGAGACTCTGTGGAGTCATTCCTAATCTAGAGAGACTGATTGTAACTTGCAAATGACACGAGACACTAAATAGCCATTTTCTTTGAAAATTAGTCCCCTCCCTGCTCCCATTACCTATCAAGACACTGATTGAAAAAGAAAGGTAGCTAAAAGGGGTGAAAGGCATCAGTTTCAGAAGCAAGATCTTACCAAGGTCCATATCAACTCAGAAAAAATATTTACTCAAAATGTTAATTGAGGAGGCAGCTTCAGCCCAGTAATGTAGCATGTACTGACATGAGCAGACCAGGCTTGCTCTCTCTCGCTCTCTCTCTCTCTTTTTTTTTCTCTTGCTCTCTCTCTCTTTCTCTCCTTCCCTCCCTCTTCTCTCCCTCTCCAAAGAAGGAAAGGAAATGGAGATAATTGTTCCCGTAATTCAATAGTTCCCTCTCCACCTGAATTATTAGAATAATTGCCTCTCACTGGTAGAGACTGGATTACAGGTTTAGTAGCTGTTCTGGGCTCAGATCCTAAGAACAGTCATCACAGTACAGTTATCTTCTCTTTCAACATTCCCGCTGTGAGTCCCATGCTGCTTCACAGTGTATCTATACCCCCCTCTTTCTTATGTCTTTAAATGCACTCTGATCCCAGCTTTCCTGTCTAATCCTAAATCCTCTACTTGTCTATCAAACAGAGGCAGGTCCCAGCTGGTACTGGCTGGTACGACTCCAAAAGAAGGTATTTAATGTGGGGGAAAAAACCAGAACCATTGATAATTATATGCCATTCCTACTGCTTTATAGGAAGTCAAAGAAGGAGTAAGAGAACGCACACAATGCTCATGTGCACATGCACACACACACACACACACACACACACAGAGCAGTGATTTCTTCCTGGAATTCTGCCTAGCTTGCTGCTTATGGTGTCTTTCAACTCCCTCCACCCCTCACCCCACAAAACACACTCCAGTGCAGGATTTCTGAACATTCTTGTTTTTCTGACCTAATTTCTGTCTTGTATTCTGCCTCTTAACATTCTCTCTCCCTCCCTCCCTCTCCCTTTCCCCCACCTCTCTCTCTCTCTCTCTCTCTCTCTCTCTCTCTCTCTCTCTCTCTTCCCCTCTCTCTCTCACACACACACTGTATTTCTAGTACGACCTAGTACTCATAACTAACGGCAGTTTAGCTCTAAGGCTCTCTAACTATGTGACTTCCAGTCACAGAGTCACCTATAAACTGCTGGGCAAGTTCTATCCCCCAGTAAATTAATCTGCAAAATGAGAATAGTAAAACATTTACCCCAAAGCACTGATTTGAAGGGTTAAATGTTAATGCAGTGCTTAGAAAAGATTGAAGCAAGGTGCTTTCCAGTCCACATCAGCTCTTGCTATTACGGACATGCCTCTGGGTGCTATATTACATTATTAAATCCTGATTCTACTAGCCATGTCTACAGTGCCTGTGTGGGTTACTCTACATCCCTACCACAAAATCCTGAGGAAACAACTTGGAAGGAAAGACTTGACTTGTAGGTTCCGAGTCTTTTCAGTCTATGATCAGCTGGTTTATGCCACTGCTTTTAAGGATATGGCAAGGCAGAAACATCATGGCTCAAAAGGAGACTATTCACCTCATGGCAGCTATGAAGCAGAAAGATGCAGAGAAAGGAAGAGGGCAGGGATAAGATGCACTCTTGAAAGGCTTCCCTCAGGTCTAGAAGCCAGGTAGTGATGATGCTCGCCTTTAATCCCTGTACTTGGGAGGCAGAGGCAGGTGGATTTCTGAGTTCGAGGCCAGCCTGGTCTACAGAGTGAGTTCTAGGACAGCCAGGGCTACACAGAGAAACCTTGTCTTGAAAAAAACAAACAAACAAACAAAAAGGCTTCCCTCGATGACCCACTTCTCCCAGGCCTCCTAATAATCCATTCAGCTATGAAATCATCAAGGATTCATCCATTGGTGAAGTAGGGCCTTCATGAGCCAGTCACCTTTCAAAAGCCTGCTAGCCTATAATCAAGCCTCTAAGGAGCATTTTTAAGTTCAAACCACAACATGTCTCTTCGGAGGAAGAGATATTCTTTCATTATTAAAATACCAAAGCTGAGCTGGGAAGACGGTTCGGTGGGCAGACTCCTCGAGCAAGCATAGGTGGCTGAATTTGGATCTCTAGATTCTACATTAAAAACTGGATGCAGTAGCTCACATCAGTTATTCTAACATTCCTATGGTTAGGACTGTGGAGACAGGAAAATCCCCAGGGCTCATGTGCCAGCTAGCCTAGTGTATGCAGCAGGGAACAAGAGACTCTTTTCTCAAACAAGGGATAAGGCAAAAGCCAAGACCCAAGGTTATCCTCTGATATACAATGCATGTCATGGTACATGCTGCCCTAAACACACACACACACACTCACACATCAGAGAGGAGAGTTTTGTTGTTTCCTTTCTTTCTTTCTTTCTTTCTTTCTTTCTTTCTTTCTTTCTTTTTCTTTCTTTCTTTCTTTCTTCTTTCTTTCTTAGAGAAGAAAAAGATATCAGAGCCAATTAGATGGTTATTGTCCTAAATAGCCCTTAATTGTAACTTGACACAACCTAGAGTTATCTGAGAGGGGGCACTTCAATCAAGAAATTGAATAGATCAGAATGACCTGTAGGGATGTCTGTGGGACACTAGCTTGATGATTAATTGATATAGACAGACCCAGCCCACTGTAAACAGTACCATCCCTGGGCAGGCAATGCTGGCCCATGTAGGAAAGTTCACCTACTGTGTAAGTAGCTGGGTATGCACCTTTGAATGAGCCCCAACGTAAGCCAGCAAGCTACATTCTTCTGTGATTCCCTCTTGCAAGCTCCTGTCCTGAGTTCCCTCAGTGATGGGTTATGACCTGGAAACAGAAGCCAATAATCCCTTTCCTTTAAAAATTGCTTTTGGTCATCAGATTTGTCACACTAAAGAAGGAAACAAGATCGGACCAGAGAGGAATGTCCTAGACAACGGGAACTGCGTACAAGGCACATGAATGTTGCCGAGGGAATCGTGTGCTTCAGATGCTGTGCAATTTGAGAGAGCAGGAGAGGCCTGCCTAGAAGAACAGGTCACGGATGGAGCTGACGCGTTCTGATTGATCCACAGCTTCCACGAAGCTGAGAAACCAAAGATCAGGGCATGGCACAGATGCTCAGATGAGGTTCACCATGTCTTTTCCTAAGCCCCAATCTCCCTAACACTGCAACCCTTTAAGACAGTTCCTCGTGTTGTGGTGACCCCCAATCATAATATCATTTCCATTGCTACTTCATAACTGTAATTTTACTGCTGTTAAGAATCGTGGTGTACTTTCAGAGCTGGGGGGGGGGGGGGTTGCTGGTGGGGTCGCGACCCACAAGTTGAGAACCGTGGTTCGTGGGCCGGTGACTGACAAACTTTAACGACAACAGAAATCTGAGACGTTTATTAAAGTATGGTGTTGCCTCTTTAAAGATTCTGACTCAGTACAACTGGGTTGCCCTCATTCACTGTACCTCCCCCCCCTCACCGGGGGCATATCGACTACATGTGGCTGCTTCTTGATTTGTTGTAGAATGTACAAGCTGCCTACCTAAAACTGACAACCAGAAAAAGTCGAATGTAGGTGTCTCCAGATCCATACTGAAGATAAGTTGGATAGCTTACTCTCTGAAAAGGAACGCAGCCTGCAGTCTCCTACTGAACCACTGCACAACCTAGTCATTGCTTGCAACATTGTATGCACAGCTGGCAACGGCTACAATAGAGATGGGGAAAGTTAGGTGGAGAAAAGCCCAGAACATTTGTGCTTCATTATATACAGAAAGCTTTAATAAAAGGCAGGACGCTCTTTTTTTTTTTTTTTTCAAAATATATGTCCCTTCTGAGTGCTACTGGCTGTGAAGTAATCCGAACGCAACCAAATACAAAGAGCACAGAATGAATTGCTGCTGAAAACAGTTACTGCACCCCAAGGCACTGGCCCTGTGATCTCAGCTCCCTGATTCTCATTAAAAACGCTACTTTCCAAGCTCCATTAATTGGGAAGTCTCAACATAGTTAGGGTGTCGTAGAAGACTCCACAGGCCTCTGAATACAATGCTTGTAGAGAAAGGATTTATCATCCTCCAGGCAAGCTCGATTCAACAAGTTTTTGCTGAGCACAATTAAGTACAAATGGGACATAAAGGAACTAGAAGATACAATCAGAAGCCGCCAAAGAGACTGGTACCTTTCGTGTGGAAAGGAGGCACAATCAAGACATAGACTTTGAAGGCCAGGGAAGAGAGGGTGGCATCAAACGCAAACTGTACTGTTGAGACTGCTTGTGCAATCGGAGCTCAGAAGTCCACACAGAAACAATTGAGGAGTAGCTCAGGGCCAGTTTTGCAGAAGATTTGAAAGGAGAGACTCATGTCCATGGTTCTGCCATTGAGTCTTGTATTTAACATGGCTTTTGTCCTCTTCAAAAATCTCTGAACCTGATATGTTGCTCCATTTTCCCCCATTGCCAGAGAAGATTGAATCATAAAGGCTTTGAGGTAATGACTGGGTTTAATCCATTGATGGATTTTTAATAGACTATTCGGAGGTGGTGGAACTACAGAAGGTGGAGCCTGGTTGAACTCTCTGGGGCCTATGTGTCCTGCCCTGGCCTCTTTCTGTTACTTCTCCGCTCTGGTCCTGTCCACCATGGTGTGAACGTCTTTGCATTGCCCTTCTTACCACAACACATTGAAACTGTGAGCCAAAATAACCTTCCTCCCTGAAGTTGTTTCTGTCTGTTATTTGGTCACAGCGTCAATTAAATCAACACATTAATGTACCCAGTGTTCTCTCTTACACACAATTTAACTCAAACCTTTTTGTTTTGTTTTGTTGTTTTGTTTTGTTTGGCTTTGTTTTTGAGTTTTAACCTAGAATTCAGTGACCTGCAGCAATTAGTTAGCATGTTAATCTCTCTGAGTTAAGAGATATAGTTGGGGGGCTAGAGAGATGGCTCAGAGGCTAAGAGCACTGGCTAATCTTCCAGAGGTCCTGAGTTCAATTCCCAGCAACCATATAGTGGCTCACAACCATCTATACTGACATCTGGTGCCCTCTTCTGGTCTGTAGACATACATGCAGGCAGAACAAGGTATAATAAATAAATAAATAAATAAATAAATAAATAAGTCTTAAAAGATCTTAAATCTGAGAGAGAGAGAGGGGGGCGGGAGAGAGAGAGAGAGTGTTGGTCCTTCAAAGAGAGTAAAAACCCAGATCACTACAAAGAGTGTATCCAGTGTACCCCTGTGTGCTACACCCAGACACTTTTTTTAAAGATTTATTTATTTATTTTATGCATATGAGTACATCACCATTGTTCTCTTCAGACACACCAGAAGAGGGCACCAGACCCCATTACAGATGGTTGTGAGCCACCATGTGGTTGCTGGGAATTGAATTCAGGACCTCTGGAAGAGCAGTCAGTGTTCTTAACCACCGTGCCATCTCTCCAGCCCACACCTAGACACTTAAGAGTCAGCTCCACATTGGCTCTGAAAAACACATGGTAAAGCCATGTTCAAGTAGAAACAGAATGTGAATCAGGTTACAATATCCCTGGTCCTATGCCGAGCACATAGCAGTAGGTACACAAGAAACATTGTCCACTTACCTGGTGGAAGCTCTGAGAGGCACGATTCCATTTTCCTCTAAGTGCCTACCGCAGGTAGACTACTGTAAGCTGTATAATTTATGTCATGCCATCTACAGTGGGCTCCATTCGTACCATTGATACTCAAGTGACCCCTTGAAGAAATACTAATGATCTATGCTTGTTTTTTAAAGTCACTATACTGACTGGTTTTATGTCAACTTGAAACAAACTAAATTCAACAGAGAAGAGAGAGCCTCATTTGAGGAAAATGCCTTCATAGGATACAGCTATAAGGCATTTCCTTAATTAATGATCAGCGGGGGAAGGCCAGCCAGTGGTGGGTAAGTCCACCCCTGAGCTGGTGGTCCTGGGTCCTGTAAAAAAGCAGGCTGAGCAAGCCACATAGAGCAAGTCAGTAAGCAGCATGCCTCTACTGCCTCTGCACCAGGAGCCTGCCCTGCTTGAGTTCCTGTCCCAACTTCCTTTGTAGATGAACTGTGATATGGAAGTATAAGTTGAATAGACTCTTTTCCTCCACTTCTTGCTTTTTAGGTCACGGTGTTTCCTTGCTGCAACAGAAATGTGACCTAAGATGGCCACGCAAGAACATAATGCTAGGTCTGTGGGCATATGCTTGAAATCTCAGATCTGGAGAAGTGGAGACAGGATCCTCGGTGCCCTCTGGCTAGCCAGTCTAGCTTAATTGGTGAGGTCCAGGACAGTAAGAAAAAGATGTGTTCCTGGGGAGGAGACTCAAGGTTGTTCTCTGGCCTACACACACTGCACACATGCAACTCAACAGTGAGCACATGTGTCTAGGTCCCTGCTTCTCTACCTCCCTGTTCTCTGTGTTCCCCCTGGTTTTGTGTTTATCTACTAATTGGCTGACTCCAGTTGCTTCTTACTGATTTAAAGGGCAGTGCAGAAAGAGTGATTCGAGTGTAAGCCACTGAAAGCTTAGGTCTACATTCCTGCGCTGCTTTCTGTGTTCTCTGTGACCGAATTACACCTCAATATCTACTCTCACCTTATGTCTCCAATCATGGCAAAGAAGGAGCCAGAAGCATCAAATCCTCAGAGAGAAGACATGTCATTCTCACCCATTCATTTGTGTTTATTGAGTCAGACAGTATTGCTTCTAGTCAAGAAAAAACTAGTTGCTTTAGTCTTTGTATTAAAAACTAAAGTTTTAATTGTGAAGGCACCATGGAGATAGCAGTCCCTATGTAGTATTTCTCAAACTGTGCAGCCTTTCAACCAGCTGCATGAATTGCACAGAATAACTGGGGAGAAGTCTTGAGTTTCAGCTTAGATTATTGGATCAGAACCTGGTTTTGTTTCTATCTATGTCCTGTTTCTTTCACAGGAATGACTGTTAACCAGAAACCAGAGCCTGCTAAGCAAATAGAGACCTGGGTAGCTTTAAGAGCCCAGGAGGTGATGACATTGACGTAGTCAATGTATCCTCTGCAATGTTCAGCTCAAGGCTCCCAGCTCAGGAAACTGTGTGCACCTAACCCACCTTCACCCTGCAGATTTCAGGCAATGCATTTATAGGTGAAAGTGAAAAAAAAAAACAAACTAAGAAGAAAATCAAGAAATTATAATCCAAGAAGTTCTACAAAGAAAGTTGAGCCCAGCAAAGACTACAACAGCAAGCTTATGGTTTTCTGCTGTCTCCTACTTGTGTTCGTTCCTAGACCAGTGGTTCTCAACCTTCCTAATAATTTCATAAATATAACTCCTTATGTCGTGGTGACCCCCAAACATAAAATTATTTTATTGCTACTTCATAACTGTAATTTTGCTGCCGTTGTGAATCATAATGTAAATATCTGTGTTTTCTAATGGTTGTAGGTGACCTCCATGAAAGGATCATTCGACCCCCAAAGGGGTCTCGACCCACAGGTTGAGAACCACTGCCTTAGGGCCTATTTGGGTTCAAAAGCCACTGTGTCTCTGGAAACATGAAGGGGTAAACTTGTTGCCTAATTTCTATTGAGAACATAGTAGAAATTTGGTTATAGGCTATAAAAATAACATTACTCTCCTACGTTTGCAAAGCAAATTAGATTCCAAACATTCTTTAATTATTTCTCTTATTTTATGAGATTATAGTATAATTACATCATTCTTTAGGGACAATATATCAGTGAAAATTTACATTGTTAGAGATGCTAAAATCGCCAGTTTGGGACTAATAAAGTAAACAGCAAACCAAGATTTAGCTATGTCTATAAAACAATTCTTTTCAAATACATTGAAGTCTCAAAAACCAGGTCAGGAGCCATTCTTCTGCTAGGATGTAAGAAATTTACAAATTCTTATTTTGGGGATGGATTTTTCCAAGTTGGTCTTAATCCCTACATACATAGTCAATGGCCAAAAAAAGAACTTTTTTTTTTTTTTAAAAACTGTGATTTGCCAGAATGAAAATTATCTCCCCTGAGTCAGTGTGTCTGAGTGTATACATGTTGTTAATAAATGCACCTGTCAATAGATTTGGTCCTGGGAGACATGTCATGTCTTAAATCACTTCCCGGATGTGTTCAAATCTGCCTGCCAAGCAAGGTTTGTTCTCAGCCACTGTGCCTTTGACCACAAGTAAAGATTCCACCATCTGCTTTCACACTAGGGAGATGCCGTTTGGATTCAGTGATGAAATAAAAAAATCCTATTCACATAAATCCAGCTCTTATTCTGTTACCCCAAGACATCTCCCGCTGAAACCACAAGAAAAAGAACTTCGTTAAATGAAAAGAAGAAATCTGAACATATGCTGCTCAAGAATATAGATACGGCCACCTACATATCTCCAAGCTATTAATATTCACATAGCCTTAGATTTTATGTGTTTATTGGCAATGAGAACTTCTTATTGTCAGGGCTTTGAAGCCATAATTTTATCAGGCACTGAAGGACCTGGTTGGGGAGGTGCCTTTATTTTTATAACTCCTTTTCCTCTTCAAGACTACTCATCACTAGTTCATTCAGCTGACTAAAATGAGAAAACGTGTGTATTAACACAGGAGACAAAAGAATTGAAGTCTGGATAGACGAAATACACTTTATAATCAGAGTGGGTAAAAGTAAACTCTGACTCTTTAAATTCTACTCTCCTGATGACTTCTCCTTTGGATCAAGAGGACACTGCTCAAAGGACAACTCATAGTCTTCAACATGGACCTCTGCTTTAGTCTCAGGGTCCTAGCCTTACCCTGGGGAGCTGAGTTCTGAGGCTCCGTTTTCCCTTAGCTCCTAGATCCAGAGTAGAAATTGATGGGTTGCCTCACGTCTCTTCAGCTCCTTACATTTCCCTGAAGCCACTCCAGAAGAGGGAAGCATGAACATGCTCTTCTCCTAAAGGACTTCTCTCTGCTTCTTTTTGCTGACTGCACCCACCAAGGCTTGAAAGGGGGTTAGAGAGTCCTAAGGTCCCTGGGACTCTGGATCAGATCATCCATTATCTTCTCATTGGGACATCGGCCCTAAAGGAAGTCTCAGGGAGATGAGGGATATAAGAGATGTCTCTACAGCTTCTTCTTGCCTTCTCCAAGCAAGAGCCTCTCCTTTGAAGACAGAATGTGACACTAGAGAAGCCTTCCTCCTCACACCTTTAAAACTTTATCAGCCCAATACTTTAGTGGCACACAGGCTAACGTTAGGGGTACTTCTCTGCCATCCCCACTTCTGACCATAGCACTACCGTTCTTTCAGGCTGAACATTCCAGGGTCTCAAGTCAAGTCAAATACGTGGTTGCCGCCATTTTTAACAGCTGTGCCTCTCCTGACGACTGTTTCCACCATGATTCAGACATTAATACCCACAGATGAGGATCCTAAGAGACTGTTCTTGGATTCTTTGATTTGCTTACCCACCGCTCCATCTCTGTTTCCAAATGCGTTAGCGTTCCCGCTAAAGCGTTGTCATGCTTCTTCACCAACTTCCTATAGCCTGTGGTCCGAAGACTTAAAGAGCACAGAATCTGAAGCTAGTCTGTCCGCATTCCAACTTGATCCCTCCGCTTAATAACTCTATTACTTTAGGCAAGTTCCTGAGCCCCTCTCTACCTCAGCATCCTTTTCCTAGAATCAGATAACACAGCATACACCCTACCAGACTGATCTGAGGATTAAACAGGTTAATACAGAACCATCTGGCATTTAATGAGCGTGAAGTAAGCCACGGCTCTTATTACTGTTTTTACTGAATGTGGTCCAAACGTCTAAGCCCAGCATCCATTGGCTGTACAGTGGATACCCCAGAACTGCACCTCTGAGACTCGAGATGCTATCCTGGGGCTCTCCGAGAGCTTCTGAAGCTAATTAGAACCACACTTAAAAGTGGTAAGCACGGTGGCCAATGCATCATTCTTTGCTCTAACAGAATGAAGATTTAATTTGAGACATGAGCCTAGAAGAAATACAAAAGGCTGGGAGGAAAGGTAGTTTTCTCCCCTCTGCTGCACCCAGGGACAGGTAGTTATGCTCTAAGAAGCCAGAAGGAGCGATCGGAACTGATTATATCCTAATGAGGCTGCCAAATCGGTTTTATTCTCCAACGCAGCATAATGACTGGTGAGTGTTATGGGCCCAGAGCCAAAATTATTTTCACTGGTAGCGATATCTGGGGTCAGGTGGGTCAGCCTCTGTGGGGACTACTTTGAGAACAGTCATCTTTCAAGCTGGGCTGGAAGCCTCACTCGGCACTGAAAAGAGAGTGATGGGTGTGGCGTGCTCAGGGAAGAGCTGATCCATGTGTGTCATCACAAAGGATTACAGACTGGAAACGATGAAAGGGAGAAGAAAGAAGGGCAAAGAGAACAGCACGAGTGCTGGTGGGATTAAGAGGACAGTGACTTTTCTAAGAGCACTGAAGAATGGAAGTCAAGTTGGCTGCCACGCGCCCCGTGCCTTCTAAAGACTCAAATACCCAAGACAAATAAGGTCTCGAAATAAAACCACAAGAACAACCCGCCTGTCTCCAGCAATACAATTTGTAAACGTTTGCTAATGAGCTTAGTGAAGGACCGAACAGAAAGAGCTGACGGATTAAGAACAGTGATCACGGTCCATACAAATTCCTGAAATTTTAGAGTCCTCTCAGGCTTCAGTCATAGCAAGTGGCTATGAAAGTCGCTTGAGACATCATCCCTCGGTGCTCTAGTTCGTTCTACCACTTGGAGAGCAAGGTAGGGTTAATATATGTGGTAGTCCCAGACAAGCCCCTCAGGTTTCCCAGAGTAACTTGAGCTCATCGCTGATTGGCTGGTTCTAAGGTAAGGCAAAAGGGTGGAGCTCTCAGGAGTGTCTACACTTATGTGGCTAGAGAAAGCTTTGAGCACATCTGATACACTTTGCAGCTATGATACTCCAAAAATTCCCAAGTAGTACTACTTGGCGGGTGTCCGGCAAGTACTCACCCACGGCCACACTTCGATGAAGAGAGACGGTGAAAGAGCTTCTCTTTCTGAGCTATTTTTTTTTTCTCCTGTGTGGAGAATGCACATGGAATTGGCTTCCTTTTCTCACCTAGAGTCTATACCAGGGACTAGACTCACAGGTCAGATTATCAAATAGGTTCCCTCCCACCCACGACGGAAATAAACGTGGGGAGGTGTGGAGGGGGTATCCCAGAGTGCACATTTGTTTTAGACAATAGTTTGCAGAAGCTGAGAAAAAAATGCACGAAATCTTGGGACTTTTAAATAGACATGGACTTAAAATGGACGAGAGGATTTTAAAATAAAGATGAATTTTAAACGGATGGGTGGCGACAGAGGGATGCGTTTGATGAAACAGGAAGACAGATCTTTAGAACAAAAGACCTTCTTTTGTTCCTCTAAGTTTTAGCTTTAGCTATTTCGAGGGTTGTGGTTGTTGACAATGAATATTTTTTGTGATTTGTTTGTCTGTTTAACAAATGTCTGACAAATGACAACGTAAATGAGGGAGGATTTATTTTGGCTCCCAGTCTCAGGAAATACAGTCTCCAGAGGTGGAGAAGGCTCGGTGGGGCTTTTGGTGGTGGGTATGTGTGGCTGGGCCTCCTGGAGTCTCCATAGATTAGGAAGCAGCGAGAGAATGGGTATGTTCAGCTGTCCTTCATTTCTTCCTCTTTTATTTTGCCTCAGCTCCCAAGTCCATGGGATGGTGCAGCTCACATTCAAGATGGATCCTCTCCCCTCAGTTTATCAACTCTGGAAGCCCCACCCCCATTCATTCTGTGGACCCAGAGGTGTGTCTCCAAGGTGATTCTGAATCCAGTCAAACTGACAGTAGAGATTCTCCATCCCAGTTTCACAAGACGGGCGCTCTAACCACTAAGCTACAAAGCTCTTCACAGTTTCCTAGATCAGTAAAGCAGTGGTGAGGTAGATTTGTTCCTGGTCTTTTACGACTAGAGCAATAACAGAGACCTTGCGAGCTTTTCTCTTAGCCCCTCACTCTTCCTCGTGGCCACAGGCTGTAGTCACAAAGCCACTGCAGACACCTGCCTGAACTAGAATCTGGCTCACTTTCTATATGCCTTCTCAGACTTTCTGTCTTTGCTTCCCTCTGCTAAACCCATAGAATTTGCATTTTGCTATTTTTCTATCTATACTACTGGGTAACTTGGCTCCAGGTGTTGAGGCTGCAAACGCAGAAACATCTGCCCATATAAAACCACAAAAATCCCAACGGGCTCTGTCTCAGACACAGGGTACCACTTAGGGTGGTCTCTTCTGGAAGGAAGATTCAAGGTACAAAATCATTCAAACTCCATTAATTTGGGTTTAATTAAAACTCTTCTCGGTGAAGAAAAACTCTTTACTAAAACCTCTTGATTTTTTTTTAATTAATAAGAAAATCTGAGAGGTTTCCTCCCTCAATACTTTCACTGTACATGGTTCAAATAGCCATGAGGGGAAAACTGTGTTTCTCAGATTCATTGCTGCCCTGGTTCACTCGATTCCACCAGTGATGATATGAGCTAGCACTGTAGACCAGGCTTTATGAATATCCACACGTATTCCGGCCTCCCACTGGAGAAGATGACTTCCTTCAAGCCACACAGTTGGGAAGGAAAACGGGTGGAGATGTGCACCTGACTCTTACTCCAAACCTGTACGTACACCTAACTGCTTCCCTCAACTTTAGCCAGCAACCATAGGTCACACGCTGAAGGCTAAAACCTAAAGCCATGGGGACTTGAGCATGGCCAGAGGAAAAACTCATCCAGAATTCTCTGGACGACTTCTCAGCAGTGTCTGTGTGATCGAAGGACCCCAGGACCGTACTACAGTCTCTCGTTTAATAAGCACAGCCTACCTCTTGCGTTGGGCCCCATTTTAAGCCCCATTTATCAATGGATGAAACAGAAAAAACAATGACCCTCAGTCTTCAGTTCCTACAATAAGGGATGCAGGAAGGAAGCTGAAATAGGAGGAAAGCAATGGACATCATCTTTACATTAAGCAATAGTGGCCACTACAAGTTGGGGGGAAAGCAAAACAAAGGAGACCATAACATAATGGTCTTATGGAGAAGACACTCAGGAAAGGAGAGTTTTGAGCCAACTTGAAGGAGCAGGTTTGTTCATTCATCAGGCTGTGTAGCCATCCTGAGGAAGAGTGGTCCAACTGGAGAGAGGAACTGGCTCAAAGTCCCAGTGGCACATCCAAGGTACAGTGCTGAGCCCTGTCTGGGCAGAAAGGACGGTGATACAAAATGTCAGTGGAGAGTTACAATAACCAGAAGGCCATACACAGGGGCGCTGTGGGACGTACAGTCCTATAGTGGATTTCCCCACGCCTGCTAGGACCTCAAAATCTCTCATCCTGTTGGTTTCAGGACTTCAAACAAACAAACAAAAAAAAAATAGTAATGTAACCAAGGTGACAGTTTATCAGGCTATTCCTATGTCCCAGTCTAATAGCATGCACTCAACTCAGACTTCCTAGGAACTGGTGATTCGAATCTAGAACACATAAAACTCCCGATGTCTTGTGCCATCTGCAGCTGCAGCCTCTGTGTGCTTCTTTCTCTGCAAATCTAAGTCTCTTGTGACCTCCTGTTTGTTCCAGGAAGCATCAATTGCAGGTGTCTCCGATGCTAGCCTCCAGGAAGACCTCAGGGCTTTTGCATAGTTCCTGAGACCCATGTATCCCAGTCTGGGTGATTTTATTCCTTACATCTGAGCTCTGGCTGTTGTTCTGATACCCAAGATCCTCTAGGACTCGGATAGTCCTTTGGCATTGTCAACTTCAGCCTGGCTCACAGTGACCCTGATGTCCCTTGCTACAATCCTCATGAGTCAGAGTGCCCTGTCCATCTGAGGGAATCGACTTGTTCTCTAGGACTTGGATTCTCTCTTGAGGTCTGGAGAATCTTCCGAACAGCATTTCTGGTTTGCTGGGCTGGACTTTCTTCTGAGGTGTATCCTAACTTACTCCATGCTTACCGGGCTCCATCATCTTAGCCACTGTGGATTCCTATCCATGATGTTATCCCTAGAGGCTTCTGGCAGAATTTTGGGAAGTGATTTGAAGAGCCACAGAGGGATAGACTGTTTGTCCATACTGATGCTGTTTTGGGTCAGTCAAGGTGGATCTGAGATGCATGGCTGGACTGGGGAGTCCTGGTATGACTTGGGTGAATTTGAGGGCTGTCACTCAAGGTGGATCTGAGATGCCAGTCCTGGAGTGACTGAGAAACAGGACTGATATGAGATATACCATCTGTACTCCTGACTGGTTAATGCTTCAAATATCCTTCTTGAAGTTAATATAAAGAATATTTTTCTCTTTTAATACCAACATTCACACATGATTCTTGTTTTTAAAATTCAGGTAATTCTGAATCTTATAAGATAGACGCTCCCTCCACTTTCCTGGTCTCCGGGCCTGCTCAGCCCCACTGTACAGCAGGAAACACTCTTACAGTTTGCTATGTACAGTTTTTCCTTTTGAGATTATAAAACAATTCCAACATTTTTCCGTTCCCTTTCCTCCCTCCAAATCCTCACATATACTCCTTCTGAATACTCTCCTTCAAATTCATGGTCTCTTCTTTCACCAAGTGTTATTGCAAGCACAAATGTATATACATTCATTATACATACATATATATGTATAATGTATATATTATATACACATGTATATGTATGTGTGCATTATATATGTCTGTATGTATGTATTGTATTTACATATATATGTATGTATATATTATATATACATATATATTATTTATATATATATATATAATTCTTAAATATAATCTGTTCAGTTAACAGTTATTTTCCCTATCAATATACAAATTCCTATAACTTTTCCTATGTGCCCAGCTCTGCAATTCGTTTTTCTTTTGGAAATTAAGCAGTATAACACAGCCCCATATCATGGGAACATCGACACACCCATCTCAATGTGTCTTAACAACTCTTTCATTTGATCACTTGAACACATTCCATGTCTAGTTGGTTTAATCACATGTAAGTATCAGACAGGGTCTCTTTCCCAATGTAAAGCCATTCTTGACCTTGTAATTAACATTCCGATGCATGCATCTTTGAACACAAATGTAACTCAACAGATTAAATCCCAGGATGTGAACTTGCAGATAGCCACTCTCATCCCTTCTATCAACGGTTTATTGGTGAATGAAGAGGTTTGCTTTGTGAATCTTTTCACACATTACAGTGTCCAAGAGAAGGAGACGGAACTACCAATAGGAGCTAATGACATCAATCAATTCAGAGCTGAAGCAGATCAAATCCTGAACAGGTTATTGGGCAATGAGCAAATTCAAAGCTAAGTCAGGGCCCAAGAGTGATCCCAGATGAGGTACAGGCTTGTATTATGACTAGTTACTATAAGACAGCTCCTCTTCGGAAATACCCACATATGTAGGTGGGGAAAAGGAGACTCTGTGGTGTAAAGAAGCTGTGTCAGGCTATGTGGGCATGGGTGTGTGAAGTCTCAGTGCCCCGAGTACATGCTACCAGTATCATCAATCTTCACTCTTCGCAGCAAGCAAAGAGGAGCTTCCTGCTTCCTGTGTGCTGTAGAGGTGACATAGCCGCATGCTCCCAGAGCCTCTTTGTTTAAGCAAACACTAAGTTCATTGCAACAGTCATGTGAGGGAACATAGCAAGCCCACAGACAGGGCCACTGTGTTTGAAAGTTGAACATTTGTGTAAAAGTCAACTCTTTCTTATAGTTTTGGACTTTTATAAACATACTTTACGTGGTGAAAATAGGATGCCAGACTTTACTATTAATATCTTAACAAAAAGTGGAAGAAAGATCTTGGATAAATTCGGATATTTTTTCATCAGTTCCACAGTGATTTTCTAAGTGAAAGGGAATGGTCATTCCAGGATCTGCCACTAGAGGGCACTGATGCAAAACCCAATCAGTCTCACAATGTATCTGACTTGTAAAAAATATCATTGAATAGTATGCCCTCACCTCCTTCACGTGAGCAAAACTTTGAATACATCTATGTCACCCTAGAATTGGCTGGAAACACAAAGTATGCCACATGCAATCATGATATAGGTGTGTGTTTCCAGATTGGTGTATGTAAAATGTCTTATTAAAAGTAACCATGTAGCTAGGTGGTGGAGTAGTGCACACTTTTAATCCCAGCACTAGGGAGGCAGAGACAGGTAGGATCTCTGTGAGTTCAAAACCAGCCTGGTCTACATAGAAAGTTCCAGGACAGTCAGGGCTAAGTAACCCTGTCTCAAATATAAATGTGTTTGTATATATGTATGTGAAATATATAAATATGTATGTATGTGTATATATTATATATACATATATTATATATGTGTATATATTATATATCATATAATTATATATAATAACACAAATAATTCAATTATTGTATTATAATTGAAAATAAAAGGGAACCCAGAACATGTGCAGAATAACCATGCCTTCGTGTCTTCAGCTCACGTCTAAGTATTTTCTAGTTTCCACTCTTTATCACCCCTTTGGGTTTGGCTTTTAACAAGCTCCAGTGAGGCTGTACTGCAAACAAGGTGTCTGAACAAGGGCTGCCTTCCAACCCCAGCTTTTCTATGTGATAATTTCATGATCTTCAGAAAGCCTCGGTTCCCTCGCCTGTAGAACGGAGGCAGTCTGAGCTTGCAAAGCCTTTCATGGTGTGTAAGGCTGTTCTGACACAATCTGGGTGACCACTTCAAGGCTGGCGTTCAAGGGGATTACATGGAAAATTCGTGGTCACTATGATGCTAAAATAAAGAACTATCACTGTTCTACAGAAAAGACACGGAAACTGTCATATATGTCAAAGGTCACACACAGAGCTAATAAATAACAAGAAGGCATATAAAGTCCATGTTATTTTTACTTTCCACGCTGCCTTCCTTTGGAGGACAGACAGAAACTATGCTAAACTTTGCACATCTAAGGTTGACAAACGTGATAGGTACCTGTAAGAGTTAATATAGATATTCTCCTTGACAGCTCTAAAACATCACCTGTAAGACACACCTGTGTGTGGTTACCCAGAAGGATTTTCTGGCTTACATTAACTGAATTGAGGAGACCCATCCTACATATGAGACATATAAGAGGACCCTAAGGAGAATCTGTTTTGGTTTTTGCCTGCTTGCTTTGTGTCCTGTTCAGGTGTTCATCTACCCTACTGCTGCTACTGCTGTTGCCGACCTTCCATGAGCATCTTCAAACTTCCAACATGGGCTGAAGACTAGAGACCCTCCAGGAATAATTCTCCAGTCCTTCAGGGACAGATTAGGACTGAGCAGACATCCATTCTCTTGGACTGAACAACCTGCTGGGTCTCATTTTTTCCAGCATGAAGACAGTAATGTTGGCCTCTACCCTGCCTGTATTGAGTAAGTCAACCTAGTCAAGGCCTTGTTAATATATCTTCCTTCTGTTGGGTCCGTTCCTCCAGGGAACCCTGACGGATACAGCTCCCAGGAACTGCATGGGGAAACACATGAATACACACGCAAAACAGGCTCTAGGGTGTCGGGAGATGTGAAATACAATTTACTTTGAAAGATCCAAAGAACTTTACAAAGCAAAGAATTGCTATCTGGATTATAACTATTAACCCCACTATGATCAGTTGCATCAGAAGTCATATGGTGGCGAGACACACAGACTGTAATCCAATAAAAAAAAAAAAAAAAAAAGAAAAGGAAAGAAACATTACTTCAAAGAAAAGTAACCATACCAAGGAACAGGCAACCCAAGAGTTTCTGAGCTGGGACAAGGACTGAAAAGGGGCCCTGAGACACATTCACAGGTGGTCCAGGACCCAGAAGGTAGCCAGCCACACATCGGTGAAGAAGGACATGTGAGTGACAGGGTCGCAGGAGCCTGGCTCTGCTGACAACATAAGGTTTCAGAAGGGAAACATCTAGCCCAGAAAGCACTCCTGGGAAGTCTGAACCCCAAGTGGCCTTAGCCCTGGAACCAAAGAGAAAAATGATTATTGCTTGTCTCTGAGCCGGCCCCTATCACAGCTCCTTGTAATCAGGATTGTCTTTGTATCTGCCGTACGGGTAGCTTGCTCAGTAACTCTTCACAGTCTCAAATCGAAAAGGCCCAACACCCCCGCCTCCACCAGCACAGGAAGAGGCCTTGCCAACATCTGTCCTGAAGCATCAACGTCAACTGCTTTGGGCAGCAGCCGCCCCAGAGCCCTGGGCCCTGTGTGTTCTTGTTGCACAGGCTGTGGGAAGCAGAGGCCGGCTGCTGCTTCAGACAGAAGCTAATTACAGCAACCTGAACCCGCCATGACTAACATGCTTATTTAATTTCAAATGTTTGTTTGTTGACCTACAGAAAACAAATATAGCGGCCTCCTGGGCCAGGCCTCTTCTGGGGCCCTGGGAGTAGAGTCTGTGTGCAGAGCAATTACGCAGGCCTGAGTCTAGGCAGGGGTTGGGTTGCGTGGCAATACCTGGAACGGAATCCACTTGGAAAGACGTCAATTCTGTGGGGAATGTGGTTCAACTTGGGCATGACATGAAAGGCAGGAAGCAGGCCGCGGGAAGGCCATGGCCAGTGAAGTCTCTCCAGCGTGGTTAATTTCTGGTAACGGTGATCGCTTCCTTCACCGAGACCTGACTCTGCCTCACGTCCTCTGCACACGAGCATATCTCTCCCACCTGACTTTGTGAGATAAGTTGGTGGGGTTTTTTGTTTGTTTTGTTTTGTTTTTCCAATTTCAGGTTAAAAAGCAAAACGCTGAGCCTCTAAACATTTAAATAACCGGCCTGAGGTCATGTGGTAAGAGTAACACAGGTTCAGGACTTCTAACTCAAAAATCCAAAAAATCTAAAAAGCACCCCAAATTGATTTTTTTTTTTTTGATAGCACAACTGGAAAATTTCACACCTGACTTCATGTGGTCACTGTAACAGTACAGGCCCCATTCTGTAAAATGATCTTCAGGCTATGCACACAAAGTGTACGAAAAACAACGGAATTTTGTATTTGGACTTCAATCTCATCCCCAAGATATTTCATTATGCTTGAGAAAATACCCCTAGCCACCATTTTTAAAATATGAAATCATTTTAGCCCCAAGAACTTTGACTGAAGAATACTTAATGTGCATTTGTAGAAATTCGTCAGGTGCACACCATAGCTTTTTTTTAAAAATATACTTTATTTAAAGATTTGTTTATTTTATGTATATGAGTACACTGTTGCTGTCTCCAGACACACCAGAAGTGGGTATCAGATCCCATTACAGACGGTTGTGAGTCACCATGTGGTTGCTAAGAATTGAACTCAGGACCTCTGGAAGAGGAGTCAGTGTTCTTAACCACTGAGCCATCTCTCCAGCCCCTGACATACCATAACTTTTAAGTGAGCACTTAAATACAGAATCACTTGGTATTATGTTAGTCCTCATGCTAACTCTGTGAGGTGAAGATTATCATAAACCCTCCTTCTGGTTGAGGAGACCGAGGGTCAGAGATATTAAGTAAGTTATATAAGAAGAAGAGATTCAAAATGCTCAGCCTTACTGCTGCAGCTGAGCCTGGAATCACTCTGCAGAGCCAGTTCTGTGAACGAGATTTTATAAAATCATACAGTGTGAAACTGTGATTTAAACCTAGCCTGTCTGGCTCCAGGGCCTATACGTCTTTCCAACTCAAGGTTATTCAAGTCTCCAGATGCTACTGTTGTCTGAGAGGTAGCAAGAGCTTTCAAGCCCACTGCGCCTCTAAGGAGGCTGCTCTAATCCAAGTGTGATCCAAGCAAACCTCAAACAGAGCCAGGAGGAAACGAGAAATGGGCACAAGAAAGTCAGAGCTAAGACGACCTACCCCCTGAAACACATCTCTGACATCACTCAAGTATCCCAGAGGCCTGGTGAGAGTCCATCCAAGCCCATGGGCCCAGAGAGGGCTTCAGTTATCAAGAACAGTGTTCATGACTGCTAACGTCTGCTGAGCATCAGTTAGGGACATGACATTGTTCAAAGCCCCACCATGCCTTCTTCCATCTGTTATGTTCCCATTTTATATTCAAGACAAGTGAGGCTCAATGAAGGGCTAGAAGCCCTAACAAAGGTCCTCGGAGAAGAAGCAACATCAGATTGGAGTAGATCTCACACTAGACGCCCCCAAGCCACACTGAAACAGCATAGTGATAGGGACTTACCTAATGTCCAGTTTGTTAAACTTAGTCACCTACAAAATGAGCCTATCCATTCCTTTATAATAAGTATAAAGTGTAGTAAGAAAGGTCTTTTAAAAAAATGTCAAAGACAGATATGGTAACTCATGTTTTTTATCCCAGCACTCAGGAAGCAGAGGCAGGAGGATCTCTGTGAGTTTGAGACTAGTCTGGTTCACAAAAAGACCTGTCTTTAAAAAAAAATTTTTTTAAAGTAAGTGAAGTTTTTAAGCTGTTACTAAACACATAGGCAAACCTTTTTTAAAAAGACACATTTTGGTTGTTAGCTATAATCAGTTAAACCCGCAAAATGTAGAATGGAAGTGTGAGTCACACACGGACGCGCATGCGCACCTCCACTAGCCTATCACCAAAGGAAGACTCTTCTCTGTGAAGAAGTATACAGGTGTGTTTCCTGAATAAATGAAATTCCACATGTCACGCACTGCTTTTCTTGAAAGCTGTCTTTGCTCCTAAAGAAATCCCCACAAGAGCTCATACGACTAGATACGGCTCTTGCTGATATTTCCTTAGTCATTAGTTATGAGTTAAGGGCAATTTAGAAGCAGCACCGGGGATCTTCATCACCAGAGGAGAGGGGCTCTTCCCCTCAGCACCCTTATCCCCAACAGGGGAAAAAAAAAGCTCACGTGAATCCAACAGCTTTGAGCAAAACTCAGGAAACACACTTAACCCACATTTGTTTAGATTGGAGTCACAATTTTTAAGAGGAAAAAAAGTGTTAGAAATATTTCTTCCCAGTCAATTCTGAGTGTTTTCATGTATCTAGCATCTTGTTATGAACAAAATGAATGTGGACTAAAGTCCACATATTTAGCCGTTCTGTGTGATGGGTTTATTACTCCATACGCTGCTAAGCCCAAGAGACCGCCATTTAATTAAATGCAGAGAAGTATTCATGGAGAGATTTCTAATTTACCTACTCTATGCCAAGAGTCTCAGAGGTCTCATTTCCGTTTAGAAATTTCTACTGCCGCAAAAAGAGGGATTAATGAAATTAACCAGCTTCTATCTTTCTTAAAACTGAATCGTATTCCTCCGTGAACTCTGGGTTTGGGGCAGAGGTCAAAAGTGCACCCTCTCTACAGGGAAACCCTCTTCCTCCATGATCCAGAACACACACCCACTAACCACATTCTTTAATTTTAAAATTCCATACAGAGATATCGCGGGCCTGTTGGAACCGCAGCGCCCAAACCTCTTAGGACCACACGTCTCCAGCCCCTCTGCAGTTTCCAGCCCCTCTGCCGAAAACCTTCTGCTGATAGACGAGGTCCACGTTCAGATCTGGAAAAAGCATCCCGCCCATCATGGGGGGAATATGACAGCGTTGTCAGCCTCAGGAGACATTTTTGACTTCCAGTCCTCCTGTGAGCTTGCTTGTCTTTCTATAAAAAGGCCAAAGGAATGTCTAGCTTCAGAGATACAGTGTTGAACAATTTAAAGCATGAGCCCAGGACACATCTTGACACATCTATTCTGGTCTCAACAGAGTCTCATTCTTAGAAGTCTTAGGTTTGAGGAGTTGCTTGTTTTTATTTTTTTGTTTGTTTGTTTGTTTGTTTTAGTTTTTGTTTAGTTTTAAGACAGGGACTCACTATGTAATGCTGGCTGACCTGTAACTTCCTAAGTAGACCAGACTGGTCTCAAACTAATGTTCTTCTGTCTCTGCCTCCTAAGTATCAACATGCTTTTTTGAAAGGCTTAGTTTTTGAACAAATTTGTTCATTAATCGTTCTATCAACCAAAGGGCTTTGTGTTACCAGTCAGCCTGCCTACAAACTGTAGTTATTATTGTTTCAAAAGGTCACATTTGAGGTCTTCTGATACTGTCACCTCACCAAGCAAGCCTCTGTTCTTGGGGTCACCCGAACTGCACCCCACCTTTGCTTCCCACAATGCCTTTCCTCAGTGAGGGCTGCATCACATCTTGCCTGATCTGCCATTGTCTCCCCAGAAAGATGTTCTCCCCAACAACAGAGAGCTTTGCACGCTGCTGAGAGGCTCCCCCTAAAAGACAGTTTCAGGTTCTGCTGTTCTTCCACTCAGAAGACTCCAGAAGCTGATGACTGCCCTGGATACCCTTTGATCTGCTTGAATCTCAAGCACCAAATGGTGACTGCCATCTGTTTCTCATCCTCTAGTGCACCCATATCCCTCCCTCAGCTTGCCAACATCCCAGGCTTAAGTCCGGAGGTGCCAAATCACCCTCCTGACTCTGCCTGTCAGAAGATGACTCTACCTCCATCTTTTCAAATGCTACCTTCTTCCTGAAGGCAATTCTAACCCCAGCCTACTTATCACTTCCAACAAGCATGCCTCGGATGTACGAACTGTTTTCTCATACGTCCACACTGTGCTTGACCCCTTCCACAAGATGCCACTCCTGGCATGGTGGTGAACTAGCTATAAATTTGCCCAAGCACCTTATTGGATCACAAGAAAATGTATATTTTTAAAACACGTAGGACAATCCCCTATCATGTGCGAATACTCAGGACATATTAGTGACTAGCCATGGGGGTAGACAAAAATATGTTTGTTCTGCTTTTGAGAAAATTTGGAAGATTTTTTTAAATTATCATATTTGCTAAGAAAAGAATTGGACAAAGCAGTATGCTAAATGGTTTGATAATATATAACATTCCAAATAAAATGGTAAACCACTGAGCCACCTTGCCCATAACCAGCAGATTTGACATTTCTAATGTGTGACATTGTCATTGTGAGTGTGGCGTTTTAATACAGCCCATCCCTCCGAAGCTAGCTAGCTTTGGGATACCCACCCTCATTCCTTTGTCCTTCCTGTGGTTTTTCTTTATAGGCCTTCTTTTTTTTTTTTTTTTTCTTGTAAACTCAAGTTGGTACTGAATTTTTGGCACTTAAAAATCCATCACTTTAAAAGGGAGGACAAAAGTAATAAACAGGTCCAGATTTGTGTTCAGTGCCCAAAAAAATATGCAGTTTCTCCACTTTAATCGGATCCAGCCAAATGGCCAGTCCAATGTATAACATATGTCCAGCCAACTGGCTGGAGTCCGTGTGTTTCGTTCCTTCTGTAGATTAATGAGATTATGGCATTGTTAAAAAGAAGCGGAAAAATGCTAATTTGACATCTACTATGATATACTTTACAGTTTGGGGGCTTTCTGCATTTTAAGACACTTTTAATTACTTTGTTATGCTGTGCCAATGAGGACCATATGCCCATTCTTGTCCCTCCACGGCTGTCTTCGCAGTCACCTGCGCATCCCCAGGCTGCACAGACGACAGAGAGACAGAGACCTTGCTTACGGTAGCCTCTGCTAGAAAAAGAAGAAAGCAGGTTTCTCCTTTACCCGTGCAGGAGCCCTATGCTTGGAGCTGTTTCTGAAGCAAAGAGTCATCACCTGTGCATTGGAAGCTCTTCATCTGAGGGACTGAAGTCTTTGGTTTGGTGAACTGACCATGAAAAGACTACTTTAAAATAGTAACAGTCTGACTGCTTTGAAGAAGAAATGCACACAGCAATACTCACCCAGCCACCAGTATCCTCCTCTGTGACTTGGGGAGAACTGTGGTGTTACCCATACTGTGTACATTCTCTACATTGAAGAACGTGTTAGTGCTTCTGCATTTTTCGCTGGGCTGTGTGTTATTGCACTGCCCTGAAGGGTGTTGGGGATGATTGATGTGACGTCTGCTAACATGCAGGTTTTTATTCTGTCCTTTGCAAATGCTCTGGGCAACCCCTAAACTTAGCCCAGCAGAGCTATGCCTTCCCGCTTTGATCCTGCAGAAGGCCTTGTGTCATCGTCATCTGTTTTTGTGGTGGCAGGTTTAACGATGCCCGGGATAAAGGGCAGCATGATTTATCCCCTCCCGAGCTTTTCCTACGGATCTATCTGGAACTGACAGCTAGAATCTCAAAAAAAAAAAAAAAAAAA
>NW_021604622.1:4275325-4288011 GCF_004785775.1 Grammomys surdaster | reverse complement strand
ATATAAAATGCTGAGGACATAGTTCTAGGGACATGGTTGAGTCAGTGAGGCCTGGCCCAGCAAGCATGACAACCTAAGTTTGGCCCTCTAGTACCCATGTAAGTCATACATCTATAATCCTAGCACCAGGACAGGGAGACAGGCAAGTGCCCCAAAGCTCATTGGCCGATCAATCTAGAGGACTCAATGAGTCCACTACCAGTGAGAGACCGTGTCTAGAAACTAAGGTGAAGAGCAGCTAAGGACAACAGTTGATTTTGACCTCTGACCTCCACATACATGAACACATGGTGCACAACTGTATAAACCCACAGACAGAAAGAGGAAGGAGGCAGGTAGGCAGGCAGACTACTTATGCTAAATGAAAAATGACAGTGGCCGGACATTTATAAAGCACCTACTGTGTGCCAGCCATCATTCTAAGTACATCACCAAATGAACTCACTTAATCCTTCGCTGTAAGGCCAGTACTATTTCAGGCATCTCTTTCTTTCAGATAAAGAACAATGGAGGTACAGAAATGTTAAGCAGCCTGGCCAAGCTGAACACTGTTAGAATTATCATTTTAGCTGAAGAAGTCTGGGAGAAACCATGCTCTTTGCTACTACAGTACGCAAAGAAAAACATAAGTAAATCCAGCCATTCCGCCGAAAGTCTAAAAACTGAGTAAGGTCGGTCATGACTTCTCTTGAGCAATTGTTGAAGACGTTTGTTTACTACAAAGGCAATTTTAACATTTTAAAGGTTCCAAAATATAAAAGCGTGCATATATTTAGCTGAGTATCGGTGTTGATGGTGACCATTCAGCAAGGTAGTATACAGGAACACTGTGGGAAACAGGTCTACGCAGATGCGCTCACACCCACCCAGATGCCGAGCCGCTTCTCTTTGCCACCCAGCACCTGCTCCTTTCCCACGCAGGAAGCTGGTGCTTTCGCCTACCTGCTCTCTGGAGGACAACAGAAAGCCCCCACTTGTATGGAAATAGGCAGCCTCTGGGCACCAGCAGGCCTGGCACAGACTTGCAAGAAACAATGTTAACCCCAGGAACGGGAGGGGGAAAAAAAGGGAGCAGTGACCTAGGAACTGGAAAGCTACTGCAGAACATCCCCGGAGCACAAGCGCCACCCTGCCCAGGCAAGGGGAAAAGGAGGAACAGGGATGTGTCTTCTTTCTCTGGGACCTGCTGCAGCTCCGTGGAGATGCTAAAAGGACAAGTTCTGGTGAAGTAAGAGAGGGAATCACCCAGGGGATGTTTCCTGGTGTGGTGGGTGGTGGTCGCATGTGAGCTCCTGAGCAGAGCCGGACATGGCTTCAAATTCCACGTCGCCTCTTTCTGTGAGATGGTGGATCAGACTCTGCATCTGCTTATGCTTTGTTTACACCAGGTTTCCGTCAGTCCGTTAGTCACCTCCTGGTTGCCTCAACACTGAGTCTGACTGGATGACGACTCACAGGAGCTACCCCAGGTTGCCCTCCCCTTCTCATGTCTCCCTCAAAACCCCAGACAGAAATAACTCCTAAGAAACACGTTAGTTCTCACCTCGGGACCTTTGCGCCCTTTGATCCCTCTGCCTTTCCTTCCTCCTCCCTTTTGATTTAACCTCCCGAGCTCCTACCCAACCTTTGGGTTTCAGGTAATTGCATTTACTCTGAGAAGCCTCCCTGATTCTTTCCAACATGCTCTCAGGAACCATGTGCTTATCTCGGGGAACAATTATAACCTCACACCTTAAGGCTGCTGTAATATAGCACTGAGAACCAACACTGCGCTGCGTGTTTATTTCTCAGTACGTCAACCACTGTGTGTGCTGCAAACCTCTCCTGGGCACAAATGTGCCTTCCACATTGACGGCTCCGTGTTACATCTTCCCTACCTCCTGTATTTCACCTTCCTTCCAGCTAACAGGTAAGCCCCATGAGGGAAGGGCTTGTCATTGTCATGCCCCAGCTTAGTGTCTAGTACATACAATGAACTTTATAAATGTTGTTGATTCAATGCGTGTCTATGCACCCAAGGTTCCCCTTGTACAAAACTGAGGAAAATATAATGATAGCATTACAGAGCACCTAACGAGATAGAAATCAATGAGCAGAAGTGTACTCTGAGTTCCAGCTGTGTTTCTGACCAGCCTGTAAACTCTATGGAAGACTTTGTATTCCTTAGGTTGTCTACACATCCTTGTAGACACGCTGCTGTCTCCCTACCCTACTTGCAGTATTTTACTTCAGTTAAACATGTGTTTCCAGGTCTTTGTTAGTCAGTCGATAACTGTCTTAATTGTTAACCATAGGCTAGACACTCAAATGCATTATTCATACACCTCTTAGGATTCAAAATAATGAAATCTAGGTGAGTGTCACATCTGTGTTTGGCAGGCAGAGGTAGGAAGATCATTCCAAGTACGAGGCCAGTCTGATCTTGTAGGGAGTTCGGAGCCAGTTAGGGCTTCACCTGTTTCAAAGATAGATAGGTAGGTAGATAGATAGATAGATAGATAGATAGATAGAATCTTGTACACAACAGTCATAGTAATTTTTAATAATAGTCCATTCATAGTTCACCCTCTACCTCTCTCTCTATCTATCTATCTATCTATCTACACACACACACACACACAACACACACACACCATCTCTGAGAAACATCAAAACATTTTTAAAGGACAAAGGGTTAGCCAGCTACTCTATTCAGCCACAGAGGGATACCTGATGCCAGCTAGAAGTCAAATCGAGACAAAGACAGATGAGACGTGTCCTGGGGAAGTCCCCATCTATTGATAGGACTGGGCACAAGAACAATCATTCCACTAGTGGAACAGAGAAAAACTTGGGGTAGTACCACAGCCTCCCAGAAGAGGGAGTTAGAGAACAACCTAGTCAGAAATGGCGTTTTCGAGCGAGCTCTTTCCAAGACTGGGGCTCTCATTCTGGGTCCTAGGGGAAGATGGGATCTAGTTCATCAGCGGCTTTCCCATAAACACTGCTTCAATACATCATAAAGGCCAGATCTACTGAACAAAGAAGTCACTGAGGACATAGTCCTCATCTGAATATCTCACTGTCACCAAAGTCCACAAGGCAGGACTTGGAACTTGTCCAGCTGTGCTGACAGGACTCAGGATTTCTAAGCACTTGGTCATTCTGTTCCACCAGTACGGATGGATGGTTGTGTGAATGTGTGGCTGTATTTGTTTTTCTCCACAGGTTACTTTAAGTGCTGGCCTGGCCTTCACCTCTCGTGATACTTTGTTTTGTATCTTAAAAAATAAGACCCAAATAAGATTCAGAATGGTTTTTAAGTGCTAATAGAAAAAAACACAAGTTAATTAAGTGCAACAAAGTGCTACTTTATAATCTGAATGAGCACGTTTCTCTCTGTCCTAAGCATGGCTTCAGAGGAAAGCATATGAAGCGATCCATTGGCAGAGCCAGCCTTCTGAACAGGTGGCAGAACAGTCAACTAACAGCTGTAAGCCTCACACTCAGAAGGCTTCTGTGACCCACACCCTATCCCCACCGGCCAGCTTTGGACACTCCAGTCTCCCAAGGTAAAGAACATCACTGCTTCCAGTGACCGAAAACACTATTTCTCAAAACCATCAAATACAACCCAGGACATTCCAGACACTGAAGGCAACAGGCCTGGTGAAATCTAAGTCTTGGGACAAGTGAGTACTCCGGGGTGGTTTCAGCTCCCATGAGTGGGAACCCCAAAGACATTGATGCCTAGAGGAGCATATTGGTTTGCTAGGGCCACCAAGACAAAATACCATAAACTGAGTGGCTTCAACAACTGAACTGTATTTTCTCACCATCCCGCAGCCTCAGTTTCATATGGTTGTTACTTGGTGTGTGTGTGTCTTTGTCCTAACACCTTCTAAAGAGAACACAAGCCAGGGGATAGGGCTCACCTCATTTGACCTTTAGTTACTTCCATAGAGACCCTCCTTCTAAATACAGCCGTATTCTAAGGCAATAGGGGATAAGATTTCAACATGCGCACATGAGAAGGACAAAGTTCAGCTCAGAACAAGAAGTAGGGAGGAACTGTGAAATGAGGAGAGGAGGGATTCTATCAGGAACCTACCAGTGTAGGCAATAAAGTGGGTTTGGTCATAAAGGGTTGGGAATGGTGGTGGTGGAGGGCTCTGGCTACCACCTCCCCGTGGATGATTTTCAAGCGTCACTATCTAGCTGTGATGACCTGTCTCTCACTTTCCGCACTCACATTCCAAGTGGTTTACAGGACACGGGCTACTTGGAAAACCTGCCAACACCTTACCCAAACAAGAAAGTAGAAGCTGAACTCATCTCGCTTCTATTATTACTATCACCAACCTTCCAGGAATTTGCAGTCCCTCTGCCCCCGATCTAAACTATTACCAAGGTCCTTCGCTCTTAATTTCTTGTGTTTCTGGCATCTATCCCCCCCCCCCTTCTTGTGCCAAATGCCATCACATCTCCTCCAGCCCTTTATTCCAGGGACCACAGAAGATATCTCACAAGAGATCTCCTGCTGCTTGTCTTCGTGTTTAATCTTCCTGAGTGTTGCTCTTATGAACGTACCACTGCTCTAAAATGTTCCCGAGCTCCCCACTACAGCAGGAAAAGGTCTGAACTCTACAGTTTAGCATTCTGAGTCTCCACAGTCAGGCCCTGTGTCTGATCATCCACTCTTCCCCTAAACATCCTGAGGAAATGTGGAACCAAATGAATGGACACTCTGGTGCAACTCTCCATCCTACAAGATGACGCTTAAGTCAGCCCATTTCCTGCCACCTTGTCAATATAACAAGTGTGCTCCCGTGCCCAATGTTTCCTCCTTCGCCTCTTGAAATCCAGCCTGTCTCCTGCTTCTGTAATCAACCTGCTCCATCCACTCCTGGCATTTCCTGATTGTTGGGAGTATCTTACATCTGCTTCTCTCACTGGCAAGTACTACATCTTCTTATAGTTTCCACTGTTTATTCCTGTAAGCTGTCTCATTCTACAAGCATATGTGTGAGTGTCCCTTTCCCCACAAACTCCACAAAGGCGGACACTGTATAACCCTCATGACACATAATAACAGCCTCAAACTGCTAAGTACTCGTCACACGCCAGCCACTGTGCTATTTTCTAGTATTGTCTTATTTAATTAAAACACCAATCCTTTAAGGTAGGTACTATCATTATGCTCACTTTACAGATGTGGACATTGCAGGCTAAAAGGGTTAAATAATTTGCCCAAAAGTAACCTAACTAGGTAATTAATTAACCTAGTAAATGACAGAGCTAGGGGACCTGTACATCCCTGCTAATTGTGCCTTTACAGAGGAAGTATTTAACATATGTTTATGAATTAATTAATGCAGTGCTTGCTACCAAAATGAGCAGAATGTGTGGCCCCCATAGATATCCATATCCTAGTTCTAGGAACCTGTAGATACAGGAGATTAAATTTTGAAGAGGCGTCAGGGATGAAATTGACTCTAGGTTTCCTTTTTTTGTTTGTTTGTTTTTTCAAGACAGGGTTTCTCTGTGTAGCCCCGGCTGTCCTGGAACTCACTCTGTAGACCAGGCTAGCCTCAAACTCTCGAACTCAGAAATCCGCCTGCCTCTGCCTCTGCCTCTGCCTCCCAAGTGCTGGGATTAAAGGCGTGCGCCACCACCACGCAGGCGACTCTAGGTTTCCTAATCAGGGCACCTTAAAATAGGGAAATTATCCTTCATGTCGCTACCTGGATGGGCCCAATGCGATCATATGGGTCCCTAAGAGAGGATGAGGGAATCAAAGATAGCTCTCAAGATGACTCGATGTATGGATTTGAGATGTCATTGCTGATTCTTCGGAGGGAGGCAGGTGCCCTGGAAGACTAAGAAACAAATTTGGCCTGCAACCTAACACACTAAGACAGTGTCAGATTTCTAACCTACAGAAATGCAAGGTGATAAATTTGGTTATCATAATTTATCTAACGTGCACCGATCTTTTATGAAGGCAGCTGACTCGGGGCTGATTACGGATCCCCAGCCAGATCGAACCTATCGAAAGAACTGGCATTGACTGGCCCGGTGAAAACTGAGTAAGCTGTTCTCTTTAGAACCCAAACACCTGCCCCTACCTCCACAACAGTTCACTGTAGGCGGAGATTATGCCGCGCCCAGTATAACCTGTTTTCTGGGCTGTGCCTATCCTATTCGGCCCTCACAAAGTTGTTCTGAAAACGACTTTACCGAGAGATGAAACTAAGAGTCACATGTTAATGACAAAACTTCCTCAGGAAGATTGCTATTACAATCAAAACATGTATGGTATCCTTTTAAAATATCATGACTGGTGCTCCTTTTAAAATATCATTACTCCAAAGCACTTCCCATGTATTATGTCAGGAGTCTACGCCAGGCCTTAAGTGTGCCTAAGTGGCAGTTTCAAGTGCACGCCATGGTTTTTTGGATTGCAGTTTTTGAATTGATTCCAAGAATTTTATTCGTAAGATTCCCAAACAGCACTGTCAGGGGCAGAAAGTATCCTTCTGAAATGGGGGAAACTGCCAGGTCAGTATTGTAGTAAGTGATATGGAACAGGTCTGTGGCTACGCTCAGCTCCACACCCCTACTTGCTGAGCCAACACTGGCCCAGTGGTATTTAAGTAGGTGTGGGCTGTAATAGATTGGTGAGGCTGATGCTGGCATTCACATCCTATTTCTTATTGCTCATCCAGCTGCCTTTGCTGGATGTCAGTAATCACCAAGACCCTTTCCTCTCTGACCCTTCATTCTCCAATGAATAGAGGATACCTTGCTCTGAGCTAGTGTCAGTTTGTTGTTTATGTCCTATAGTCATGAAAACAAAATTAGCAACTATATGTGTGCGTGCGTGTATGTAAATACACGTGTGTGTGTGTGTGTGTGTGTGTGTGTATTCATTAACGTCTCTAGGAAGTAGCTTTCTCATGTATAGAATGACATTCAAAGATTTTGTTTGCTTGTGTCTTGCTTTTGCTGACCTCTGTGCAGCTAAGTGTGGCCTTGAACTCCGCATCTCCCGCTGAGAGGACTGGGAATTTTCTGTGGTGCTGAGGCCCATACCCAGAGCATAGTGCTTGCTAGGCAAGCAGTCTACCAAGCGAACAACATGCCCAGCCCCTGCGCACTTCTCTATGGGTGACGTTTACACAGTGACGCTTGTATTCCGGCAATAGAGTCAATAGCACATACAAGCACCTCCTCTTGTGAAGTTACGTGTGAGACTTCTGGGAGCCGTTCAGAAAAAGGGAAACAACTTTGCCCAAGGTCACATATTTGACGAAGGGCAGCCCGTTTGGAGACAGCTCACTGTATCTGGAAGGCCGTGTACTTTCCACCCTGCCGCGCTATCTCGGGTTTGTCCCGATTCCTTCAGAGTCCCCTGTTCCCATCCTCATGCCACCCACGAGAAGATAAAAACAGGACTGACTCCCCAGGAACTCTAGAGAAAACAAGAAAGCAAGGGATGTGGGGGAGGAAATACGGGCTCCCTGGAGCACTGGGTCTGTCCATGGGGGGAAGAAGCCGTTGCTCAGTTGCATCTTCTTGACTCCGCTGCACCCGGGCGCCACCGGAGCCGGTGGCCAGCAGGATGCTAACCGCAGGCAGGTGCGCTCAGCCCGGCAGTGCGCGTGCGCAGAGCTCCCCAGGACGCGCCCGCAGCCCCGCCCTTCGCTGCCGAGTGGAATCCCTCCCAGCTGGGCAGGAAAGCAGTTGTTTGCTTCCTGGTGGAGCGTTCCACTTGAAACGGTTCCACGAGGGCTGTTCTCGCCTCCGACTCCGGGAAGAACTGTAATTAACACAGCAACAAACGCCCACGACGCTAACTGGCAAAGGGAGTGTAACACGAGCCCCGCTGCTCCAACCGAATTGGGCCAATTGCTTGCCTTCCCTCCTTGCCTCCCCATTTGGTCTGTTTTGGTTCCGCACTCATCCAACTGGAGCGTTTCTTAAAACCTGTCAGTGGCTGGTGTTTGTGTTGGGAGTCGAACAGTTTCGCAGCCGTCGCTGGAGACGGTGCACGGCAGGCTGCCGGGCTGGGGACTCGCTGTCAGCTAGCATCGCGAAAGTCAGGTAGAAAAGTTCAGAGAGAGGCTAGAAGGATGCGAGGGAGGAGACAGCGGGGCCTCGCCCGCCTGCAGTTGTCTGTAGTTGGTCTGTAGTTGTCTGTAGTTGGTTCATCAGACCAAGACAAGTAGAACCGGTCTGCCCGCTCTCCAACCGGAGAGGGTGGGGCATCCCAACGCACCTGGCGGCTGCTGCGTCCCTGGGAGCAAGCAATGGGGCGACTGAAGAAGGGACAGGGGCGGGCTCCCAGGGGTGGAGTCGGGGGGAGTGTGTGCAAACAGTACTCAGGTCTGCAGGCGTGCGCATCTGGCGTTGCAGTGGCCAGGGTTCAAGGAATATTATGATTCTTTGATCTGTGTGTAAGTTGTGATGCTTTGGTTATATTTAACCTTGCATCTGCCAAGTACGGTCCACTGCCCAGCAGCTTCTTGAGAACTGGTTTTGGATAGAATCTCCAGGCTTGCTATAGAACTCTTTTCTGCCTTCAATAACATGACTCTTTGATCAGCGGCCTCTCCTGTCGGCTTACTTGGTTCAACGGTTGCCTAAAGGCATCTGGAGGTAGGGTGCAGTTCGTAGTGTGCCTAACAGGCATGAAGTCCTGAATCTGAAGATCCCACCACAGCGTAGACCTGGTATGCTAGCCTAGCCACTTCCCTAATCCCAGCACACCAGACTTGGAGGCTGGAAGATCCTAAATTCAAGGTCTTTGCCGACAAAGTGAGTTTGAAACCAGTCTGACCTTTGAAAGACCCCCCCATCAAAAACAAAAGAACAAATAACGTTGTACAAAGGGAGGTTGCTTTGGGAAATACTTCAACCTTGTTAAATGTCTGCATCTGTGTGATGCTTAGAAGTAGCTCTCTGGTAACAGACAATGAAGAGAGAAACAAAGAAGCCTGCTATGCAGTCCGGTGCTTAAGCACTGAGGCTAGAAGCCGAGCCAAAACCCAAACAAGAAAAATAAACATGAGGTAATAGGACAAAAGTTACCCAAGGCCAAAATAAAGATCAGAAAAGCAGCTTAAACAGCATGTGTTGCACATTTAGTGGTGTGTTTATAAAAAGATAAAGAGAGGAAAGGATATGTTTTATGAAGGTGTAGTCAGGTATCGGGGAAGGGGGTGCCTGGGACGGCCCATGCTGGCGCATCCTGTCCCCCCCACCCCAGGGACCAGCCACAGTCGGTTCAGTATAGAGCAGAGTTTATTCAGGGCATGGGATGGGGAGGGGAGTCAAGAGAGTAGTAGAGGCAGAGAAAGGCAGAGAGAGAGAGAGGGGGGTAGTGGCCCCCCCCCCCCCCCCGGGGGGGGGAGGGAATGGAGAGAGAGCAGGAGTAGAAAGAACAAGAGAGCAAGAGGAGGGGGCTAGCAGCCCCTTTTATAATGAGTCAGGAATACCTGGCTGTTTCCTGGTAACTGTAGGGTGGAGCTTAAACAGATGCTAACATTTTGTATATCACTATTCTGACTAGCTACTACCAAGTGTTTGTATGTCTACAAAGTCACGTGCATATATATATATATGTATATGTATATGTATATGTATATGTATATGTATATATGTGTGTGTGTGTGGTACTTTATGTATATACTTTATGTATACTTTGTTTAATATATATATATGTGTGTGTGTGTGTGTGTGTATACATACTTTGTACTAATAGTATATAGTACCTCACAAGTAGTAGGTGATTACTATTTATTAAGTGAATAGCAGGATCCTCTTATATTCTAGAAAGAAAAAAACTTAGCACTTTAGGCCAAGTCACATTTATCTGTTCAAAAATTAACTTTTTTCTCAATAACCAAGAGCCTATCTCTAAATGGTTTGTCATTTAAACCATTAATTATGTACATTAGGAATCACAGGTACACGATCCCATTTGACCATGATAAATATTAGGGGCCCAGAGCCACCACACTACTTAAGGAATTCTTCTGGATCCGCCCAGTCAGAATAACCCCCATGTAACTATTCCAGGCTCCTGGTACCCTCCCAGATCACTGTAACTTTTATAAAGCCGTTTTGTTCTTATGAGTTATTGATCTGTAAGCCAAATATTTTCGAGCTAGGCTTTACTCGGTGGACTGTAATAGCTTCAATTTATTCTGTCAAGTGCTCTGAGTTCCTTAACTAGACATTAATCATGTGAATTGTGTGGACTGAGTACCAGAGAAAAGCAGGGGTGGGGATCCCTCACCACTTGGTGATTAGAAAGATCATTACAATTTAAAAAATTCATTTACTTTTCCATCTGCTCACTTCCACCTATTCATTTATTTTTTTCCCATTTATTTTGATGGCGAATGACACTAAAACAGAGGATTTTTTTCCCACTGTTCTGTGACTGCTGTGCCCCCAAGGGCTTAGGATAGAGTCTGGAAAACAGCAAGTGCTCAGTAAGTATTTTTACTAGATCTGAATTGAATTGAGTTGCTGCTTACCTCAGCAAAGATTCTCATTATATAACGAACATGGACACTAATACCCATGTGTGCCCAATGCCAAAAATCTTTAACAAGCAATCTCCTTGTGCCTTCTCCTCACTATTAAAATCAGTACTGTCGGGATGATGCAACCGGTCGGGAGAGGCAACTGGTGACTGTAAGGAGAGGTGTGGGGAGCAGGGAAGACATCGAGTAGCAAATACAGAAGGCATGATGGAGCGAGAGAGACTAGACTGGAAAAAAAAAAGTAGCAAGACCAAACACCAAACTGAGAACAGCAGCATAGAATGTCAGTTGAACATTCTATGAGTTAAACATTTCTAAGTGGCAAGAAACCCGAGTTCCCGGTCCTCTATAATAACTGCAGCTAATACTTGCCGGGTGCATACTACAAGCCAGGCACTATCCCAGTTGTTTACAACGACCTAGTTCTCACACTGAAGTCAAAGGAGGCATTACTGTTGCCTCCATCACACAGATGAAAAACCCCCAGAGCTGATAGTGCACCAGGACCCAGAGATTCCAGTGCTTATAAGTGGAGACAGGAGTGTGTGTGTGTGAGGGAGGGAGGACAAACACAACGTGAATTTGATAGAGAAAAAAATGTCTAACAGAGGAGCCTGCCAAGCTATCTGTTGTTCCGTTGGACATGCTATTGGTTCACAGCCAGGGTCCCATTAGCTCGGCCTGTGGATCACCGTCAGCTTCAGGGACTAGGCAGTCCTCCTCAGTGGCCAGCTATGTCAGGCCCCTCTTGAGTGTCTGCACAAGAAGGCCAGGACAGAAGTTCCGGGAAGATAATGCTCCAAGCCCCAAGTCAATGAAGAATGGCAGTCAGTGGCTAATGTCCTGCTTCCTCTCGTGCAGCTTAGTGGAGACTCCTAGTTGTACCTGTGGGTTCCCTTTCTCCTGACCACCCTCTTTCTTAGCTTTGCACTCCTCTTTTCCTCATCTGTTTTCTGGAATCACCTAAATAAATTCCTTGTCTTAGGGTCTTTGGCTGTGGGGACCCAAATCAAATGCCACGTAACTGGAATTTAGCAACTAGACCCCTTAAGTTAATGATGTTAGTGATGTTAAGGACCACTAAAGACAACCAGAGGTGAGCGAGTTTACAGAGGTTATCGAGGGACTGAAGTAGTTCTGCATACACCTCACTCTAGTCTTCCTTTATTTCCTTCCCCTCCATCCATATTAGCAGACAATAGCATGGACGGGTAGCATTGAAAGAAATAGCTGAAGTCCCTGAGTCCATTCTACAGCTTTTCCTTCCCTTCCAATGGGGGCTCTCTCTACCCAGGATGAGTGAAGCTGTGCTAATACAGGGCATTCCAGTCACACTGTGTCTACTCTGTGGATCCAAAACACAAGTACATTCTCTCCCCAGCCCACAAAGAGAGGCCTCTGGCCACTGGCCACACAGTGGCTCCCAGCTTCCAACAGGGCATCGTAGTCACAGGCCCAGATTCCCACATGTCATGTCCTTCCCTCTCTCCATCGTCACCGACAGGAGAAGTGGGCAGAGATTAAGCACTATGTCATATTGTCTCTTAGACTGACTGCATATCTCCAGGTTCTTCTTGAGATACAGGTAGATACAAGAGTGAAAGATTAGACCCCAAAGAACGGCAGCTGGAGACAAGAAAACAGCAGCCAGCCAAACTGGAGTTTTCAGTTTTAAGTTATTCCTGTTTCAAAAGGACAGTTCAGAAGAGCCTATCTGAACATTTTACCTAGTAAATATGATGAGTGATCGGGTGTTACTAACGAATAATCAAGAAGAAGCTGCAAGTTTTCTTTGCTGCTCAGTTTTAGGTAAAAGCCAAACTTGCTTTCTTCTCAAATCTCCAGGAAGAGCTGAGCAGCAGATGCCCAAACTGGAGGACTCAATTCTCACTGTACTCCACGTGACTACTTTATCTGATACATTTGTTCAGCATCAGGCATCTTCACATTGAAAGAATTCAAAACCTATTTCAAATGAGGGCTCAGCAAACGGAGATCTGATGAAATTCCCCGGAGGAATATTGTTGGTAACTTTTACAAATAACGTTATTGGTTTGCAAAAGTCACCAGAGTGTTGTCATGGTTCTGGTAGAGCTAGACACTATACTCAGGAAAAAAAAGAAAGGAAGGAAGGAAGGGAGAGAGGGAGAG
>NW_021604622.1:4273385-4274925 GCF_004785775.1 Grammomys surdaster | reverse complement strand
GAGGGGAGGGGAGGGGAGAGGAGAGGAGAGGAGAGGAGAGGAGAGGAGAGGAGAGGAGAGGAGAGGAGAGGAGAGGAGAGGAGAGGAGAGGAGAGGAGAGGAGAGAAAAAGCTTTCATCAGCAGCGGTGTTGAGAGCCATAAAATTGATAATTAGATTTAGTGCAAACACCAGTGGGAGTTAGAAACCATGGGGATACAATCAGCTAATCTGGAACTGGTTAAAATCTTGGCATAGCCTGGGCACCAAAGGCTACCTTCTGCCGAGTAAACTAAGGGATAAAAGACCAGCAGGCTACAACGGCAACAGGTAATAATAAAGGAATCTCTTGTTCTTCCCCTCTGGCTTCTCTAATAATTTTTTTCCCAATCATGCAATGAGAAGGATTCAAATGCCACATTGCATGGAACTACACTATAGAAGATGTATATGGGAGATATGAGTACATTCATTAAAAGACATCAGTCAACAGTGGACAAAATAAACAATAGCAGAACAAAATAAACAATATACACTTTTAAAACTAAACATACTTGTTTACTCCAGGAGAAAATATAGCCTATTAAATCCACAAACTTACCGACTCCGGTTCTATTAATGTCATTGTTGGAGTTTCACCTTTCCTTCCGGTCTCCTAGTATCTCAACCTCTTTCCAAGACTGGAGGGACATGACCCACTAGCCCTGCCTCTCATTACTAATCTGAGAATGCCAAGCCCTTAACTGTTCAGTCCCTGAGTAGGTGGACTGACACACGCCAGCCATCTCCATTACCAGACAGATCCTGGAGACAGGTGACACTGGTGGTAGCAGTGATGGTGGCTGCGGTGGTCACTAGTGTTAACGATGCCAGGCATCTCAGCAGTGCAAACCGCAGCATCTGCTGTTAAGAGATAGCATCTCTGAAGCACGCTGTGGGCACTGGTCTCAACTTAGAGCTTCCCCACAGATTCGAGAGCTGTCCAATGTCTTACAAATAAAATTTCCAGCCTCTAAAATTCTCTAGGTTTCTTTGATATTACTCAATGATATTACTCAAGATATATTAAGAACTGTAAAATGATTTTTCAGCAATTATATCCATTATAATAAAATGAGAATGAAGTTTCATTTTTATCAAATCCCCTTTGGGATAAGGATGCTTGAAAGGCAGTCCATTTGCCACCAAGAAAATTAAGAGATGACACTAGGAGTCTACAACCTGTATTTCCTGAAAATCTAATTATGGGAAATGGTAGTGACAGCTTCCACTTATGAGCAATTCCTAATGCGCCATAACATCTTAAAAGCTTCTTAAAATTCTTTAATTATTTTGTAATTGGTGGGAAATGATCATGGTAGAGATAAATCCTTCTCAAAGGGCAGAACTTGTTTAAAAAATATGTCCCTCTCTGTCTATCTCTGTCTATCTCTATATCTGTCTCTCTGTCTCTGTCTCTGTCTCTCTCCTCTCTCTCTCTCTCTCTCTCTCTCTCTCTCTCTCTCTCTCTCTCTGTGTGTGTGTGTGTGTGTGTGTGTGTGTGTGTGTGTGTGTGTGTGTGT
>NW_021604622.1:4239369-4273375 GCF_004785775.1 Grammomys surdaster | reverse complement strand
TGTGTGTGTGTGTGTGTGTGTGTGTGTGTGTGTGTGTGTGTGTGTGTTACAGAGGAAAGAAGACGATGTCAGATTCCCTGGAGCTAGACTTAGAGTTGGTTGTGAACTCAGGACACAAGTGCTGAGAACCAAACTTGCGTCCTCCACAGGAGCAGAAAGCATTCTTAGTAACTGAATCATCTAAGGATAATATTTCAAGCATAATATATAAGAGAGGCCCGAGTGAAAAATTCAGGAAGGTGTGCAGGACAGCATGAATCGAGCGTAGGCCGGTTTTGTCGGAAGTCTTTTTACAAAATATACTACACTGTGTAATTTATAAGATCCCTCTAGGGAAAGTTACCAAAATTCTACCTGGAAGCAGTTTTGTTAAACAATCACCATCATCACTCTCATCACCATCATCATCCGAGCAAATGCGGCACCTCACCAGTGAGTTCCAGCACAATAAGAGCAGCAGGAGAGCTGCCTTTCATCAGAGGAGCAGGGTTCCCAGCACACTTTCCCTAAGTTCCCATTTTGACAGCAGTGGTCAATTATGATTTAGCACTTTGTAGATACCTCTCGGTTGTTCTTAGAGTGTTTTGCCAACAGCAATCAGAATTTCTTCTCATCGACCAGGTGAGATCAGTATCATGTTCATTTTAAAGACGAACAGAGTAGTGAATAAATACGCACAGAGAGTGAAGACCACTAATGTATCCCTCATGCAAGTCATTTCTGTTTTTCCTTCTACCATATTGAAAATATAAAAAATTTTTTCCTTCAAAACAAAATTTACCTCATTTTAACATCCTTCAAAAAAACAAATGGTGCAGAGTTCTTCTACTTTACAGACGAAATCCTGAGACTCACACACAGACACAAACACACTGCACATAACATCAGTGGTGGCCAGTTTTGTTGTCCTGGAAGTTCTACCTCAATCATGGATTCAGGGTTCAAAAATAACAGACCATAGCGCTGGGAGGTAGCTAAGGGGATAAAGGGTTCGTCATACAAGTGTGAGGACGGGTGTAGCACCCCGGCACCCACACAAATGCCAGCGGGAGTAGCATACCTCTTGTAATCTTAGTGTTTAAAAGGAAGACACAGAGGATCCCTGGGACAAGATGATTAGTTACACTAGCTGAGTTGGTAATCTGTGAGCTGACCCAGAAATCCTGCCTCGGTGAATAAGGTAGAGAGCAATTGAAGAAAACACCTGATATCAAGTGCTGTCCCCCACAAAACACACGAATGTGAGCTCGAGCTACCCAGTGAACATACATACACACATCCTCCCCACCCCACATATACCTGCAAAACTAAAACAAAATCTGGCCGGACAACAAGCAACCCCCTAGAATAAATCCCTTTCCAAAGGAAAGAAGTCCCCAAGCATCAGTGCCACATACTATAATAAGTTTTACAAAATCTATTCTAATCATGAATAGTTCTGAGCTTATTTTATTAGTGGCAGACCTGTGGACCACCAGTCCACTCATACAATTATGAAGACTATTTCAAGCAGAAAGAAATGGCATTGGGTACACATAAAAACAAGCAAAACTACAAGATCCCTTGATGACCTTTGGAGAACCCATCTCCTTGAGAATAATATGAGCTGATTGGCCTTTGAGAAGAGAAATTCAAAACTAGGCAATCACTTGAAGCAGGCTTGACCAAAACAGAATCAACTTAAACCCATTTACAAAAGTTTTCCTCACACAGGGTATTACTTCACAGAAAATGCAAAAATTAACTGTGTAAGTATGTTCTTTTTATTCCCTGTAATTATGCTTGACTTTATATTTTCTTTTCATGAGAAAAATGTCAACAACTGTGTATTTTATTTGTAATTTAATTGAATCATTAGGTAAATGTTAGCAATTATAGCAAAATATGAATAATAAAAAGAAAAAAGTTGTCAGATCATAGTCTGACCTCCTTTTCTTCCTTGCTGCATGAATTTTTGACTATATCAAAGCAAAATAAATCGGAATTAGTTGCATGCTATTTTCAATTCATCTAACTGACAATTAAGCTAAGTGAAGAAAATTTGGCCTTGAAGTGTATAGAATTATTCAACACTAAACAAAAAAGAGCTCGAGCTACCCAGTGTATCTTTAGTGACTAATTTGCAAATAATGGTTTATTACCTTGAAAAGCTGCTTTATAAACCTTATATTTGAATGGACACAGTTTAAAAGACGTGTCTTTCATTGCAAGCATGTTTTAGCAACTGGTCAAATTTTTGCTTTCTTTAGTTATATCTTATGGAAGTTTTCATCCGGGGAAAGCACCAGTTGGAGAAGTCAAACATGAGCTATAACAAAATTCTGCAAATAAAACATAACCTAAAAGCTTACACTGCAGTGATTTCAGCTGTAAGGGCATCCAAAAACCCAGGGCAGTACCTCCGTGGTAAACCTCCCTTCTATACTTCCTATGAGCTCTTGTCTGACTTTGCTTAAGAATCAAACCCAGAGCCTCCGTGATTCCATTCTAAAGCAACCCTATTCATCGCTCAAAGACTCCAACTTTGAGCAGAACAGTAGAACTTGAAATCTCTCTCTTTGCAGGAATACTGAAAGTAGTGCCATTCTATCACCAGGAAATTGTTTTGTTTTTGTTTTTTGTTTTTTGGGGGGAGGGGGTAGCCCAGCCTACTGGGTACCATTTGTGGAGACCCCGAAAGACCTTGTGACTGGTAGAAGCCCCAGGAGTGGCAACCAGTAGAAATTACCGACAGCCACGCCCTAGGACCCCGGAGGGCAGACAGCTCTGCCTTTCTCCTCTCAGCATCCAGAGCTACCTCATGGATACCAGCTGTTCACACCCTTAACCTTGCCTTCCTTCTTACTAAGCTCTGAGAAACCAAGTTGGCTAAAAGTAGCTGTTAAGTCACAGGTGAAGGTCCGTGTACCTACGCTATGGGTGGATGAAGACTCGTTGTGATGTGAATGAAGCAAGAGAGAGGTGCGGCTGGAAGTATGGTACTGCTACCACCATCTTGATATTCAGGGCTATTTAGCCTGCACCAATAATAATGGCAACTAACAGTTGATTGGATAACATACCCGGAGCTATTTAAATCTCAATACTTACAACAGCACCTTCAAGGAGACATTATTCCACGGTTCACAGGTTATAAAACAGAAGCAGGAAGAGGTTAAGTAACTCACTAGGATGGAAACCTCGTTTCTCTGACCTCGGAGCCTATTCATTTAACCATATCTTAATTAAATATGCAGTGTTTTAGCGTAGGTTCATCAGAAAGCAGAGCCCAAGGCAGAGGTAACATTTAATTAGGAAGTGTAGCCCCAGGAAACAGCAGTGATGAGGTGGAACAGGGAAGCAAGGAGGTCGGACACAGACACAGCACCTTAGGAGCCACCACTGGCTGCTATCGAACTCTCAATTTACAGCCTTCGCCATCAAGAAGTCACTTCAACTGTATCTTCTGTTGGGGGTAAAAGAAGCAGGATTTATCCGCTGATTCCTACTCTCTGATTCTCGGGGACTAACCCCGCTGCCACACATCTCCAAGTTGCCCTGGAATCCACTGCTGGAGTTGAGAGGCGTGTACTGGGGCAGAGGATAAAGGCAGCTTATACTTGAAATGAGTGAAGTACAATGTGGAGAGAGAGAGAGAGAGAGAGAGAGAGAGAGAGAGAGAGGGAGTGAGAAGGGAAGAGAGGAGGAGGAAGAGGAGGAGGAGGAGGAGGAGGGAGGGAAGGAGAGAGGGAGAGGAGAGGGAGAGAAGGAGAGGAAAGGGAGAGAGGGAGAGGAAAGGGAGAGAGGGAGAGGAAAGGGAGAGAGAGACAGAGGGAGAGAGAGAGAGGCTCTGTATGAGGGAGCTCACGAAAGTATCTCATGTTTTGTCTTATATGTGAAGTTAAAGGACACCTGAGAGGAGGAGGAGGAGAGGAGAAGAGGAACTGCTAGAGAAGGATAAGGGGTGACTGGGAGGTCTTAGGAGGGAATGAGAAGGGGCAGGGAGGAGGGAAAGAGGGTGGATACAGTCAAAATATGACACATACACATATGAAAGTGTCACAGAGAAGTTCGCTACTTTGCTTGCACATCAATATAATTTTAAAGCTGGGGGAAGATGCAAATTTGAGAAGAGAAGCTTAAGTCCCGGATCAGCACAGTGCCTGAGTCACAGAGCCGCTCAGGTGCGTTTCACTGGACAGACAGCTGTAGCTTCTTCCAAATATATTGACTCTGGTGGGTCACAAGTGGCCTGCAACTTACAAATTCTCCAGGGACAAGAGGAGTAACTTCAGATACTGGTGGGTCGTGGTTAAGATTAATGTGGTAATCACAGCATGGGTGACTGAATACTTCTATGACACCTATAAATTCAGTTAACTCCTCAGTAAATATCTATAGTTTAAGAACAAACGCTGGGGCTTCTGGGCTGGCAAGATGGTTTCGTGAGTAAAGGCTTTTTTGCTACCATGTTTGATGACCTAAGATATGAACCTACACTGTAGAGATAGATAACTCATTCCCACAAGTTGTTCTTTGACCTACACACACACACACACACACTCACACATTCACACATATACACATTCAAACACATACCATACATACACACACTCACTCATTGACACACATACCATACAAACACAAACATTCACACCCATACTCACACATACCACACACACACATTCACACACTCACAAACACACACATGTATACACACACAAACACACACTCAAGGACACCACAAACATACATTCACACACACACACTCACATACACACACAGTGACATGAACATACTCCCTTCCCCAGATCCCCAGATAAATGTAATTTAATTAAAAAAAAAAAAGGATCTCCCACTAACATACTCAGTCATGATACTGGATTTCCAAATGGAACAAAACATCATAAACCACATGAAACCACAGAGCAATGAGGCTTGGAAACCACTGATAACCCTGAGAAATCATCCCAAATCTTCCACAGGGCTTAGAGTAACACAGGTGTGGGTATACTCACACTAAAACAAAACCATCACATGGAGATAATATGTATACTATGACCTAACAATATTCATCTGTGAGGGAAATTCAGGACCACTCTGAGAACGACTGAGAAGTATTTCTTAGTTCTCCCCTTCAGTGTTCTAACCGTGTCCTGAACATGGACTCCCGCTGCTGCCCCTTTCATATTGCATACAGTTACCAGTTAGATGTCAATCCCCTCACCCCTGGAGTTGGCGGGACGGTTTCATAGACCTTTGGATCACTACAACATGCGCCCAAACACACAGTAGGTGCTCAAGAATTATGTCAAGAGGAAATGAGAGATGTGTCTAAAACATCAAGAATGGAGAGAGTAAGCAGACCAGAAGATGGGGGCGGAGGGGGCGTGGTTTCCCGCAGAGCTGAGTGCTAGCCAAGGTTATCAGTTGCGAAGTTGTTGGGGAGCTATCTGGCCACTGTATGATTTTCTTCACTAGCACCTAGCTTGGGAAGAGGAGGCAATTTTAAACCAAGTGTTGTAGATATTTGTTGGTTCGAAAGATCGGGATATTGAAATTTAATAGAAAGTTAAGTGATACTTCCTTTTTCCTGCGATCCACCAGAGATTCCAATGTATTAATAATAGATTAGAAGTATTTCCAGACCTTGGCCAAATAAGGTGGAGCACACCTTTAATCACAGCCCCTGGGAGGCAGAGGAAGGAAGACCGATAGTCAGTGAGGTTCTGTCTCAAAAATTAAAAAAGACGTTGTCTCGGTTATTTTTTCTGTTGCTGTTTTAAAACACCACAATCAAGGCAACTTCTAAAAGAGTTTAACTTGGCTTAGGGTTTCGAAGGCTTGGAGTCCACTGTGGTGGAGCAATGAAGCACTGAGAGCTCGCGTGTTGATCCACAGCTACAAGGCAGAAAGAACATTGAGAATAGCAAGGGTCTTTTGAAACCCCAAAGCCCATCCTAGTGACACACGTCCTCCAACAGTTCTACCAACTGGAGACTAAGTAGTCAAACATATGGGCCTTCGGGGGCCTTTGGGGGGGTCATTCTCATTTAAGCCACCACATAAATGAACAAACAGACAAGCATTTACAGATTCAAAACAGAGAGTTGAATTCATATCCAGGATCCTTTAAAAGATGGGCAAAATATATTCTGGTAGCCCTTAGCCCACAGCCCATCTCTAGGTAGGCCACAAAAGTAACAATGTTTCCTTTAAAAAAAAGTTTTCTAAAAGAAATTGTTATTCTTGAAGGTGGAGTGGAAATTTCATTTCCTATCACTTTTCTAGGAGAGAAAGATTGATAGTCACTACCTTCAAGCAGAATGAGGAACTCTCAGGAGGGCTGTAATTGGCAGAATTCTAAGATGGCCCTTCCAGGGACCCATACCCTTTCCTCCTAGAAGCTGATTCTCTGAGTAGGTGAAACATACAGCTATGGTGGCTGTTGTTCCCATGATATATTATATGACAAGAAGTATTCTTGCAGGTATGATTAAAGTCTCTGATCAGTGACATATTGAAAAGGCTAGATAAGTAGATCTCACCCAGTCAAATAAGCACTTCAAATCATGTCTAGTCTATGGGATCCACTCCTGCTGCTCTAGGAGGAAGCAAACAGCCCTGCTGTGGACTGTCTGAGAGGATCACACAGCAGCGAACTGTGGGTGGCCTCTGGAAGTTGAAAATGGTGCCCCATCTGGGGACCAACAAGGAAGTGGGGACACTGGATGGGAACTTCAGCCATACAATTGAAAGGAAATGAATTTTGCCAGTAAGGAACATGCTTGAAATCTTGGAATCTCAAATCCCAAATCTTGGAATCTCAGCCTGACACCATTATCAGAGGCTTTCATGAACTCCACTCAACCCTTGACCCGTAAAACTGCAGATGAATGTTTGAGCCGCTAAGATTACAACAATTATTTGCCCAGCAATAGGATGGAGATGGAGCCCTAGTGAGGTATGGTGAGAAATCCAGGAGGCATATTGTCCTTTCCATTAGGAGTGAAGAGTGACAAAGATCAGTGCTGAATTCTGACCCTGAGAAGTCTGATGTCGTAACTGTTGTCTGAAACCATTATCTGCCACTGCATGGGGACCAGAGAAGCTGTCAGGGTTTATTTAGGGCCAAGTTGTCCTGCAGAGATAGCTGGGTATGAGATTTCTTCAATGGACTCCACCCAGAAGAACTGCTTGCTGCTGTTAGGATTAGCAGTGTCCATCAGAGGCGAGAGGAGGCCAGCGTAAGGGGGTTCTGATGAGGGTCTGCTGAGCAGTGGAAGTGTCTGAGAACCCTCCCAGAAAGTTCTTTATAGATAAACAAGCATTGAGAGTCGTACACCTTGGACAATCGATCCTGATGGCTAGCTGATACATGAATACATTTAAGAATTGCCCACCCACAGGCACATTGGAAACATTCAGGCACTTTTGGTCATTAAAGACAAGGTGTGTGTGTGTGGGACTGCCACTGAAATGTAGTAGGCTAAAGTTAAGGATACTTACTATCCTATAATGCACAGGACAGCCCACAGTCAGAAAAGTCTGCATTCCAGCATTTGGATAGTGCTGAGATACCTGTAGTCACTCTTCAGTTTGCTTCAGGTGGGGCAGAGGCAACGGAGGGGGAGTGGGGAAAGGAGGCAGAGGATAAGAAAGGACCTTGCTGTTTTCTGAACCATCTATCATCAACTCAGCATGAGCAGCCAGCTTTGAATAGAATAGTACATGCAAATAGTCAGCTTTTTTAATACCCTACGTCTCTGCTAACCACACACGACTAGAAAAGCTACGGGAAGCTGCGCTCTCAGAGGGCAGAGGAGGGCTTGCGATGGAGTGCTTGAGCCTGCTGGAATAGAAAACCAATCAAGAGCTGGCCTGAGCTCTTCCTGCTGGATTCAACTGGTTTCACACGCCACTGTTGCAACAGTAACCAGCTCAGAAAGAAGACTTCAGAGCTGAAAGGTACTGCACTCAGAGGAGTCAGCTGTTACAACCAGGCAGATGGTTCAGTGAGAAAGCAGGAAAATTTATTCTGTCTCAGATTAAGGTCCCTATGAGCAGAGTCTGAGGCAAGGCCCTTGTATGTGCAAGGGAGTCAGTGAGGGAATGGGATGAGGCAAAAAGCCTTTCAATTCATTTCTCACAGCTGTAATAAGAAAGTACCATACACTGAATGGCTTAAAACAGGAAAATATTCTCAGTTTCTTCTGCTAAGGTGGAAGTCTGAAATCAAAAGTGTCTATATGTTGCTTCCTCCTGAGGGCATTTAATGATGGAGACTCTGCCCACACCTCTCTCCTGGTTTCTAGAACTAGCCAGCACTCTTTGTGGTTCCATGATTTGTGGATGTGTCCCTCTAGTCTCTGCTGCCATCTTATGTGTCATTTTTTTCTGTGTCCCTCTATACTATACAAAGGCACCTGTGATGCTGGAGTAGAGATCTACTCGACTCCAGTACTAATTATGTCTGCAAGAACCCTGTTTTCCAACTACATCACATCCCAATTTCATAGCAACATATTTGGGGCAAGGGTGTCACTCAACCCATAGCATCTCTTAAGCAAGGGAGAAATTTGACCAAGATAAGAGGTCAGCTTAGAACCCAAGCAGTATCACAGGCTCAACCCCTATTAAGGGAAAGAATGAGCAGATTTCCATAGCCAATAAATGGAATGCCCGTTGGATGTACCCTCCCAGGGGTCTAGCCTGGAACTCGGTGATACAGATGCCTGGACTCTGATCCAAAGTTACTGTCTCAGAAATCTATAGCAGTGCCCAAGATTTTGCATTTACAGCAGCTTCCTGGGCAGTATGAATGTCAAATGAGTTGACAGAACTCATGTGCTTGAACTTAGTGCTTGAGCTTGCTTGTTTACAGTTGGTAGAGCCGTGTTGGAAGTTTGTGGACCTAGGAGACAGAGCCTTTCTTATACACTGGGGAAGACTTTGACAGCTTGTTTCAACCTCCTGTCTCCTCCCTGCTTCTTGATCATGGATGCATTATGATGACCCACCTCACGCTCCTGCAGGCTATCATCCCTTCCTTGTTGTAGTAGTTTGAATGAAAATAGCCCCCTGGGCTCGTAGGGACTGTTACTATCAGGAGGTGTGGCCTTGTTGGGGTAGGAGTGGCTTTATTGGAGGAACTGCGTCACAGGGGGCGGGGCTTTGAGTTGTTAAATTTCAAGCTGCGTCTAGAGTAACATTTCTCCGGCCTACAGGTCCAGGTGTAGAACTCTCAGCTCCTTACTGCATGCCACTATGTCCTGCCATGATGACAAGGGACTAAACTTTTTAACTGTGAGCAAGCCCCCAATTAAATGTTGTCCTTTGTAAGAGTTGTCTTAGTCATGGTGTCTCTTCACATCAATCGAACCCTAAGACACGTACTGTGATGAACTGTATTCATAGCTACAAGCCAAAATAAACTCGTCCTCCCTTAAGTTGCGTCTTGTCACATTGGTGAGAGCAGTAAGAAAAGTCCAGCGGTTGCCCTGCAGCTGGAACAGGATGGAGGGAAAATCTCAGAAGAGCATATCTGTGTCAGAGACCAACACAGAGCAGTCTGGAGGTGGAGACAAGAAAGGAACCTGGATTTGGCAGCCCCACACAGTCACTATACTACCCTTCTTTATAAACCCAAGGAACAGAGGTCATGAGTTCTTTAGGAGGAAGCTGGAGTTTTGTTGCAGCAACTAAGGGAGGAAAACACTAAAAAAAAAAAAAAAAGGTTGTGGAAAGAGAAACAGTAATAACTAGGTCGTCTGGATAAACATGAACTTCCTTTTTTTTTTTTTCAACCACCAGTGAGACTGGTAGCACATACAGAAGTGACAAGGGAGATTTGAAAGCTTCAGAGTCATTCTGGAGCTCCCCAGCTCATCTCACAACCAAACTGGGTACTAACGTCCAGTCGCTCTTTTTAAATCCCCTATGCAGTCACTGTGTGATTGTCAACTGCATTGCAGTGGCACCGCCATCCAGGGGTCTGAATAAGGGTGCCCAGTATGCTGCAGTCTGGTTCTTAAACGGATGAGGACACAACTTGACAGCATCTTTAGCCATGGCTATAGAGTTCAACTCCATGGCTCTTCCAGTCAGAGAGTTATCCGGGATTGTATAAAATTGCAGCAATTTTACTGAGCCTAAGAAATGCCCTGTAGTTAGAGAAATTATCTCAGCTGCATTACATGAAAGACAAATAGGTAGTTCAAAGAAAAGGAAAGAGAAATAAGGGAAGAGGGGGTGCAGATGACGATTAGCCTAGATGTCCACACGGGTTGCTGGAAGCAAAATCCAGATAGAAAAGTATGTGTTCATTTAAGAGCATGAGATTGACGCTGATCATCAATGTTTAGGGACTAGAGGAACACCTGCAGGCTAGGGCAAAACCAAGGAAGATTCACTGAGAGCCAGCTGGAAAATACAGACGGCTGTGTGGAGCAGAAGGAAGCTTCTGATCAGAAAGCATGCCCAGGAGGGATCCATAGATTTAAGTTGAGACCCACACTTTTACTTTCATCACCACTAAATATGATATATATATATATATGTATATACATATATATATATGTGTGTGTGTGTGTGTGTATCTTCACACTAAGAAGATACTAAATATGTATATGTGTATATGAGTATGTATGTATATATGATATATGTCTATGTGTATATGATGTACATGTATATGTATGTGTATATGATGTATGTATATTATGCATGTGTATGTATGATATACATGCACATGAATATGTATAAGATGTACATGTATATAAGTATGTGTATATAATGTACATGTATATACATGTGTATATGTATATGTATGTGATGTACATGTATGTGTATATGATGTATGTGTATGTGAATACAATGTGTTTGTGTATGTATATGTATACATATGTCTGCATATCACTTTTTTCCACCTTAGACAGAACATCACTTGAACAAAGGCTAGCTGAGAACTTGATATGTAGCAGAGTATGACCTTGAATTTCCAATCTCCTGTCTCCAACCTCCGGGGTATTGGGATTATTGGTGTGTACCTCCTGATTATACATAGTGTGCGAGTGAACTCCAGCCTTTGTAATACTGAAGGCATGGGCTTTACTGACTGAATTACACCCCTCAGCCTACTTTAAAAAATAAACTTAAAAATAATTGAAAAATAAAATGCATATTACTACATAAATGTGAAAAATTCTGAGTATATTTATTACTGAAGTGTAGACTAGTTGTTCTAAGACTTATAAAAGTATGAAGAAGAAAATGCATTATACTCACGACCCCACCACAGAAACAGAGCCATGGGATCTATAATTTCTCTTCATTATAACTGATATTATATTTGTTAACACCTGTGTCCCAGTTTCTCACTCAACATTAAATCTTAAACTTCTCCTGTAGCAAATGGATCTTTCTGATTTACAAATGTTAGCTTTGTTTATGCACCCTGGTGTCTTATCCTACTAAATTCATGGTTATCGAGAAACTCCAGGGTTTTCACACTGACTTCAATAGCCAGAGACAAAGCAAGCCATTACCATGTGACAGGTGTGCCAGAGAAAACAAGTGTGAGAAACCAACATGTCCGTGTTGGTCCGGGTCTTTTGTTTTATGTTTTATTTTCTCAGGCAGCGTTTTGTATATCTCAGACTGTCCTCACATTTGGCTATGTGTTGAGAACAGCCTTCAACTTCTGATTATCCTGCCTTCAACTCCTCAGTGCTGAGACGTGGCTGACATGGCCACACCCATCTTATATGATGTTAAGGATCAAACTCAAGCTTTGCCTATGCCTGGCAAGCATTCTACCAAAGAGCTACATCCCAGACCTATTAGAAGAGCCTAAAGATTCCATCCTGTATATGGACATTATCATAAGTGAAAGTTGTAAATACATATATGTGTGAATAGATATACCTAACATAAATATATCTTTCAAAAAGGATGGCATATTAATGAAAACAATCTATGCTCTTTGCTGAAGTAACAATAATGGCTAACGTGAAAGAACAGAATAATGCAAAGTAATAGAAATGCAAAAGAACTTGTGGGAATCCCAGCATCCAACAACAAATACTGTTAATTTTTCACAAGCTGAAATACTACTGACTTTTTAACTACAAGAACATGATGCGCTATCAAGAATGGAGATTCTACTGTCAATGTACTAGTCTGCTTTTCATTAGTAAAACAAAAGGCCCGAAGCAGCTATCTACTGAAAGAGTCATTTATTTAGCTCACAGAACAAATGGCGTAGCACAGGCTCTAAGGTGACCCTGCCCTTAACTAAACTGGGTCGCCTCCTGTACTGGGTCATCATTGGTGACTATCAGATGACAGGGATGGAATATGTCTTGGAGCGAGTCACATCTTGAGCCATGAAGCAGAAACAGCTGGATGAAGGCAGGTTGCTCCTTGTATATAATCACCTCAGAACTGAAGAACTACTCTCTGAAGCATCCCTTCCCACTCCCCTGAGGAGCTAAGAACCTGTTTCTAGACCTCACCTCCTAGGATTCTACAGCATGTCTATAGAACAGCACCCTGAGAGCAAGAGCCTTTGAGGTGACACATACCATAGGAGGTGGCCTGGATATACACCCCAGCTTTGTCACTCTGTGACCACACCTAAGATCCCTGCACTTACTTCATCAGATAGATTTTTAGCAAGTCTGTAAAGCAGTTAGGAAAGTATCTGGTATGTGTTGGGTCTATGGGCCCGCCAGCTGTTGTTCATCAGCACAGGCAGGTCTAGCCTTTCCAACTTGGGAAGTGTTTTAAAAGGACAATAGAAATCATACCAGCAATTCTGCATGCCTTTCCACTTAGTGAGATGAAAGATACAGCTTTGTAATCTTCTCAGTAGGCCTGTGTTCACAGGTATGTCCACAGTGGAAGCTAATGATTAGAGCTAAGACTTTGCCCTACAAAGGTTGGGGAGAAAGAAGGTTAATAGGAAAAGGGTGTTGTGGACCTGTTTAGTAGTAGTTCTTTGGAGTAGCTTCCATTCTTCATTATCAGAATGCCAGCAGTCCAGTTCAATAGCAAACAGAAACCTCAAGGCTCCACTGAATCCGCACGAGTCAGCGAAAGTAGCCAGAATCGGCTTAGAATTCCAGAAGTTCTTTGGTGTGTTTCCCTCTACGAAGTGAAGACCAGCAAAGACCAGCAAAGCCTGGTGAAGCATTGCACAGTATCACCGTGCAAGAGTGACCTCTCACTGTTTATGGAGCTCAGTTTATGCTCTTTCCAAACATCACGCACCCTCACAAGCATCTGCTTCAGCAAAACATCTCCTGACAAGACAGCTTCCAGAAAAACATCACATGACACAACTGAGTTTCCAAAGAAATCAGAGATTTCCACTTCAGGTCTCAAGTACCCCGTGCTAGCCTCCCGCTCACTATGTAGCTGAGGATGACCTTGAACTCTTGGTCCTCCTGCCTCCTCCCACCACCTCTAGTTCTGTGTTACATTCATTAGTGATTGCCTGGAGCTAATTTCTGTATATCTAATTTTTGCAGTACGTTCTGATATCTAAGATATTTCATCGTATTTTTTGTTTGTTTGTTTGTTTGTTTGTTTGTTTCCTGGTGCTAATGGAATAGATTAACACAAACTTGGTGGCTCGAAACCAAAGGACATTTATTTTTTTCACAATTCTTGAGACTATAGGCCCCAAAAACAGTTTCTCTGGAAGAAAGCAAGATGGCAACGGGAACGTATCTCTCCAGAAAAGGTTATCGACTCTTCTAGTTTCAGGAAGCTTCCAACATTTCTTGGCTTTCAGTGGCACCACTCCAGTTTCTGGCTTCATGGCAACATTGTCATCTCTTTTTTCAAGGTCAAATCCTCTTGTAAGAACACTTGTGACTGAGGTCATGACCTGAGCAGATGACCTCTCCCACCTCAAGAGCCTTAACTTAACCTCTGAGAAGTTTCTTTTGCTCAGTAAGGTTCTAGAATGAGAATAGGAACAGATTTGGAGCCATTGTTCAGTCTGTCAACATATGCATTAAAACTGAGGGGAAGAGAGAGGAGGAGAGAAGGGAGAAGAGGAGGAGGAAGAGGGGAGAGAGAAAGAGAGAGACAGAGAGAGAGAGAGAGAGCATACACGAGGCCAAATTGAGAGAGAGAGAGCGTACACAAGGCCAAATTGCCATTTGCTTTGGATACATCAAGTCATCTGGCCTATGCTCCTAGAAACAGCCTGAGGTCCACAGACAAGCAATACTTTACTTTTCCATGAGCTTCTAGAATCTGCTCTGAACACACCAGGTGGGTCTCCAATTACAATATTTCCCAAGCTTTAGCTTAACAAAGAGAGTTCCAGTTCCCTGTCCCCTCCATGTGTTGTTTTCAGTAAATACACATTTGGTCTTGTGTGAATCAAGACGGTTTCTCCAGCCCCGTTTCAGGAATCCATATATCCCATGCCACTTGTCTGAGACTAACACCCCCACCCCACCCTCGCTAGTCTTTCAAACATTTTAGGGAACTCTGCTTTGGCTAAGATATGGAATTTCAGAATTTTCTAATAGGATCGAAGCCAGCCAGTCCAAACTGGTTTTCCTGGTGCTGCTAAGGAAGGCCACTCTTCCTCAGAAGACAAAAACTGAGTCTCCAGAGACTGTCAAATTTTTCAAGAGGAAAAGGGAAATTTAGAAAACAAACTCCTATGCATATAATAATCAGCTCTTTTTGTTTGTTTGTTTGTTTGTTTGTTTTCTTCTAAATTAACAGAACTGGGTATTTGAAGATCGGTGTAAATGAACAGTAACACACTTGGAGAACATTATCCAGGATACATGCACAGAAAAGAGCAGAGAGTGCTAAACTATCTAGATTAACACAAATGGTTCTGTAAATCTCGGAAGGTGCAGATCCTAGAATCATTTGTTTTAATCAGCATGAATAATAACGAAAATGTTTATAGATCTTGTAATTTTTCCCTTTGAGGCAGGGTCTCCTGTAGCACAGGCTACCCTCAATTTGCCGTGTCGTTCACCTTGAACTCCTGATCCTCCCACATTCATGTTTTTTCTTTTTTCATTTTTAATCATCATACTCAGACTTTGATATTGAGAAATATCTGATGAGTACTCGTGACGGTGAGGACGCGTTGCTTTAGATGCAGGCGGATGAAGATCAAGAACATGTAGATAAAGGATAAAAAGACAGCCGGAGACAGGCAGCCCAAGTCTTTCCTCGAGAAGCCTAGCGCGACAAAGGCATTAACTAGACCGGGGAAGAAGTTGGAAAAATCTCTGAGTCCAAGTGGAGTGCAAACAGAGGCTGAGAAGCGGAAGGGATGAGCTGTACTTTTAGCTCTCCTGCCGTCAAATCCTGTTGCCTCAGAGTGTAGGTTGTTTCACCTAATGTAGGATTGTTCCAGTAGGCACGAGCTTCATTGTGGTTCGTGGAGGAAAATTCCAGAAGCACCTAACTTCAGATGACTATGGAGAACAATTTATTTCAAATCTTCTACCCTCGCCATCTCGGAAACAGAAACCTCCTGGGGAACAATGGTGGCATATTTTTGGTAACATCTCACCTCCCTTTGCAGAGAATGGACGACTTAAATTAGATCGGAATCATCCCTCATTTGACGACTATAAGTCGCTCCTTATTGAAAGAAGAGGCGAGCATCTATTCCTGACTGCTTAGTTATCGCCTGTTACGTAACGAGCCACGTGATGAATCAAAGCGACGACTTTCTTGTTTCCCATGATTCTGTGCACTGAGAAGTCCTTTCACACTAGCCTGTATCATCCAGAGGACGAGGAGAGATGGAAGATTTACATCATTCAGGTGGTTGGCAAGTTCGAGCTGATAGCTCGGGCTGCTGGTTAGGGAATTTAGTTCTCTGTGTGGTCCTCCATACACAACTGTAGGGTCACACGCAAAATCAGTAGCTGCACGTTGCTCTTTTTGCCCCATGCAATATAATTCGATCATGTTTTCTCCCCCGCCCATATATTTCAAGATTCTCCCTACTTCCCTACCCACCCAACCTTATGATCTCTCTCTCCTTCCCTCCCCTCTCTCCCAAAAAGTAAGAAAGAACAACAAAAAACATCCAAGAAACAACCCACCCCAATAAAATCATAAAACCAAAAATCAACACACAACAGGCAAAAAACCAATAAGATAAAATTAAAAATGAAAACAAAGCAAAACAAAAATGCCACAAAAATACCATTGAGTTTGTTCTTGCTGACCAAGTGCTCCTGGGCACAGGCTCTGCCCCTGTATGGTTGATATAGCCCATGTGACTCCATTGGCGAACTGATTTCTCCCCTGCCAGCCAGTATCAGAAACTGCACATCTCCGACCCAGCCCTGTGGTTTCCCTGTGGCCCCCATCACATTCTTACCCAGACTAGTCCCCGGGAAGCTCAGATTCCAGAGAGCAAGGAAAATCCATGTTCCTTGATGAGAAAATTCCAAAGCTGATGAAGTGCTGACACTGGAAATCCCTGGGGTCATGAGAGCCTCGGCTACTGAAATGTCAAGTTCTTTTTAAGCCTGCAGCTATTTCCTCCAAACTTTCTAGTAGATAAGAATACCAAACACCTTCGTGACTGAAGATGCTAGTAGGCACAGACTCCATCACTGACAAGCCTATGCAACCTAAATAACACTCAGCACCAAAGAGAGGCCATGTTGAGATGATTCACTTCATAGGCTAGAAACTTTTTATTATATTTATTGTAGCTTTTATTTGTGTATGTATAAACACATATTCGTGAGTGCATGCATGTTTGTGTGTGTGTGTGTGTGTATACTCTAATCCACACACAGATGCCTGTGCAGGCCAGAGGACAACTTCATGTATTGTTTCTCAGGAGCTGTCCACTTTCTTTGTTGACATGAGGTCTTTTCTCTGGGACCTGGGGCTCATGGTTAGACTAGCCAGCAAGCCTCAGGAATCCTCCTGTCTCTGCTCCTCCAGTGCTGGAACTACAGACATATACTACCATGCTCAACTTTTTAGGTGAATGTCTGGAATCAAACTCAGACTTGCATGGCAAGTGCTTCATTGACTGAGCCATCTCCCTGGGCTGGGGGAAGAAGAACGGCGGGGGAGGGAGAGAGAGGGAGAGAGAAAAAAAGAGAACACTTTCTGAACAAATATGAAGGAATGCAGGAATCATCTAGGGACTTTCAGATGTTGATCAAATTCTCCTGTGGATAGCTTACATCATCATAATCTACATCCAACATAAACTGGATTTTTTTCTTTTTTTTTTTTACTTTATTTTTTAACTTCTCATATATTTTGGTCATATTCTTCTCCCTTTCTCCAACTTCTCCCAGATCCAAACATAGATATGGTTTTAATTGAACTGACAGACAGTGGATCTGCAGAAGGCAAACACTCGTCAGGTGTCCCACACAGACTAAGTGATGCTATCTAAGCAAGTTATCTGTCTTACTGTCAATCCGCAATAAGATAAGGAGCCTATACCAGAATCTAACAACACATCATTTCCTTCATCTAGCAGTCTACACACTCACACACACACACACACACACACACACAGTGGAGGTGGGGACTAAGAAAGTTAACTACGCTAACCAGTCTGAACAGTGACATAGTTGAACAAGTTTCTTATCTACTCTTTGATAACAGCTCACAGATCTGTAGCTAGCCCTCAGGCCACACAGGCTGACAGGTTACAGGGGCTAAGCAACAGGCAACTGACATAAGATAATGGGGTAAAGGAAGCCTATGGGATTCTGGATTCCACTCCTGATTGGGCTTTCTTCACATCTAATTGTGCCAGCTACTAAGGTTTGGCTCCTTTGAAACCATCCTGAACAATACTGATTCAGTGTATTTGTATATATGATTGTTTACGCTTTTAAAGGTGAGTATCTGATTATTTTAACTATTAAATTCATTTGAAATTTGCTCCCAAGTGAAAAAGTGGTAACTCTCTAACTAAAAGATGATTCCAAGTAAAGAAAGACATGTTCTGTCTCTCACCACCTGCAATCAGGTTGTTCAAATATACCTAATAATCCTCAGCTCTTTTTCAAGATACCAAGTAATAATCATTACTAAGTACCTAGGGTATTTTTAGGAAATGCATTCTATTAGCAATAGAAACTCGAAGAGAGGAAGAAGGAGGAGAGGGGAGCTTTAGTTTACTATGGCGACTGTAACAAAGAATCATAGGCTGGACAGTTTAAATGACAGAAATGTATTTTCTCATGTATCTGATCAAGGACAATTATTTTCCTTAAACATTATAGTGCCAGGTTTTTTAATCTCCCTTGGGTGAATTAAAGACAAATCCTTGATTTTGTTGGTGATATCTGGCCTTTGGTTTTGTTTAGGCTATACATCGTATTAATTAAATGAACATATTTTTTTTAAACAAAAAGTCCCTTGTAGTATTATTATTTCTGTCTTTAAAAGTCTGAGGAAATGCTGAGTTTGGAAAAAAGTTAGAGAAATGTTTCATTAGGGAAATCTCTTTTCGTATTTTACTTCATGTTTTTAATGCCATAGCTCCAGAGAAATATCCACATATTACATCATTCAACCTCCTAAAGTGTAAATCCAGCCACTTTTAGGATATTAAAAGCTGTATATCCATTAGCATCAGCCAACTCTAGAATATGCCAGACCCCTAAAGAAACCCCACGGCCGTGAGCACCACTCCCTACTCCTGCCACCAACCTTCACAACCATGAATCCACTTTCTCTTTCTGGATTTTCCTATTCTGAGCATCTCACATAAATAAAGCCATATTTGTGTGATACACAGAGACTCTTTCACTTATTACTATTTCAAATTTCATCTGTGTTGTGAAGGACATCTGAATCATCCCTGATAAACAAAACCATTGTGATAACTGGGTAATGTTTTATTGTATGATTCTTTGATTTTAAGCAAGTACCTTTGTTACTATCAAAGGTTTTAGTAGTAGTAGTAGTAGTTTTCTAGTTCCTATAGAGGCAGGAAACATCATCTTGAAATTCGACTTCAAAGCTTTGTGGAGTCTATAAGATTTGGTTGTGCTTCCTACAAAATGAAATTCTTTTCTCTATATCCTATAAGGTCCCAGCTTTTCAGTATTTATTATGGTTTGGGTGGTAAATGTCCCCAAAGACCCATTTGTGAAAAGTTTGGTTGTTAGCCTGGAGTAAGTATTGGGAAATAACGGAACCTTTAAGCAATGGGGCCTAGTGTAAGAAAGCTACTTTACAGACTGACTGTGCTCCCTGTGAGCCATGGTGGCTCAGAGTTAGCTCAAAAACAAACCATCTTTTTGCCCTTTAGGTGAGAGCTGTGTTTTACATTGGAACTTTGAAAGGAATATTAGGACTTCAGCCCCCTCCTCTCTCTTATTCCCCAGCATCCCCAAAGTGAACAGGATGTTCTGCCGTGTGCTCCCCCGTGCTGCACCGTGCTCCCCCTGTACTGTTCTGTGCTCCCCATGTGCTGCACCATGCTCCCCCTGTGCTGCACTGTGCTTCTCCTGTGCAGCACCGTGCTCCCCCTGTGCAGCACAGTGCTGCCACAGACCCAAGGAAGCAGGGGCCAAGTGGCCATGGGCTGAAACTCTGGGAATCATGAGCTGAAATAAATCTTTGCTTCTTGTTAATTCTGTCTTAGGGTTTTACTGCTGTGAACAGACACCATGACCAAGGCAACTCTTATAAAGGACAACATTTAATTGGGGCTGGCTTACAGGTTCAGAGGTTCAGTCCATTATCATCAAGGTGGGAGGATGGCAGCATCCAGGCAGACTTGAGGCTGGAGGAGATGAGAGTTCTACATCTTCATATGAAGGCTGCTAGGAGAAGACTCGCTTCTAGGCAGCTAGGATGAGAGTCTGAAAGCCCCAGCCCACAGTGACACACCTACTCCAACAAGGCCACACCTCCTAATTGTGCTACTCCCTGGGCCAAGCATATTCAAACCATCACAAATTCTCCCAAGTGATTTGTCCCAGTGATGAAAAGCTAACAAAATCTCCACTGAGTCCCAGGATTGTTTTCCTTTAATAAAGGACAATGTGCAGACATGTACTTCAACTTTACCTAAACTAAACCTATTTTCTTGTCAAATGTAGAAGTTTTGAATGCTCTTTTGTTTTTCAATCCTTTTCAAAGGAATCAAAATTCATACACAGATAAGATTGTAAAAAACAAGGGCTGGTGACAAACAGCAAAGTCAGAGTGGCTGTGAAAATATCCAGTTCTTCTAAAAATTACAGTTTGAGAGATAAGTACCCATATTACCTCGTCATTTTTCTGAAATAAAGAAAGAAGACACTGTTTTCAGTATTCCAGTCCTTGGCTTTTAATGAGGGGGGGGGACTTATTCATGCAAAAACACACACACAGTTAATGTGTACCACTTGTATTTGTGAACACATCTGGCTCAAAGACAGAAGAACCCAATAGTCAGACCCACCTGCAAATTCCCTAATCTAGACGCATGAAAAAGACAAGCCACACCCATTGCGTTCAAAAACAAATTCTGTTTTGCATCTGGTGTAGCTGAGCTTAGAAAGGCCTGCCAGTTATCAGCCCATTGTGGATTCTCACTCCAGAATACTTCTTCATTCAATTCACAGAGGACTCTGGGTGTGGGAGTTGAGAATGTAGATGTCAGAGTTATTAATCCATCATTGTATATTTTATAGCTGGGGGGGTGGGGAGAAGACGAAGAGCAGCTGGGTGAGAAGTAAATAAGCATAGAACATCTGTGTGTGTATATCAATGAAAATAAAGGGGCTTGATAGATTATACAACAATGGCCAACCATAGTGGGATGCCTTTGTGAGGAAGATAAATTCAGTGACGTTTCTGGGCATCCGGAACATTGGAATATGCTAGAATATCTCTCCCCAAGGATGCTGCACTTTGCCCCCCTCCCTAACAAAATAAAAGACAAAGCATAATACACTTATTAAAATTTAGCAGAATTTTTTTTATTATTATTTGATTCCTACCCAGTACCTGCATACCAAAGAGAAGAGGTGTTCCCTTGTTGTTGTCAGCAGCCTAAGAATGTAAGACTGGTAAAGTCTCACATGAGAATGTCTGACCTGGGAAAAGAGACATTCAAAGAATCATATATGAATTAAGATCCTAGCATTTCATTGAGACTGTACTTGCCTTGAAAAATGATTCTTTTCCTTCGGTGAAATAGCTTTTGGGTTACTATTGAGTCCTCGTAGGGCTTTACTGCCTAACAGCTTTGGTTGTTCCTACAGACAAATCCCCATAGCTGTTACAAGTGGAAGCATGGCCACCCAGGGATATCAAGTCCCAAGAGTAAGCTGTAAGTTATAAGGAGAAGTGGCCTTTGCAGGTGTAATTAATTTCAAGATCTTAAGATGGGTTGGTTTTTCTGGGCTATTTAGGTGGTCTTTAAGTGAAAAATTTATCACAGAGAGCAACTTGATTAAGCAGCAAAAATTGTATAAAAACAAACCAGATAAACCTGAAGATCAAGGTAGAGATTGGAGTGACTCTGCCACAAGCCCAAGGAATGGCAGCAGACAGCAGAAGCTGGCAGAGGTGACGGAGAGACTTTCCCAGCCTTGGATACAAACGTTGCTTTCTAGCCTGGTCACATTCTCTGGTCTCTAGAATAGTCATGGAGGAGATAAGTCTGCCTCCCTGAGCCTCTAAAACCCCAGTGACTTGTTATAGCAGCAACAGGCGACTGGTACAAGGATGGAACACGATGTGGAGTCACTCAGATTCTATTCTGGAAGTCTGAAGCCAGTTTCCTGGGCTAAAGCCAAGGGATTGGAAGACCTGATTCCTTCTGGAAGCTCTGAGGTCAGTTGGCCCTTCTCAGGTTTTCAGTGACTATCCTCGGGCTTCTAGACTCTTTCTTTTCCTTCAAAATATATCAGTCTAGTTTCTGTTCTAGCCATTGCATTGATTACCCACCCAGCTTATTCTCTCCTGTGCTAATCAAAAATGTTGATGTTACATTGGGCCTGTCCGGAGATTCCAAAGTAGCTCTCCATCTCAAAGTACTTAACTTCATCACCTGAGCAAAAGCCATGTAATGTGACATCTACAGGTTTGGGGATTCAGGATGGGTATATTTGAGAGCCACTATTCACCCTACTGTATACTCTTCAGTCATTAGACTCCAAGTATCTACAAAACCAGTAACACCCACAGAGAGCTAATGTGCCACCCAAACACCCTGAAGTTCTTTGCAGCTGAACTCCACCCTCAGAGAAAGTGGTAACATTCAAGTCCTTGTGAAGACACTGGAATTTTTCATACACATATAGTTACAGCTTTAGCTGCCAACTTGACACACACTTTTTAGTCACCTGAGAAGAAGAAACTTTGTCTGAAAAAAATTGTTTCAATCAGATTGGCCTGTGGTCATGTCTGTGGGACATTTTCTTAATTGATAATTGATCCAGTAGGGCTCAGCCCCACTGTGGGCGTTACAATCCTTAGGCAGATAGGCCTAGGCTTAATAACATAGATAGTTGAATGTGAGTCTGATAGCACCTCATAAGCATCATTGTTCCAGGGTTAGTTTTTGTTGTTGTTGCTTTTATTTTTTTTTTTTTCTTTTCTTTTTTTTTTGTCTTTTTTTTTGTCTTTTTTTTATTTTGTGTTTCAAGACAGGGTTTCGTCGGGCAGTGGTGGCGCACGCCTTTAATCCCAGCACTTGGGAGGCAGAGGCAGGTGGATTTCTGAGTTCGAGGCCAGCCTGGTCTCCAGAGTGAGTTCCAGGACAGCCAGGGCTATACAGAGAAACCCTGTCTCGAAAGAAAAAAAGAAAAGAAAAAGAAAAGGACAGGGTTTCTCTGTGCATCTCTGGTTGTCCTGGAACTCACTCTGTAGACTAAGCTGGCCTTGAACTCAGAGATCTACCTGCCTCTGTCTCCTGAGTGATGGGATTAAAGGCGTGTGCTACCATCACCTGGCTACTCCAGGGGTTTTGTTTCAAGCTCCTGCCTCCAGGTTCCTGCCTAGAGTTCCTACCCTGGCTTTCCTGGATGATGAACTATACCTGTAAGCTGAAATAAACCCTCTCCTCTCCAAGTTGCTTTTGGCCATGGTGTTTATCACAGCAACAGAAATACACTGTCTGTCTAAGATACTGCTATACAGTTCTCATTCCCCAAATAGTCACCTGTCTGAAAAGTTTTCAAATCATTCCTCAGAACCTGTATATGCCTTCTATAGATAGAGTGATCAATATCAATTGTATGTTATATGAAGAACGATAAGGCAGATAAATTCAGTGAACAGAATTTTGAGCAATGTATGGTCTTATCGTCTTTGTTTGCAAATAGAAATGCACGAACTTCAGTGCACAGGCAAGGCTAACAATCTGGCCAGAGAGTCAAAGACTTGAAAGAAATAAGAAATGGAAAATTAGTAAAATTGAGTATACCATCTGTATAATGGTCACACAGGTTATATTTTCCAGAGTTGGCCACACCAACATACCGTTCACAACATGACAATCCTCCACTGAAGGGTTAGATTTTCATTTTTCTCCTTCAGCTTGGGCAAATCCATAATTATGGTAGAAATAATGTCATATGAATTCTAAGCTATAAAGGGCAATATAGCTTCCTTCTGGTAATCATAGGACAGCCACCTGTGGTGTCCAGTTACCAGACTACAAGGAAGCCAAGTAATACGAAAAAGACATACATAGATGGTCTAGCCTCAGACCCAGCCAAAGACCTGGTATTTATCAGTATCAACCTCTGGGCATAAGTATAGAAGTCTTCAGAATAATCCAGCCTTCATCTTTACTTACCCAGAGCGACAGTGGAAGTGCACTGACCCTGAGTGACCTGCTTATGCAGAAGACTCACGATCAAAATAAATGTAGTTTTAAACCACTAAATTTGGGGTTGTTATGTAGCACTAGAAAATAGATAACAACAACAAAAAAAAAAAAACCTCAGAATTGTCTCAAAGGGTAACATTATATTATTTCCATTATTGATACTAATCAGAAGTCAATAATTATAGACAAGGCTATTAGAAATCTGCAGAATGAGTAAAACTGTTCTGGGCTATCAATCCAACCTTTCTGCAGCCACTCTGTGTTTACTCAGTGGGCCTATGAGCAGATTGTTGTAGATAGAGGGTGGACTTCCTTTAGCTAGGTTGATCTGGATACTTCCATGGACCCTCCCACCAGTCGGCTATGTCGATGAACTCTGGGCTGTAGTGCAGGGAGCCCAAACCCATGAGGAGCCTCCTGACTAAACAGCAAGGAATCCACAATATAGTCACATAAGCTGGCATTTGGTACCTGCTTACCTGCATCAAAAGCCTTCCATCTCAGAAAGAGACAGGTTATTTTTCCCAACAGTCAGTTCATCCTATTTCTACCAGCAGTGCCATCTACAAATTTGCCTTGTTTGCTCAACTACTGACCACAGAGCTAAATGTACAGAATGATCAACGTGTGATGAACTGATGCCTGTGACAGTCACAGATATTACAACGTCTCTTACCACCCAGAAGCAGTCAGCCTTGGAAAACTGTGGCATGGCTTATTGAAATCTCAGGAAATAATACCATATTAGGCTTGAATGCTTTCCTGCAGGATGATACAGGCAGGATTATAAAAAACAAACAAACAAAAAGAAAACCAAGGGGTCAAGATGGAACAGTAAGGACCAAATTTATCCTTCCGGCTGTAACAACAACAAAGATACAAGTGGAGCCCTGAGAATAGGAAGAAAGGGAGGCAAGCCCTGATACCCCAGCCTGCTCTGATGATGATTTCCAGGCAGCAGTACAGGGAGCAGAAACCCAGGAGGAGCCTCCTGACAGAGCCTCCTGAAAAAAGGAGATAGAACCAAGAGTCCAGGAGACCAAAGTGACAAAATTCATAAGACAGTGTCTATGAAAGAAGAGATTCACAGAGAACCCTGCCTCCTAGACCTACACAAGTTCTGTGTGTCATCCTGTGTGTGTGAAAAAACTCTTAGGTCAAGGATGGTTCTCAGCTTGTGGGTCTTGACCCCTGTGGTAAACTTCTAGCTCCAAAAAATATTCACATTACGATTCATAGTAGTAGCAAAATTACAGTTATAAAGTAGCAACGAAAATAATTTTATGGTTGGGGGTCATCACAACACAATCAACTGTATTAAAATGTCACAGCATTAGGGAAGTTGAGAACCACTAGTCTAAAGGGACTCAACCAGCCTAGAAAGGCTTAGAAAGTAGACACCAGAGAGAATGTAGGGAGAAATCTTTCTCAATGGTGGGAAGGAACTAGCCTTCAATTGAACAAACTTCAATTTAACAAATACCCTAAGCAAGCCCCAAAAAGATCAAACTGTATCTCACTCACTGTGTTAAAGGACAAGAATATTTCCCAGGTTCCCTCAAAACTAAGGACCTGAAGGCAAATTTCAATTTTCTTTGGTTTGGTTTTCTGCCAACTGAATGTATTTTATGTGATGTGAAAGGTGGAAACGAAGAAGTGTTTTCCCCAGTGCTTTGTTTGATGCTAAAGATTAAAGATTTCATTCCCCAGGTTCTTTCCTGTACCTAGAGAGGAGCCCTATGGTACTGTAGCAGCATTATAGTGGCGACATCTTCATAATTCACCTAACAAAGTCTATGGAAATCAGCAGTTATAGGGCAATCTCATTGCTTTTTCCTCCCCAATACTAACAGAGGTCACTGCTGACCTTGGGGCTAAATATGCTGTTATTATCATGTAAATGTGACCTAAATACCACTGTCCCAGTCCTGACAGCTCCCCCCACCCCCGATCACTTTCACATGAAAACATTTGATATTATCTCAATATCTTGAGAATAAATCCTGTTAAAGAAATTACTATTAGTCAGTTCTTGCTGTGTAACAAACTATCCTCTCGGAAACTCGGTGTTTTAAAATAATACTTATTACCCCCTAGTTTTGTCTAGGCCAGGAAACTGGGAACAGAGTAGCTTGATGATTGTAGATCAGAATTTCTTCTGTGGTTACAATTACATTATCAGCTAGAGATACAATCGTTTGATGGTCTTATTGGGCCTGGGGCTTCCATTCTCAAGAACACTCACTGACAGGCCATTAAGAGGATGCTGCAGTTCCTCAGTTACTATCGGCAGTAAGCTTCAGTGTCTCATGGGATTGCTTGACTGTCTCCCAGAACAGGCAATCCAAGGAACGTAACGGCCTGTTCTGCTGCTCCGGTCCGCTGGTCAGGGCCTAGCAAGAGAGAGAGTGGGGACGGAGATGCGAAGAATGGAGACAAGACAGGGTCTGGTCTAGTCTGGAGACAAGACAGAGTCTGCAGAGTCTGCTGCTTTCTCTCAAGTCTCTCAAGTGCTGGGATTAAAGGTGTGTGCCACCACTGCCTGGCCTTGATTGAAAGGAAATCATGGGTATATCAAGATAATTATCAGAGTGTGCTCAGCTGTTGTAGGCTGTTGAAAACAAGTCTCTTGTCAGGGTATATGGCTCAAGATGGCTGCAAAGATGACAGCCGCTTTCTGCTCAGAGTCGGCTCCCAACAAAGGAAGACACTGGACAAGAAGCTGTGACGCTTTGTACGACCTTCTACTTCGTCTCTGCTCCATTGCACTCATTAGCGGCAAATCACTATGTACTCCCAAGGAGAAGTAATGTAGGCTCAGTGTTTGGAAGGAGGTTATGCCAAAGAAGTAGTAGACATTCTTTAAACCACCACATCATTCTCAATGGTATGAAAACATATTACTTTGCATCGTTTCGGTGCAGTTAGCTGGTAATATCTAAAGACCTCCCCGTCATTAGGAACAATTTCAAAACCTCAAATCAAGTTATCTCTTCTCTCTTGGAAACTGATTACATTTCTTTAATCTTCCTTCTGTCATCTCAGTGTTTCTCCTTCAAAGGCAAAGTTTCATGAAGGTTAATTTGCCTTTCCTAACACTATCTAGGATAACATTGAGATTTGTTTCCATGTTCAACAAATGCCATGATTTTTTTATGCTGGATAAATATCAGAACTACAGACCTGGGGCAGGAAAGGATGGTTCAGTGGTTAAGAGTGCTGGCGGCTCTTCCAGAGGATCCAGGTTCAGTTTCCTGCAACCATAGGGCAGCTCTCATCTGTCTGTAACTCCAGTCTCAGGGAATCTGACACCTGCTTCTGGTCTCCACAGACACCAGGCATGCACATAGTACACAGAGATACATGTAGGCAAAACACCCATACACATGAAAATACTTTTTTTCTTTTCTTTTTTTTTTTTTACAGCCAGGCCTGGTGATACATACCTTTAAATTCCAGCATTCAGGAAGCAGAAACAGGTGAATCTTGGTGAGTTTGGGCTAGCTTGGCCAACATAGAAAATTGCAGAACAGCTAGAGTTACATAGGGAGATCTTATCTCAAAAAAAATTAAAAATACAATGAAACTATAGACCTTTTTTCCTATGATCAAAAAATTAATCAAAAAATTAAAGACTCTATCATTGTTTAAAGGAGCGAAATCTACAAAGCAGTTAAAATGTAGATAGGTTGTTTCAAAGTGTCGTGATAAGGGAACAGAAGAGTTTGAATTACCTTACTGAATTCATTGAAGAAGAAAATGAGAGCACTCAAAAATAATTCCTATTCATTTTATATTTTAAAAAGAGCAATGAATTTATTTTAAGGCGCTCCCACCTTAAAATACATTAGTTATTTCCCTGGTCAGTAGGACAAAGCACCCAACGGGAGCATTGTAAGGGAGGAAGGCCTTATTGTGGTTCACAGTTTCCAGTCTACCATGGCAGAGAAGTGTGCAGAAGGAGAACCTCAGCCCATGGCGGCAGGAGCTGGCAACTGCTTGTTTATGGGGGATAGTGGGAAGATGAGACAGTTGTAGCAACCAGAACAGTTATAACCATTAAAGACCTGCCTCTAGTGATCTACTCCAACCATCTAGGCCTCGCCCCCTAAAGGCTCCATAGCCCTCAGAATAATATCGGAAGTTGGGACTAAGCATTCAACACGTGAGTGTGAAGTAGGCGATATCTTGGATTCCAGCCAGAGTTAAACGAAACCATGCTTGTGGGGTAATAATATTTACCAAGGTATTTCAGATAATTCAAAGGTATTTCAGACATTTCTGTCAATGCAAAAAGAGCAGCTAATAGAACCAAGAGATATATCACAAAAATGAAGAGAATTTATTAACCTTATAGCTACTAGCACAGTTACTGGTATAAAATGAAGCTCCCTGTATTAACTAATAGATCAAAGCAGCTAATGAACATGAGATTTTTATCACTTGAACAAGAATGTTATCAGGCTGGATGGCAGTCTTTTCAAAGTTAATCTAAAACTTTGTCACTCTGCTAGACCTAAATGACTGTCTTTTGTGCCCTTAGATATGAGAGCCCATAACAATTTTCAAGACTAATATGCAAGATACGATGAAATACACCTCAGCCTCAACCTGTCTAATAAAATGGAAAATGGTGGAACTTGAAAGGTAGAAGCAAAGACAGTAACGATGCTGGACTTTAACTAGGTGTTCCCAATGCAACAGCATCAACACGCAGGCTGTCAGTTACTCTCTTTCAAGTGCTCTTTGCTGGTCTGTCTCTGCCCAGGTGACACCATACTCTATTATATTAGCTTTTCTTTACTTCAAATATACTTACACATTTTCATTTTACAATCTGTCTGTGGGGCAGGCAACATGGCCAAGCATGTATAAGCCGGGTGACCTGAATCTGATTCCCAGAACCCACCTTTACACATAGGATGATGATGGTGGTGATGGTGATGAATTAAAACTTTTAAACATTGAGACAAGTGATGCTATAATGAAAAATAAATATATTTAGTATATTCGGACTTGGAGGCTAGAAATGATCTCAACAGATCCATGGGCATACCAAGTGACAGTCACTGTGAAAAAATAAGAAAAGGAACAATGTCTGGGAAATGTAGGTGATTTTAGCACTAGATACCTTTCCCAAGGCAACAATGTTGCCTACTGTGAGAGACGGTTCATTACAGTACAATATCTGAGCTTGTCATGCCTGTTAATTTTGGAGAGTGCAATTGCTTTGACTTGCAAAAGTCATCCATAGACCAAAAACCAGGGAACACCCAAGAGTTTATGAATCATCAGTTTCCCTGACTGATTAGCTGTGATGTTATCAGTCAAGTATGTGGCTTAGCACACGTTCCCTATTTTTTAAAAGGAGTTTTGTTTGTTTTGTCTTTGTTGTTTTAACAGGAAAGAGGATAATCCAGGGCTGGGAAGAAAACTAAGGGGGATGCGGGCACTTGAGTGCAAGCCTGGTGACCCCACTTTGATCTGGGAAACTCGTGTAAAAGTGAAAAGAAAGAACCCATATAAGAGAGTTGTCTTCTGACTTACACACACACATGCACACACACGCACACACACACATACACACAAGCCATGGCACATGAACCTGCATTATAAACAACATGCAACAATAATACATGAATGAATAAACAAATAACACGAAAACCCCCCAGGAATCTCAAATAATTGTAATACAAATACTATCAGTACCTGGAAAAGAAATATCACCCATATCCACAAGATATTCTCCAAATGGCTCCTAGAAGCTAGCCTGCCTAGAAGGATGAAACAAAATGATACATTCAGACCTGATGGTCAGAAAGCTTAGAAACATTCTAGCAGCTTTTTAAGAACAATTGCAACTATAGTTTCTTTGATGACCTCAGGTAATGACGAACTCATTTCTGCAAGTGAATAATGAAAATGAAAAGTATTCTTTTAGATTTGGCCAGATGAGTGACACTCAATGGGGTATTGGCCCAGCTGCCACATTAAATCCCCAAGCTGTTTCTTCAAATCGTATTTGCATACTTGAATATCCAGTGACGGGGAGTAGAGAGACCGGAAAGGAGGGCAAAGTACTACTCCTCCCTCCAGAAGACCGGACATGCATTAGGTAAGGGAAGCCAGAGATAGAGAAAGAACAGGGGTGGGAGAGGCAAGTTATCCCCTGTCTCTTTAAAGAAAAAATTAAGCTCGTTCCAAATACACACATTCGATTCTTTGAATAAGTGACTCTGTAAGACTTGCTCTGTCCGTCTGCTTTCTATTCAGTAGACACAACTGCGTCATTATTTCATAAGGGTCATGGAAGAGAGTAGTGTGGAAAGAGATGTTCTGTTTATAGAATCTCCTGAATGGGAGGGTTTGCTTGGGAATCATTGTCCAGGCTAAATTTCACTAACTAAGGGGAGCAAAACTCACTAACACACACAGCTTCAAACAATGAGTTCTCTTTGTTTGCTTGCTTATTTATTTTGTTTTGTTTTCCAAGTATGTATGCACTGGAAGGCACTTATGATCAAATATTCAAGAAGCCACCATGTGTATAACAAAAATCAGCTTGAATGTAGTAACATGTTTCTCACATGTTATTTTACCCCTGATTCTTCCAACTCACCTAGAAAGGGGTTAATTTAGGTAATGATAATTTGTAAATCATTGGCCTAAACGTGATACTTGCTTTGAATGTTCCATTTGATCACATGCCTTATCTTAGCAATAAAGGTATTACTTATTGAGCGTCGGGTGCGATGGCTAAGCAGGCAAATGTGTCTGCCGCCAAGCCTGTCCACTCAGGCTTGATCTTCCAGACTTACTCAGTGGAAGGAAAGCATCAACTCCTACAACCCACCCTCTGATTGACACACATGCACAACCCCACCTCAACACACACAATAACTAAACAAAGTATCATTTAAGGCATTGATGTGTAAGCACTGAACTTGAAATATTGATGTATCTTGAAAGAGGTCGAAAATTATGCACTTTTTTTTTTTACTTTGCAGTATATATAAAGATACTGCTTTAGTTATTCATTTCATTTAAATTAGGTCTATTTCACCATTGGCCACCTTTTAGGGTACCCCACAAACATCAACTGTTTCTGAGTCAGGAGTTTGCTATAAAGGCCCGGCCAGCCTCAAACTTATTATTGCTTCTCTCTGCCTCCTAAGTGCTGAGCTTACTGACAGACACCAACATGTCTAGCAACATTGATCTTCGAGGTCGGTACAGTTAAGTCCATTTTATTGTTCAAAAACTGAGGCTCACACTTCTGGGAGAAGATGAGATTAAATTTCCATATCATCGAATAGAATTAGCCATAAAACTTACTAGCAGCCACCAAATGAGAAAAGATGTTGAAACGAATGCTTTAAGTACGTATTTTTTAAAAATATGCCAAAAGAAAGAAAGAAAGAAAGAAAGAAAGAAAGAAAGAAAGAAAGAAAGAAAGAAAGAAAGGAAGGAGGAAAGAAGGAAAGAAAGAAAGAAAAAGTGGAGTCTGGGGCAGAATAGAGAAGGAACTGGTACAGTTCTCAAATGCTGCCTTCATCACCTCCTCATTATAATGGATCCTGAAAATTCTCATCCATCACCTTATGTCTGGAGAAAAGCAACTGGCTGATCATCCTTGTCTTTACTTTCTTCATAACTAAGAAGAAATGGAAATAAAACATGAGAGGTAAACAGCATTTGCTCTTCTTTAACAGAGGATAGACTTTGATGTTCTACCCACCATCCCCCCTTGGGATGATATGTGCTCACTAAAGAAGCAGAGTCAAACATGGAATTTAACTCAAGGACAAAGACATCAGCATGCACACATCCAATTGGGTAAGCAGAAAACGGAGCCCTCAGCTCTGCGTTAGAACCCAGAGGGAGAGTGATCTCAGATACTGCAGAAAGGAAATCAATTAACCCCTTCAACTGGACCAGGGTTAGTAGAACACATGACAAGATGGAGTTGAGCATGAAAAACAACAGCAGAAACTAGGAAACATGACCTGGAGAGATGAAAGGATAAAAGAGAAAAGGAAGAGAGGGAACACAGAGGGAAGCAAGGAATACAGGGGAATTCTTCCAACCATATCAAAATGAATGCGAACAGCAGTTAATTAAAGCAAAGCTCAAATAAGAGACGGAAATAAAATAAAACAAAGACGTTGTGGATGCATGGAAAGATGAAGTGAAGTAAATTACATCATAGAGAACAAGAAAACATAAAAGAAGCAGAGCAAGCCACTACTAAAATCTTGAATTACTAACAGAGGAAAAAATGCTTAGGTAGCAATAATAAACATTGAAGAAGACTCAATACAGAGAACTTAAAATGCAAAATAAGGACAAATATATCTTGTCCTTAATTAGAACAAAAACTATAGAGTCTGTGAAAAATGATGAAAGTATTTCTTTAAATATTTTTACTCCACTATAAATATAGGCGATAAACAATTTATTGCTATATATAAGGTAATATTTGCTTTACCCGTGAGTACATCACCAAAAGAAACATGACACTTTCATTTGGTGTCATAATTAAAGCAAATATCACTTATGTTCCTTACTACTTCAAAAGCATGGTGGTCATTAGGCTCACCACTAAGTCTTATTTAAAAATGTGCATTCCTTCTTACAAAAATTAGGAGGAGGGGGTATGGGATAAGGGGTTTCGGGGGAGAATGGGAGAGGAGATAATATTGAAAGGTAAATACGTATAATATCCAATAAAAAAAATGACACAGATAAAGGGTCTTAAAAAAAAAGAGAGAGGGAGAGAGTTTACTTATTTTAAATTAATTTCAAAAGTTTCTAGGAGTTGCTAATTGGCTAAGATCCTATTTTAAGCTCTCCACAAAAGAATTTAAGTCTCTGTTCAATATTCTCAAGAGAGAGGTAAACCCTAATTTTCCTCAACAATTAATTGACAAAAGAGAGGTAATCTCACAAAAAGTAGAAGAAGCTATTACTAATCGATATATTATATAGTCTGATTAGTTGTCAGCAGTGCTATAACAGTCCTTTGAGAAAAGATTATTAATATAGATTTATATATCCTTAAATAGGGTCTTCATGACTCTCTGAGTGTGGAAGGAGCGATTGTTGGTGCTTCTGCCCTGATTTTACAAGAACTCTGAAAAATTGGCTTTAAAAACAAAAGAGGGGGAATGGTACCCCCTCAGAAGGAGTCCTCCTGAAATACTCTCCATCATGCCTTGTTCACTTTTATCTCTCTAAAGCTGAAAGTTCATGGCAAATCTGCTGCTGACTGCCTCTGGCACCACCAAGACCAACAAAACTTTGCCACAGATATGGGGAAGAACCCTCTTACCCTTAAAGGGAATGGCCCAGACCCAGTTCCCTTATGGGGCTGAGGACTGATATGCCTGTCCGATACCACAGAAGGCACAGCTAACTGGCTACCAAAAAGATTAATGAAAAAAATAGATACCCCCACAAAGCCAGGCCCAACCATAAATACGATGAATAACAATTTACATCCAGGGAAGAGAAATCTCCCTGAGAATCCCCTTCTTTTTCCTTTCCAGGTAAAAATGAATCACCCGTGATGTCTGCTGTTAGAAGTTCTAATCCAGATGCTGGCCTCCGAACTTATACTACTCAGACCTTTGAAGGGCCACTGACAAGAACATCAAACAGCTAGAGACTGACATCACTAATCTGAAGAAATCCCTCATTTCGCTGTCTGAAGAGACCTCTTAAAATCGCAAAGATCCTTATTGGACTTGATTTACTCTAGTACAATAGAAAAGGCTGTATACAGCTCTTGACTGTGTACAACCCTCAAAGAAGAAGGTTGCCTTTACATAGACAAGACAAGGAGGGTTAAAGAGAGCATGAAATAGGTAGTGAAGGCCCTAAGAAAAATCAGAGAGAGAAAGAGACAGATGAATGCTGGTACAAGAATTGGTTTGCAGCCTCTCCAAGGTTGTCAACCCTATTTCCTTCCATCTTGGGACCATTATTTGGGTTCTTTTTGCTTTTTTCTGCTGGTCCCTGGCCCACAAAAAGGCGGACTAACTCTGTGATACAACAGATAAATAATTTGGTAGCAAAACCTACTCAGATACATTATCATAATTTAGCTATGGAGAACCACAAGACTCAAGATGAGGTTGTTACTTTATACAGGGTGTTTCCAAAACCCATCTCCACCCAACCTAAAAGGGGGGACTTCTGCCCCTA
>NW_021604622.1:4202138-4238969 GCF_004785775.1 Grammomys surdaster | reverse complement strand
AACTCACTCTGTAGACCAGGCTGGCCTCGAACTCGGAAATCCACCTGTCTCTGCCTGGCAGGTGGATTTCTGAGTTCGAGAGTTCAAGGCTAGCCTGGTCTACAGAGTGAGTTACAGGACAGCCAGGACTACACAGAGAAACCCTGTCTCGAAAAACCAAAAAATAAAAAAAATTTAAAAAATGTGCATATATTGCTATGCCACAAATTTAAATATTTTATAATTAACTTTAATATATAAGTGGTACTCTTTGTAACGCTGCATTTACTTAAACCTTCTGCCTTGAGACTGTTCCCTAGACTGGTCTATAGGTTTAACCAAACTGCCAAAGGGTAAAAGAAAGACTCTACGCCCTGCAATCTGATTGTCGTAAAGCCTACAGCCTACTCAAAGGTACAACACATGTAAGGTTCTAGAACCGAAGCCTTGTTCGTTTTATAATAAATTGATCACCAGGAGCAGCTTCAACAAAGAGTTTTCACGCAAGAGGTAGAATGTGAGTGTCAATAACATCAGAGCCACAGGATGGGGCTCCTGACATCACTGAGAAGCATACTTTTACCAGTACTTATCAATTATAGTAACCCAGAATTTAGCATACTCCTCAGTCTCCTAATGAGTAACAGACCTGCACAGAGTTACACATCCTCTGGTGGTGTCCTTCATAGTATCTGGCCTGCATACGGACATCCAATCGGAACTAGTTTTCATTTTAATAATAACCAGAATGAAAAGCTCCCTTGAGTTGTTTTACATATTCCCATCAAAGAGAAAATGAAGAGTCACCAATCTATGTTTAGCCTGTAGCAAAAGTAATCTAATCATGACCTACTCATAACTCCTGAAAATCTTCATATCAGGGCAAAAATGCATTAAGAGATGTTTTTGTTAATACTTTAATGTTGTGTTTCCCTTCCTTTCCCTTTAGATGAAGGATCAAATCTGAACTTACGCCTTGCCCAAAGTTGCATGATAATTGCTTTTGAAATCCGAATGCTGGCCTTTCCTCCCCTTTGCTCAAAAAGCAGCGCACACGCCTACTGGTTTTGTGTTTGTGCTTTGAGCCTCACTAATGTTTCCTGTGGGTAAAATTTCAAATTATGGAGCTCATCCATTGAAGTGTTAATTCATGAGAAATAAATGTCACTTTTGGAAGTTCCCCATAAGCAATGAGTGACAGCTGTTTCTTATGTCAGCTCAGCACAGGCTGGAGTCACTGGAGAGGATGGAGCCTCGACTGAGGCAATGTCTCCATAAGAGCTGAGTGCAAACCTGTTGGGCATTTTTAAAATTAATAAAGAGGAGGACACAGCCCATTGTGGGAGGGGCCACCCTGTCTGGTAGTCCTGGGTTCTGTAAGAAAGCAGGCTGAGCAAGCCAGGAAGCGGCACACTCCATGGCCTCCTGCCTCCAGGTTCCTGCCCTGTTTGAGTTCCTGTCCTGACTTCCTTCGTTGATGATCAGTAATGAATGTAAGTCAAATCAATCCTTCCTTTCCAAGCTGTTTTGGTCATAGTGTTTCATCACAGCAATGATAACCCTAACCACGACACAATGGTTTGTCAAACATGACTACCTTTTTTGTTTTTGTTGTTGTTTGTGTGAGTTTTGTTTTGTAGCTCTGGCCTTCCTGATCTCACCATGTAGACTAGGCTGGCCTCAAACTCAGAGATCCAGGCTTCCCTTGAGTTCTGGGATTAAACACGAGCAACACCATATCTGGCTTTACTTTTTAATCTTTAAAAATCATAATACTAACTTCCCAAATAGATTCCCTTCCCTCAGTAGCTGTCAAGGAAGTCAGTTCAAGTCTGCAGCCAGCCTAATAAGATTGACTTACCTAAAAAGGAAGACACCCAGGAGCACAGCAGAAGTGAACACAGACCTTCCATCTGAGATGTGTTTCCCTGCCCCTCCTTGGTTGTACATCTCCTGTTCATTCGTCAGAACATCTTTTGCTCTTCCATCTGCCGTGTTTCCTCACAGAAAGAACCAGGTGCTCTGTCTGACGCCACGGTACTTGAGTTATGGCATTATATGGTGATTTCTATCCTCCATTTGAATTCTTTATATGGATTATGAGCACTTGGTCAGATACAGGACTAACAGTTACAGAAGCAAAGACAGAAACTAGAGTGAGCAAAACTCAATAGGGAGTGCCCATGGTAATTCCTCAAAACCGACTCTGCTGGAGGGACTTTTTTCTCCTAATGTAGTCATTACTACTATGGGAAAAGAAACATGGGCCTCCGGACCAAGAAGTATCTTGTTGTTGTTGTTGTTAAGTAAGAAGACTCTTCTTTCCTCAGCTTCTTCCTCCTCCTCCTCCTCCTCCTTCTCCTCCTCTTCCTCCTTCTCTTCTTTCTCCTCTTTTTTCTTCTTTGATTTTTTTGAGACAAGGTTTCTTTGTGTAGCCTTGGCTGTCCTGAACTCACTCTGCAGACCAGTCTGGCTTCGAATTAAAGAGATCCCCCTGCCTCTCCCACCTGAGTGCCGGGATTAAAGACCTACACCAACACACCTGGCTAAAAGAATCTTACCGACTACAGTGACATACTTTTCTTATAAGGCAATCAAGGTAAAACATCAATTTTTTTTGAGGTTAGCATAAGTAGGAATGATTTTCATTATGACACTTCCTTTTTTCTTCATTTTTTATTGGTTATTTTATTTATTGACATTTCAAATGTTATCCCCCTTCCCAGTTTCCCCTCCAGATATTTTCTTTTAAAAAATACTTTTATTATTTTTAATTGTGTATGTGAATGCAGGGCCCTAAAGCAGCCAGTGGCATCAGATTCCCCAAAGCTGAAGTTCCAGGCAGATGTCAGCCATCTGACGTGAGTGCTGAGGACCAGATTCGGGTCCTCTGCAAGAGCAGCATACACTCAGCTTCTGAGCCATGGCTCCCTCATTATGGCATTGCTATACATACATGCTATTACACTTTGTTCTGATTGATAAGTTAAGGTTCATCTCAAATGTTCCCTTAGCTTAGATTCACCCATCACACAAACACTCAACAAAACTGAAAACTCGGCCCCGTTCTTCTTTGAACATCGTCTTCCACTCTCCTGCTCTGCTTTGTGCCACACTTGTTCTTTGCCTCTTCATCTCTCCCATAGCCATTGTCATTTATCCTTAGGACAATGGAATTCTTTTTTGACAGTTATGGAGAGAGCATCTATGTCCATTTTTAGCCTTCAGAGTGCAACTCAGAAACTTCAGACCCTAGCAATTTGAAGGAAAGCTGAGAGATGGCTGTTTTCATTTTTGTTTTTTTAGAATAGGAGAGTCGCCATCTTATATAGAAGGATGTAGAAAGGTAAAGATGGATGGCTTCACATGCAACATCATGTCAAGAAGGCTCCACGAGCTTCCTAGTCTGGTCTCATATGGTAGGTATGATATACTCACTAAGTAGGTATTCGGGTGGGGGGGAGGTTTGTACTATGGCTGCATCTCTAGGAACTGATATACATTTAAGGAATAAGAAATGCATCAGGCCATCAAGGATGTTTTCTCTTAAACCAACTGGAGATGTAGCTGAGTATTTATTTCAGAAGTGGAGACAATACTACTACTACTAATAATAACAATAACAATAATAATAATGATGATGATGATGATGATGATGATGTAAAGAAGGCACAGGGAAGCAGGCAATCGAAGAGGAACTGCTGGGTCAGTTACCCCAGTGAGAGCTGGAGTTCAGTCCTTTTAGACTTGGAAACAGTGCACAGCATATCAGAATAGCCCCAGTTATGACATGAAGGACTTAGGCATGACATGTGAGGATCTAAAACATTTATACAAGAGCAATAATTCTGGATTACTGCAGTGAGAAATCAGAAAGTCAATTCCTCTTTGCACTCTGAGTCACTGTAATCGAAATGCATGGTTCTCCACGGTTTTAGCTGAAAAGTAGATCACAGAAGATACCAGACAACTGGTGACTGAGAGTCTAGAGGCTTAAAACTCCATGGGCATGGGCTGGACACTCTAAGTCTGTATTCCACAGTGTGTAGCTAGTACTTGTCATACCCTAATATCCTGGCTTATGTCCTTACCAGCACATTTCTGAGGCAAGCCTGGGAAGGTATATTCATGAATAGGAATTGGGAAGGTTCTGCAGGTTAAAACTAATCTCCTTTTTGCATGGAGAGAGACATAGCTAGCTTGTGTTGATGCTACCTTCAGGCTACTGCATAGATGATAATGAAGAAACTACTGTATTTGGCCTATTGTCTATTAACCTGATCCCCACATAAGGTATAGTGTGGAGAAGAAGCCAGAGCCTAGCTATAAAATATCTACAAAGTATAAAGAACAAATTCCAGGGCTTCAGAGAATTTCCTGAACCAGGATTTGGTTCAAATCTGTATTAATCTAAGTCAAAACAACGTAGTAAAACAAATCAAGATATCCCTCCTATCTTACAACCAATGGAGTGATCTGGGCAATGGAATTTGTGCTTATGAGAGGTATTATGGCATGAACAAGGCCATGACTATGTCTTGTGGCTGCGTGAGTCCAGACTATGGCCATTGGGCTTTTCAGGTAAAAGCTTTTTGTGTCTTTGGCAAGAAGAGAGAAATTACCCACTGTTATCACTGGTCAGGGGCCTAAAATGGAGTCATAGACCTGTTTCAGATCCCATTTTTTTTCTTTTCCTGGAGACAAACCTTGAGAGATAACAAGGTGTCAGCACAGCTAAGCTGGGGAGTTTGCAAGAGATAAAGGAACCTGATGCACTCCCTCTGTAGGGAGAATTAATAAGTACTGGTTCAGAGTCTTAGAAGGAATGGAAAGACCTTAGGTATGGAAAGAGGACTGCCACAGCTAGGGTTAAAGAGTCCTGTGATGATTTGTACATGCTTGGCTCAGGGAGCAGCACTGTTAGGAGGTGTGGCCTTAATAGAGTAGGTGTAGTCTTGTTGGAGTAGGTGTGTCACTGTGGGTGTGGGCTTTAAGACCTTCATCCTAGTTGCCTGGAAGTCAGTCTTCTCCTACTTGCCTTTGGAACAAGAAGTGGAACTCTCAGCTCCTCCTGCCCAGTGTCTGCCATGATCCCACCTTGATGATTATGGACTCAACCTCTGAACCTGTAAGCCAGCCCCAATTAAATGTTGTTCTTAAAGAGTTGCCTTGGTCATGGTGTCTGTTCACAGGAGTAAAGCCCTAACTAAGACAAGTCCCTTAAAGAATAATGTATCAAAGGTTTTATTGGTAGCCTATGGCACAACTGGAAAGCAACAGGACCTTCAGGAGATGGGACCTAGCATGACATTAGAACACTCGAGGTAGCCCCAGAAGCAGATACAGGGATCATGGCCTGTTCTGCCTTTGCTTTCTGTCCACTGTGAACAGCCCTTATCTACCATGTGCCGCCACGGTCCCAACAAAGCAACAGAACAAAGTGACCATGAAGTGAAATCTCTAAAACTACGATCCATCCCTTGTCTTCATCCCTTGTCTTAGATATTCCTCAGTGATGAAAAGCTAACATAAGGCTCTAACATTTGAGTAAGAGAGCATGAGCATTCGGAATGGGTAGAAAGAGAAGAAAGTTTGGTGTGAGATACCTTCTTTCCGAAGGTCCAAGGCTGCTAGACTTTCTTTCTCTTGTGATAAAGGGAAAGGCGGTGACATAATTTCCACTTCCCATACACTTCTATTCTTGAAAGGATGCCTTTATCATTATATAGGTATCTGTCTGAGGAAGACTAGAGAGGGAGGAGATACTCAGGAAAGGATTCTTAACTGTTTCTTAACCACCTTGCAAAGAGTGTCACTCAAGGTCTTATCAGTGGAAGACAACTAGAAGGAAAACAACTACATCCTTTGTGTGTATGTGATTGTGGAGCTGAGCAAACAAGCTCAAAGAGTGGTGAGAGCACTACAGCCGAGAGGCCCTTCCTGCAATTAGTGGCTTACACTGTCCTACTGGCACACAGGACACTGAGACTGCAAGCTCACAAGTTCTAGGATACCCTGGACCCTGTCCCAAAAGAAGGAGGGGGAGGAGGAAGAAGAGAAAAAAGATGAGTAAGGGGAGAGAAGAAAAGGAGAGAGATGAGAAAAAGAGGAAGATGAGTAAGGGGAGAGAAGAGGAGGAGGAAGAAGACCTGTCTCTGCTCTGAAGGAATTGACAAGACATCGGAACACATGACTGTCACTATTTGCCCTGTACTTAGTCCCAAATACCCAAATAACTGGAAATTGCAACATTCCAACAGATAAAAATCTATAACTATATCTGACAGTATAATAACATAGTCAAGAGCAGTAAGAAGTAACCTTCATTGCAGATCTTTATTTCAAACCCACACAAATGCATGCCATCAATATCCCTTATTGAATATGGAGAACCCTAGTTGTGAATGAGCATATGAGGTTTTTAACTTTATAGCATCTATTGTGCCAGATATACCACATTAGGAAGAAGGAAAGAAGACTAAGTACTAATTAACCACACCAAACATACCCAGCTAGACACTCCCAACACTGTCTCCATGATTTTAGTTTCATTGAGTTTTACTGGCCCTTGTGATATTTGAAAGCTATAGCAGTCCCCAAACACCTCACTATGGTGGGTTCTAGGATATGAGTTACCAGAACCTGGAGTAAGCTCCAAGGAGTCACTCCCACAAGATTGCCTCTGTGCCAAACACGTGCTTCCGTGGAATCAGTTATAGATGTGATCTTTACTAAACATGAATTTGAGAAACTAAGCCTCTAAGTTTTTCGTTTGAGTTTCAAATGTTAACGTGATATAAAAGTACTCCTAGAAAAAGATCTCTCACAGAAGCAGATAGGTTTTGCATTTTGTACTTAAGCAAGGGTCAAGATAAAATAGGACACATTGCTTGCTAATTTATATTTTTATGCTGCCTTCCTGCAGCAATGGCTAGTCTTAAAGGACAACTTGAGAAAGTATGTGTAGATGTTGTTTCTTTCTGTTTGCTGCTGAAGTCCTTGGTGAGTATGTACGGCATTATTTCTTGTGCTTACTTCTTGTGAGCAATCATACTGGGACTGGATGAAACACAGGCTTGGAGACCTGGAGGAAGCTATGATTCAGCAATAGGACCTGTAGTGAAAAGCTCCCAAACATCTCTTGTTACTCAAAGAGCATCTGGAGGGTGCAAGGGCCATCAGGTGATGCCGGTTGGTAAGAAGGAAAGTGATGAACTAGCAGGCACAGTGGACACCGAGGAGATGTTCTACACCTCTAATAGAAGAGCAGCAAGCAGTGAGCTCAGAAATGGAAATGCAATAAGTCAAGAAAGGCTTTGTCCTAGAGAGAAAGTCAATCTCACAGCCTAGAGGGCCAACTAAAATTTGCTCACTAGTCTGTTGTTTAAGAGATAAACAAAGCCAAGGTTTGTCAAAAACCCACGTTCAAATCAATGAGACTGACATTCAAATGATGTAAATTAAGTGTGAGACAAATGGATATTAGAGAGAGTGGGGGATTAAATGCCAAGGGTTAAAAGACAAGAATAGATCTCAGTGATGCTGAGGACTGAAACATGAACGGACAGAATGCACAAGAATGAGACGCAGCCAAGGGCCAGGGTACCGGACAGTCTACCTTGCCCCACTGGTGTCCACCAAGTTAAAGAGGCTTGGCCTTGGGATGCACAGGAGTCTGGTAGGAACCAGGAGAGACATGGTTGTAGCAGGTCAAGGAAGGCCAGAGATGCTGGGGAGAAGCCTAGAGAAATAAATCACAGTTTGTAGCAGGATACTTATTTTGTTACATTGTATTCGCAGTGGAGCTCAGTGATTAGGCAGTAGGAAAGGTGAAGAAGAGAGGAAGGGGAGGGGAGAAAAAGAGGAAGGGGAGGGGAAAAGAGAGGAAGGGGAGAAGGAGAAGGAGGCTATCAACCATGGAGAACCACGGATGAGTCAAAAAGCTGTCCCGGGTAGCAACTTCTATCAAAAGGTTAGATATTGGGTAACAACTCTAATTGTGTGGGCATCTTGTTGATTGAGCATTTCTAAATATATAAATCCTTTAGATAATCATTAAGCTTTAAGAGTCTTCATTCTACCAGGCACTGCGAGGATGGCAGATATTGTCTGGGGTTCAGCTTTGTGGTTGCAGCATCTCATGGGTGCCAGGGGCTGTGCATCTAACTAGCCAGAGCCCTGGTCAGAGCTGAGGAGCAGTGGGAACATGGTGGCGGCCCAGGAACAAGCCAGACTGGATGCCATTTTCTAAATATCTCCCACTACAAAAGTTGATCAGAAGGGCTGCAGATTCCAGTAGCTGCTGCAAAGGCTCACATACCTCCAGCTGCAAGAAAATACAGAATGTCCCAGAGACACTGCAATGAGCATAACCAGGCCTAGGAAACATAGTTTAAGGGACAGAGCCTGACAATAATCAATGCAAACTAATAAACATTAACATATTTCCTGCTAAGGTGGCAGGGTCTTAGAATGAAACTATAGGCTGCATTGGAGGTAGGGGGCAGGGCACACAACTTTAATACCAGCACTCAGGAGGAAGAGACAGATCTCTGCGTTCAAGGCCAGGCTGGTCTTGGTAAGTTCCAGAATAACCAGGGTTAAACAGAGAAACCCTACCTTGAAACAACAACAATAATGACATTGAACTTTAAAATATGTAAAACATCTTCTATTAACTTTTAATGTATTACCCAAACATCAACAGAAAGCTAAACTAGTTTGTCAGATTCTATAAAGCTTACGTCTATAAGATGCTTTCTTCTCTGAAAAGTATGATTCTGTCTTAAAGACAAAGAAACAAGTCTGGAAACCTGGGATGAGCCTTCCCTTTAGAAATCACTATTCTGGTATCATACAGGGATTCAGGGGATAACATTCCACATCTCAACTTGAATATTCAATCATTCCATAATAGCAGCCAGGTTTGCAAAACACATTAATGATTGCATGTCACTAATGTCATTTAATAGGTAGAAAAGGGAGAAGCTCTTGTGCTTTCTCATATGGGCTGTACTTGAGGTTAATACCACCATAGATTATATAGTTAAAGTTAAAATTATGTAGAGGAATTAAAAATGCAGCTGAACAGTTTGTTAAGATACACGCTGCCTGACAACAAATCGGCATGTGTAATCAGCTAAAAGTACACATCATACACAAATATACAGAATTTTTCTTCTTAAAAAAAGAGCTTCTGGGCCAGTGAGATGGCTCAGTGAGTAAAGGCACTGGCCACCAACCCTAATGACGTGTTTGATCCCCAGTACCCAATAGGTAGAAGAAAGCTGACTTCCAGAAGTCGTCCTCTGATCACCGCATGTGGGAGGTGGCACATGAGCTCCTCCCTCCCGAAGCAAGCAATACATATAATACAAAAAAATCAAAGAAACAACTTCACGAAAATTGCAGGTGTATAGGTGAGGGTGACCATCTTTTCAAACCTTGAAACCAAATTTATATCTGTCAGCTCATTTCATACTTCAATCCTAGCCTTCTCTTCATTATGTCCCGTTAAAACAGCAAAACAGGATCCAGCTACTCCCAAATGTGGCTAGTTAATCAGCTCAGGAGTGGTGTTCTCTCAATAGCAAGAGTCTTGTGGACAGAAAACAAACGGTTGCAATCTACCCAATTATAGGACAAACTGCAATACACACGTACACACACACCAGTGTTAGATGGTAATCTGTTAGGTTCTCTGAGTGAATTTTAAAAGTTCATCTTTAGAAAATTACAAAGTTGGTTTCCAGAGAAGACCCTTATTTACTTTTTTTTCCTGGCCTGATTTTTAAACAACCCGATGAGATGACCTCTCTGGAAGCTGAAGACACGCGCTCATTTTAGATCTGTCTTAAATGTATCTTAGTGTTATGGTCACCACTGTTCTGTTTTGGATATTATAATTAGGTTAGTTTTTAAATGGGCTTCAAGGAACACCCACATTATTAGCCAACTACAGAGAGCAAAGGCTGTAAAATTCCAACTGTGTTTAATTTTTAAAAAGTTTTGCCTGGGTCTTTAATGATTCTTGATAAATTCTGGGTTGTTAAAACAAGCAAGGAGGCAAAGATATTCTAGAATTTCATCTCTTGTCCATTGACTTTTGTTCATGTTGTTGTTCCTGGGTGTGATTCCACATAACTCTCATTGCCAAGCCATAGGTTAAATGTTGTTAAGGGCAGCTCAACGTCAGAGGAAGGGAAGGAGGGAAAGAAGGAGAAAGGGAAAGGGAGAGGGAAACAGAAAGAGACAGAGAAAGACAGAGACAGAGTCAGAGAGACAGTTAAGAGACAGAGACAGACAAAAATAAACAGAGGGGGAGGGAGGAAGGGAAGGAGGGAGGATGGGAGGGACGGACAGACAGACATGTGGTATTCTAATCAGGATTCAACAATACAGGTGCCCACCTAGTTAGTTTCAGTGAGGGAGCTTTTATGGATATCATGCAAAGAATTCCGTGAGTTCTGCGAGAAGGAGTAGCAAGCTTTGTTCGAAACTAAAACTGAGAAGTAGGGAACGATCTGTAGCCATAGCTACCTTTTCTAAGAGCCACAACCGTGAGCATCTCTCTGTCCCTCTATCTCCACAGGAGTCTTCAGCATCACTTCCTACTGTGCCCCTTCAGACCCACTGGCTATCTCAGCTGAAATGACCCTCTGTGAGCCTCAGCCCACACTCTGAAGGGGTGCTGTGAGTGGGTCAGCAACATGACCTGGGATGGATCCCTTTGCATTCTCTGGTATGATCAATTAGATCAGAGGAGACAGACCACCAGCGTGTGCCCTTCATGAACAAGAGAGGCAAAGACAGACATTTGCAGCCTGACATCTGGGAATGATTAGCTGCTGCTAATCACTGAATGGCACATTATAGCACAGCTTCATGGTGTGTTATTTTAAGGGTCATTTCATTTTTCCCCATTTTTGTTTAGTTTATGTGTATGTACATGTGCCTGAATGAGTTTATATGTGTCACATGTATGCAGGTGTCCAAGGAGCACAAAGGTTATCAGATCTGCTGAAACTGGAGTTACAGGCTATTGCCAGGTACCTGATATAGGTGCTGGGAAATGGACGGGGTGGGGGGACAGGAGTGTCCTTTGCAAGAACAATAAGTGCTCTTGACTGCTGAGCCATCTCTCCAGTCTCTGGTTTCACAGTATTACATCTTAAAATGTATTCTACTCTCAGTCAAATTTCAAACAGAAAGCATCTGTTTATTTATATCAACGGGACTTTAATACAAAGGATTGGTAACATAGGAGATGGAGAAGATGAACGTAAAAGAAGCAGCATCCAGTACCAACCTTGGCTATTGGTACCCTAGGATGGAAAGACAAGAAGATACTTACCTGATAGATACTAGAACCATGGCCTGTCTGAAGTCATCACAGAGCCATACCTGCTACTGAAGGTGCTGCTGAGGCAGCCAGAGGGGAAGAACTACCCCATCAATTCATTCTTTTCCTGTCTCAAATGTCCTTGTGCCCACTATTGCCTGACACAGGAACCCAGCGCCTGTGTGTTTAGGTTGCTATAACAGAATAATGACCTGGCGAGTTTAGACAACAAACATCTTCTACTTGTAGGTTCCAGGGCTGTGAAGTCGAAGGTCAGTGGACCGGCTCTCTTTCTAGCTTGAAGACAGCTGTCTTCTTGCTGTATCTTTGCATGTTCAAAAGAGACCTATGCACATCTTTTTTCTTTTTATGAAACCATGGCTCCGTCAGATTAGGGATCCATCAAAGTTTTAGTGTGAAAAGGCTCAAGTGTTTCATCCTTTGATTCTCAGCTGGTGTCACTATTTTGGGAGACCGTGGAACCTTTGGGAAGTGGAGCCGAGAGAGAGAGGAAGTAGGTCACTGGGCGAGAGAGTCTAAGATTTTATAGCGTGGCCTCATTTCCTGTTGCCTCTATTTCGTGGTGATAAGCCCGGAAGTGAGTAAGCAGCCTCCGGCTCCTGCAGCCACAGCTTCAAGCTGTTCCACAGCTCTGCCTCCCACACCCCACACCCCACACCCCGACCCCGCAAACTATGAGTCCAAACAAACCCTTCCTCCCTTGAGTTGCTTCTGGTCGAGTATTTGTTCACAGTAATAACAAAAGTTGGTGAAATGGGCCCTACTTTTCTACCCCGCTTATCTCCTAAAAGGCGCTGTTTTCAGATACTGTCATTAATCGGGGTTAGAATTGCAACAAATGAGTTTGGTGGTAAGCGAACAAATCAACAGAATCATAAAGAAATGAAACTCCTCCCCTAGCCCCTCTACCCCGCCCCCCACACACACACTACCACATACACATTCTACTGTGAAACAGAGAGGGCAATAAATAGATCTGAGGGCAAACAGTGAGAGCCTTTTCAGAATGAATGTGTTCGGGGCCAGAGCCAACCCAGATCATGTAAATTCCAGACCCAGATGATAGTGAGTTCCATTGAGACCTCAGTATAAATGGCAGCTCTCTGGGACTCATCTTTTTCTGAATTTCCATGCCACTTTTCTTCTTTACCTTGTGATTCATCAGTGGTTACTCTCTTATTTTACTTCTATCTTTCTTGTGAGTAATATTCTATCATTCTGCACCATTCCAAATGTATCAATATGTTAAGGTTGAGAATCTTGATGATTTCAAGTGGTCAGCCCTGAATTATAAGCACACAAGTAATATTATATAGACTGTGAAGGCTCTGTTTATGTGTTTAGGAATACATATTCATTTATATGTATAAATGTATAAACAAAGTAAAAGGTCAGGAATGTGAGAGAGAACAAGGGGGTGTACATGGCATGGTTGGAGGGGGAGAAAGAACAGGGGGATGATGTAATTTCATCTTAATTTTTAAGAATATTTAAAAAGAACAGTTCCATTATTTCTTTTAATAAAACTCTTTATTTTCTAAAATGCCATATTTCTCTAGCTATCAAGAAAATTTTTCTTTTATTCTAGGAAATTATCTATGTAAATATTGTTTATTATTTTGGATGTAATCTCAGTGAGGGATTCATATTCGAATGCATCAGGAGCGTTGGGTACTTTACAGTTGTCAGGGTTGTCTTCACTGTGACAATTGTTTGTCCTTAATGAGAAACTGCTGTCTTCTTTTCTCATGAGTGTCCTGCAAATATCTGCTATGGCTGCTATGGTTAATAATGTATCACACCATCCTTACTTACAATATAAAATTGTAGAAAAATCAGCAATTCTTTTGCAAAAATCTCCTGGAAGTGAAGTGATAAATATTCCTTCCATCCTTTCTTTCTTTCTTCCTTTCTTTTTTTATCCCCACTGATGTTCTGAAATGTGGCCTGTATTTTACAATCACTCAGAACTTTATTAGCCCAACGAGACAGGAAACAAACTCTGATGTTATATTGTGTGTATTAGATCATATTACCTTTGACCTTACCCCCAACTCGGCTGCCATCTGGGCCATGTTATAACCAGAAACTCTCATCTTCCAATATCCCATAGGGTCACAAACAGTCATCCATATTCTATTACCTATGACTGAAAAGCTCTTCAGCCCCATTGAGACAATCAGTGAAATGATCCGTTCACTCACTGTCCAAACTGCAGACCTCCTGGCTCTGCTGTCTTCCCTCCCCCAGAGTTTCTCTTTCTGCATCTTTTTTCAAGCTAAAGAAAATCTCTGGAGGAAATAACATTATCAGGCTCAAGAATTTTTGTGGCTTTGTCTTTTTATGACAAGCAAGAGTCAAAGCTGAAAATTCTAGCGTCACCTTTGCTATTGTCCCCTCCTCTACCTCACCTTCCTGTCTCAGCCCTATCTATAACTCACAGCTCAGCCACGCCCTGTGTGCTGTGTACTCCCCACTACACCAAAATTGACAGAGACACCCAAGGAAAGAATGAGTTTTGCTCATAGTTTGGCTCCCTCACTGCAAGAAAGGTATACTAAGGCTGAACAGTTTACATTCTGGTGGCTGGAAAGCAGACAGGGAGAATGACTGAATGTTGGGGTTTCTCCTTCCGCTTTCCTATTCCATCCGTGTCCCCCTCTACGAGACGATGCCAACTATAGTCAGAACACCTTAGTCATTTCTCTCTGGAGAAAGACCACACAGACACATTCAGTGACAAGTTTCTCTAGTCTCCTAGGGCAGCGGTTCTCAATCTGTGGGTTGCGACCCCTTTGCGGGGGTGGTTGCGTATCAGCTATTTTGCATATCAGATATTTACATTATGATTCATAACAGTAGCACGATTATAGTTATGAAGTAGCACTGAAATAATTCTGTGGTTGGGGATTACCACAAGGTGAGGAACCGTGTTAAAGGGTCGCGGTGTTAGGAAAGTTCAGAACGACTGTACTTTAGAGTCCCATCACGTTGACACTGAGCTCAAGCCGCTGCACCGCTAGTCCAAGCTCTACCTTAAATCCACCCACTCTTCCGTTCCCACTTCTACTTTCTGACTGACGCTTTTCATTGTCTCTGAGCTGAATTATTAAAAGACCCTCTTCGCAAGATGTTCTGTAATTCAAAGTTATTTTCTAGGCCGAGATGCTTAAAACACAGATCATACCGTGTTCTCCCCGTGCCTCAAGCCTTCCCATTGCTTTGAAAATCAAATTAGAATTTCCGAGAGGCCTCACTCAGGTCTGTAAGACATGACTCCAAATTGCCGCACCAAATGTGCACGCTTTGCGTTAGCCTCTGCCTCCACTTAGCTGTGGATCCCTCGAGCTTGTCCAACTCGAAGGTGTTTGTTCTGCTGGCCCTCCTCCTCCCACCTTGGGTCCCCATTCTCTCCAGTCACTTCCTAAATCAGCCACTCATTGTCAGCTTATCTAGAGTAGGTCTTGTCAGTTCTTTTCTGTCACATCTCTTTCAAAACAAGGAACACAAAATCTGTCATTTTTGCAGTCATTTGCTTGCTGATTTTTCTATCCTCATAAAATGTAAGCTGCAGAAATTTCGGTGTCATTGGGAAAACTATTCCCAGTTCTTACAGTGGCACCGAAGGCACATTGGTCTCAGACATTTGCATATTGGGCTCAGAAATTTGCATATTGGTTCCAGACATTTGCATATTGGGCTCAGAAATTTGCATGTTGGTCTCAGACATTTGAATATAAGACAGATTCAAGAATGACTTTTTTTAAAAAATTGGATGTTTTCTTTACATTTCATATGTTATCCCCTTACCCCATCCCCCACCCATCCAGGAACCCCTATCCCTCACCTCTCCTTCTGCTTCTCTGCGGATGTACCCCTACCTACCCCCTCACTCCCACCTCCCCACCCTCATATTGCCAACCCCTGGGGCATCCAGCCTTCATGAGACCAAGGATCTCTTCTCCCACCTATGCCCAGCAGGGCCCTCCATCCTTGCATATACAGCTGAAGCCATAGATCCCTCCCTAAGTGCTCCCAGGCTGGTGCTTTAGACCATGGGAGCTGTGGTTGGTTGGTATTGTTGCTCTCCTCATGGGGCCACAAACCCTTTCAGCTCCAACGGTCTTCACTCTAACTCCTCCATTGGGAACCCCATGATCAGTTCAATGGCTAGCTCTGAGCATCTGCCTCTGAATATGTCAGACTCTTGCAGACCTCTGAGGAGACATCTATATCAGGTTCTTATCAGCATGCACTTCCTGACTGCCACATCAGCATCTACCTTTAGTGACTGCACATGGGATGGATACTCAGGTGGAATGGTCTTCAGACAGCCCCTCCTTCAGTTTCTGTCCCTCACATTGTCTCCATATTTGCTCCCTTGAGTATTTTGTTGCTCCTTCTAAGAAGGACCAAAGTGCCCCCACTTGGTCTTCCTTCTTCATGAGGTTCATGTGGCCTGTGAGTTTAATCTTGGGTATTTCAAGGTTCTCGGCTAATAGCCAATAATCAGTGAGTGAATACCATGTGTGTTCTTTTGTGATCGGCTTACCTCACTCAGGATGATATTTTCTAGTTCCATCCATTTACCTAGGAAACTCTCGAATTCTTTTTTTTTTAATAGTTGAGTAATACTCCGTTGTGTAAATGTACCACATTTTTTGTATCCATTCCTCAGTTGAAGGACATCTGGGTTCTTTCCAGCTTCTGGCTATTATAAATAAGGCTGCTATGAACATAGTTAAGCATATGTCTTTGTTATATGTTAGAGCATCTTCTGGGTATATGCCTAGGAGTGGTATAGTTGGATCCTCAGGTAATACTATGTCCAATTTTCTGAGGAACCGCCACACTGATTTCCAAAGTGGTTGCACCATCTTGCAGTCCCACCAACAATGGAGGAGTGTTCCTCTTTCTCCACACCCTCGCCAGCATCTACTATCACCTGAGTTTTTGATCTTAGCCATTCTGACTGGTGTGAGATGGAATCTCAGGGTTTTGATTTGCATTTCCCTGATGACTAAGGATGTTGAACATTTCTTTAGGTGTTTCTTGACCATTCAAGTTTCCTTAGTTGAAAATTCTTTGTTAAGCTCATACCCCATTTTTTAATAGGGTTATTTGGTTGTCTGGAGTCTAATTTCTTGAGTTCTTTGTATATATTGGATATTAGCCCTCTATCAGATGTAGGATTGGTAAAGATCTTTTCCCAATTTGTTGGTTGTCGTTTTGTCCTATTGACAGTGTCCTTTGCCTTACAGAAACTTTGCAATTTTATGAAGTCCCATTTGTCAATTCTTTATCTTAAAGCATATGCCATTGGTGTTCTGTTCAGGAACTTTTCCCTTGTGCCCAAGTATTCGAGGTTCTTCCCCACCTTCTCTTCTATTAGTTTCAGTATATCTGGTTTTATGTGGAGGTCCTTTATCCATTTAGACTTGAGCTTTGTACAAGGAGATAAGAATGGATCAATTTTCATTCTTCTACATGTTGTCTTCCAGTTGAACCAGCACCATTTGTTGAAAATGCTGTCCTTTTTCCACTGGACAGTTTTAGCTCCTTTGTCAAAGATCAAGTGACCAGAGGTGTGTGGGTTCATTTCTGGGTCTTCAATTCTATTCCATTGATCTTCCTGCCTGTCTCTGTACCAATACCATGTAGTTTTTATCACTATTGCTCTGTAGATTCAAGAATGACTTTTTTTTTAAGTTAGAAAAACAAGACGGTTCTGTGTCACATGGACCTCTCATACATTTTCCACCTATGATCCCCAGCCAATTGTTCTTTAAGAAAGTATCCTATTAGCACATATTAATTATACAAAATAATGACACTCATTGAGACATTTTCATGTATGCAAATAATATATTTTGATGCTATCCATCCCCCTCTTGCCTTTCTTACACCCTGCTCTCATGAGATGAGATAAAAATACTATTTCTCACATCCAACAGTCCCCCTTTTAACTTTCATGCCCTCCTCTTTGAGTCCATGTATTGAAGAGAATGTGGTAGTTACCTCTCTAAGTCTGGTTTATTTTGCTCAGTTCTATCTACCTTCCCTGTAAATTAAAGACTGTGGTGGTTTGAATATCCTTGGCCCAGGGAGTAGCACTATCAGGAGGTGTGGCCTTGTTGAAGTAGGAATGGCCTTGTTGGAGGGAGTGTGTCACTGTGCCATGGGCTTTGAGACTTCCTCCTAACTGCCTGAGAGACAGTCGTCTTCTGTTTGTCTTCGGAACAAGATGTAGAACTCTCAGCTCCTCCAGCACCATGCCTGCCTAGGTACTGCCATGTGCTCCATCTTGATGATAGTTGACTGAACCTCTGAATCTGTAAGCCAACCCCAATTAAATGTTGTCCTTATAAGGGTTGTCTTTCTTGGTCGTGGTGTCTGTTAAGACAATGACCAAGTACTACTCCATTATGTAATACAATTTAGTACTTGATTGTTTCCTACTTGGATTTGAATTGTTTGTTTGCTTTACTACAGACAATGGCTGCCACAGATCTCCTACTAATAGAATTTGATGTTAAACTCTCATTTAGATTCAACACAAAATTGAAAATACCACTATCAAGGTACTGGTAAAAATCCAGCTCTGTGTTGAATTAATTCACTGCAATGTTTTTTCCCATCTGGAACTTTGGTTTCTGATGTATGCTTTCCTGTGAATAAAGTGATATAAAAAAAAAAAAACTTGAGAGTCTGAGTTACCAGCTTTCACACTAGAATTGAGAAATTATCATCGAGCTACTTTGCTGTTGCAAAACCATCCAAGTCATGGATACTCGGTTGCCAGAAGACACCAAGCAGGAAAATCAGCTAGAAGAATGTGGTATCTGAGGACAACACTTCTTTACAAGCCCAGAGACTTCCAACAAAACACAAAACTCAAAAAAAAAAAATCTGTCCCGTTATGTGTAACAATTTGAGATGTTCAGGGTAGATTTATAGTTTATCTTTGTTTCTGTTTTGATTAAGTAGTGACTTGATGGATTAGGGAAATAGCTCAATTATTTAGAGCACTGGACGCACTGGGCAGTGGTAGCACACACCTTTAATCCCAGCTCTCTGAAGGAAGAGGCAAATGGATCTCTTTTAGTTTGAGGCCAGCCTCATCTACAAAATGAATGCCAGGACATCCAGGCTACAAAAACCTCTCTTGGAACCCCTGTCTTGAAAAACTGCAAAAACAAACGAACAAACAAACAAACAAACAAACAAAAGCACTGGATGCTTTCCAATGGACCAAAGTTTGATTCCCAGCACCAAAGCCATCTGTAACTCTAGATTCTGGAGCTCTGATGCCCTCCGCTTAGCTTCCAAAGAACCAGAAACACACAGACATATATGCAGGTCAAATGCATACACACAATCATTCACTTTTAAAGTAGTGATTTGAGAGCTGGAGAAATGGTTCGTGGGGAAAGTACTTGCAGGGTGAGCATGGAGAACTGGTTCAAATCCACAGAAGCCATATAAAAGCTAGACATGACAGCCTGCCCCAGTGTGGGAGAACGGAGACAGACAGCTCTCTGGAGCTCATTAGCTAGCCAGTCTAGCCAAATTAATGAGTTCCTGGTTCAGGGAGTGACCCCTGTATCAAAAAATAAGGTAGAGCAATAGAAGAAGGTGCTCAAGAATGTCAGCCTTTGGCCTGTACATACGCAGGTAAGGCAGTTACACTCGTACACACATGTGTACACACACACAATGATCTCACACTTTCTCAGAAATAAATAGAACAAGACTTTTTATCTCTCAACTTACATAACTGACTTCGCCAGGCGGTGGTGGCACACGCCTTTAATCCCAGCACTTGGGAGGCAGAGGCAGGCGGATTTCTGAGTTCGAGCCTAACCTGGTCTACAGAGTGAGTTCCAGGACAGCCAGGACTATACAGAGAAACCCTGTCTCGAAAAACCAAAAAAGAAAAAAAAAATCAGTACATAACTGACTTCATATATTACCATTTGTGTCTACCAAGTTATTGAAAGCTATCAGTTCTTATCAACTGAATGGTATAATGTTATATCATTTTGATATATTGTAGGGAATGTTCCACAGCAGGTTTCTGGGTAAACTAAAGGACCCAGCAGAGTTCTTTACACTGTGTTCCATGGATCGTTGAATTCAGAGTCACTAAGAATGCTTGTCACAGAATCAAATGCCTGGCAGCTTACCAGGCGTTCTCCTAAATCTCTGAAGACTGAGGCATAGAACCTGCTTGTTAGCTCTCTGAGCAGTTGACTCTTACACACACTAAAATTATATACCCAACACTTAATGTGTTTCTGTCTTTGCCTTGCTCGGATCTGAGGTTTTCTTCTAGACTTTGAAACACCTAAAGCAAGACTCACACGGTTGGTAGCTAAGCAGAGGTCTGTCAAGATAAGCAAAGGCTGCCAGATCTGCATTCTGTCATTATTCCATTGCCTTTCTACAGTGTTTGTTAGTTGGAAAGGGAAAATAGCTATACAAAACAAATTATGCGTATATCAGGTCAAATTTTACCTGCATACATCACTCTCTGAGAACAGACTATATTTTCACCAGTCATGTTAACTTTTTGAGTTCCATGTCTATCATCTTGTCCATTACTTCTTCAGTGTATCAGTGCCCTTGGTCCAGAAGAGTTAGTTATATGATTTCTAAAATTATATATTTCTTTAATCCTATGGGGACATTTTATGAAGATATTTTCACATGTGGAATAATTTACCACATATTTGATGTTAGTTTTTGGTTCACTCTTCATAATACTAAGACATCTGGGCCAAAAGTAATATATCTGAATACTGTGAAAAATGCAAAGACAACTCTCAGAATGGGAGAAAATACATGGAATCCATACATCTGAAGGGACTGGTGCTTAGACTATATAAAGACCTGTAACTTAGCAACAACAAAGAACAACCCAACTGAAAAATGAACAAACAACTTAAATATTCTACCAAAGAATAGATGTAAATGTAGAAAGTGTGCAAACACATTAAAATACTCACCGTTGTTAGCCATCGAGGAATTCCAAGTAAGTCAGTGCCACAGTGAAATACCACTTTATACTCATTAGGAGGGCTATCATTTACAACGTGGAAAATACTAAGACTGGCAAGGACACGGAGAAACAGGGAAGCCTTGTGCTTTGCTAGTTGGAATGTAAAAGGGTGTTACTACATATATATGTGTATATACATGTATATAATGTTTCTGCAAAACATTAAAGACAAAATCTACCATAGATTCCAAAATTCGATTCCTCCAAGGAACTAAAAAGAGATATTTGCCCACTGATGTTTGTTGTTGCATTATTTACAGTAGCTGAGAGCCAAAACCAACCTGCTAGGTTGGTTCATTCAACTGTGAATGTCACTGACTTAATACACTTTAAAGTGGATAGATGATGAAGTCTATGGTATATGTACTTTCATACAATGAAAATATAAAAATCAAACACAACTGAGCAAGTATCTCTGTAGCAGGAAACCAAGCCTTTGGGTATATGTCAATGAATGGTGTCTCTGTGCTTTTAGTTTTGTAAGAATGGTCCTCACTCATTTCCATAGTGACTGCAACAACTCACACCCCAACCAACAGTCAGTGTGGCTTCCACTTTCTGCACAACACTGCTAAGATTTGTTGCCAGTTGTTTTCTTGATCTTAGTCATTCTGACTAAAGTAATATAAAATCTCAAAATAGTTTTAATTGGCATTTCCTTAATTGCTAGGGATGTCAACACTTTGAGATATTTCTTCATCTTTTTTTTTTCTTTCAAGAACTCCATTTTCAGACCAGTAGCCAAATTTTGGTTGGTTCCTTTGTTTTCTTGACTTCTTTTTCAGTTCGTTATTCTGGATCTTTATCTTCAATTGGATAAATAGATGGCAATGATTCTCTCTCATTCTCTGTGAGCCTTCTTCCTTTCACTACATTGTTTCTTTGCTATACAAAGGTTCCATTTGTTGCCCTTAATTACTGGGAAAGTGGAAGCCTATTCAGAAAGCACCTTACTGAACCCCTATCTTGTAGGGCTCTGCCTGCATTTTCAGATAGCTACTTCAGAGTTTCAGGTTTCACACTGAGGTCTTTGAGCCAGTGCAGTTGATTTTCTTTCTTTCTTTCTTTCTTTCTTTCTTTCTTTCTTTCTCCCTTTCTCTCTCTTTCTTTCTTTCCTTATTTCTTTTTTCCTTCCTTCCTTCTTTCCTTCCTTCCTTCCTTTCTTCCTTCCTTCCTTCCTCTCTTCCTTTTTTTTGTGCGGGGTCGTAGATGTTGGTTAATTTCACTCTTCTACATGGGAACATTCAGCTTCCCCAGCACCATTTGTTGGAGGTGCTGCCTTTTCTGGAGTGCATGTTTTTGTTGCCTTTGTTGAATATCAGGTGGCTGTAATTATGTGCACTTAAAACTGGCTTCTTTGTTTTGTTCTATTGATGTACAAGTCCATTTGTGTGTGTGTGTGTGTGTGTGTGTGTGTGTGTGTGTGTGTGCCAGAACCATGCTTTTTAAAACTTGCTATGGTTCTGTAATATACCTTGAAATCTGGTCTGATAATCCTGCCAACATTTTCTTCTTGCTCAGAATCACTTTGGTTACTCAGGGTCTTTTATGGTCTTTTATTTCCACATGAATTTTAGGGTTTTTAATCTATTACTGTGAAGAATGTTGCGTTGTGAGGATTTTAATCGGGATTGCACTGACTCTGTAGGTTGCTTGGCATATGATGGTCATTTTCAAACATCGTTTTTACTATTCCACGAGCAGGGACCGACAAGACAGCCCTCAGTGTTGCAATAATGGCGCCTGTATCTTGGGGACAATCAACAGCTGCCTAACTGGACATAAAGCCTGGTCAATTAGATGAAACCCATACCTCATACTATAATTTTAGCCAAGAACCCATGGCTGAAGAGACTATGGATTCTAGAGGAGCATCTAAACGTAGTTATTAAATATAGCTTCCAACTGCCTTCTAAATACTAGTCCTTATACTATAGATAGGTGGCGCTCACACGCTCATCATAGAAGCTGCTTTCTGCAGCCAATGGAGACAAGTAGAGATACATAACTAGTCAAAATGCAAAGAATAACTAACTGTGGAGCTTCTTGCTACAACTGGTACATCTATCACACAACCCCTACAACCTACATCATGGAAACAGGGAGGTATAGAGGGATGCTGGTTGCCTAATGACCAGGATGCCTGCTGTGGGACAGTGTCTTCTCCATGGAACAGGGATGTTGCTCCATAAACCCTCAGCAACATGGCTGCCTGCCAAGACCAGCAAAGACCACATCAGTCAACATGCCAACAAAGAAGAGGGACGTCCCCAAAGCCCCACCCCTAGATGAAGAGCTGCAAAGCTGCAGCTAATGGTTGCTGAGGGAGGGAGGAGTTGTTAGTTTTTGTTTGTTTGGTTGGTTGGTTTTGTTTTTTGGTTTGTTTTTTTTTTTTTCAGGGACAAAACTCCTGGTCCAAGGTTGGTCAGCCATACCACACGCAAATAAGAGCAATATTAATGGGTCTCAGTAGATTATGTACACCCTCCCACACACACATACACACACTCACAAAGAATAAATATAGGAGGTCATGAATTTAAGTGCGCAGGGACACAGGAGGAGTTTCAGGGGACAGAGGAATGGCAAGGATGCAAATGTGGTTTACTCACATATGAAATTTTCAAACTAAAAAAAAAAAGAGAGAGAGAAAAATACTCTATTGCTTATAGCATCCACTCGTCACATTTGGGATGTGGCTAATCAAATTTGAAATATGCTAATTAAGTTTAAAACCGCACCGGCCTGGAGAGATGACTCAGCAGTTAAGAGCACTAGCTGTTCTTCCAGAGGACTCGGACGCAATTCCCAGCACCCATATGGTAGTTCACAACTATCTGCAACTCTAGTTCCAGAAATCCAACACCCTCCCACAGACACACATGCATGTCTGCAGGCAAAACACCAACACACATAAAGAATTAATCAAAAATAAATTAGTTTTGTTTTTGAGACAGGGTCTCAAACTGTAGCCCAGGCTGGCCTCAAACTCACAGCAGCGTCCTTGCTACAGCCTCGCAGGTGCTGAGATTGCAGGTTCAGTACAGGATGTTTGAGGAAATAATGTTTGCAAAGAATGAAATTCTACTATATCAATGGTTTATCCAGTTGCCAAAAGGGCACAATTAGAAAGTTAAATAAAACAAAAAGAAAGTTCAAAAGCTTCCCACTTTCCTTAGAATTCTGAGCAGCATAGCCTCAGTTAGATTACTAGTTAAATGAATTAATTTACCTTGTTTTATAAGCTCTTGTAAACACATTTCATGCTATTGAAATATGAAGTTGTACAACTGAGCTGGAGAAAGATAACAATGTAATCACAGAGCCAATGTGCATTTTATTACTTATAAACTCATTTGTGGATATTATATACCAAATAAATACATATTTTATCAGTATTTTTACCTCTTAGGAGACAGACAATTTACCAAGAAATTTCTGAGTTTGGTCTCATCTGTGCTCCTATGCAATATAATATCTGTTAGTGTGAATGTCTCTTTATGTTTCCTGGAAATCCCTTCAGACATTGATGAAAATGATAAATTACCTACTGTTGCGAGAGTTTTACTTTTTCTTTTTCATAACAACTCAAAAACAAACTTTAAAGCTAAAACTGTCATACGACCCTTAATAATAGAACATATCAAAAGGCATCGATAAATCAGTACATAAGATCAGTAACTAGATAAACTGAGAGAATTAATAAACAATATAAATGAATGTTTCTATTATCTGAAATGTCCAGTAACACAATTATTAATTCTGTAATGTATGAAAAATTACTGTTTCTGTATTAAACCAAAACTGCTACCATAAGAGCTCTCCAGTATTGATTATTATTTCCCCTGGGATCCCATGAAACATTTTAATATGCTTATACAGTTAATATTTCACTAAATTAATTCTATTTTCTTGCAAAATTATAACTCAAATCAATCTATTTAGCATGCTGCTTTGTTTTAATATTCTGAATAGTTTTACTCTAAATTAACTGCCAGACTTCATTTCTTTGTAATTACCTTACCTTTGATTTTGAGTTTCCTTTTTTTTTTTTACACAAAAATACAGAGTATAAAGTTAAAGTTCAAATTGACTCTCTGAACAACAGCTTACAAAGAAAACATATTGTCTGTGGCAACAAGAAATTGTGACTATTCAAAACTGAATCTAGGACTTCACCTATGTTTGACATTTATGCTAATAAAGAGTTAGTTATTTATTCCCTAATCTATTGGTGCAGTTTGTACTGGTTGTACTATTACACTTTGATTGCAGAAGAAATTAAAATGCTTCAAAATGCTTAAACATTTAGTTGCTGAATGTCCTCCTTAAATTGCAGGTAGATGAAGCAACTGTAGCTGAGAACCCCAGAAAGACCCTAGGTCCACAATGTTCTGTACCGTCAAAGATGCCTTGTACATACTAATGAAATGGAAACCAGGAATTCAAAATGAGATCATAGCATATGAAGAAGTTGCAAAGGAGATTATAGTGTACAGAGAAGAAGAGTGCAAAACGTCAACCAAGGACCAAACTCAGAGGAAGAATCTCAGCTCCACTGAAAACTCCATGGATTAGGTCATGAGATACAAACTTCAGGCAGGTGGTGGTGGTGCATGCCTTTAGTCCCAGCATTCAGGAGGCAGAAGAGTCCATCCTGGTCTACAGAACTAATTCCAGGACTGCCAGGGTACACAGAGAAACTCTGTCTTGAAAAACAAAACAAAAAGGAAACTTCAGTTTTAAGATATGCTGTGTATTCTTTGTATTAACCTTCACCTACTTTTTGGATTAACTAACCAATAGCATTAACCGTATTAGCAGTTCTCACTGTCTAATTACTGTCTGGAAGGGCTTGTCTAATAGGTGTGTTAACTCTGCAATATATGTCATAAAATCTTTCATAATGTAAGATTTGTGTTATTTGGTATATACAACACATGCAAGTTTGGCTAAGCATAGATAACAATTCCTGACACCTTAAAATGTTGCATTTAAAGTGAGGTTGCCATTGCCTGTCTGTGGATCCTGTTCCCTTGACTGGGCTGCCTTGTCTGGTCTCAGTGGGAGAGGATGTGCCTAGTCTTGCAAATGACTTGAGGTCCTAGGGTGGGTTGGTACCCAGTGGGGACCTCTCATTTCTCAGAGGTAAAGGGGAAGGGAGTTGAGGGAGGGGTCTGTAAGGGTGGGACTAGGAATACAGGGGACTGCAATTGGGGTGTAAAGTGAATAAATAAATCAATGGAAGAAAAAAGTAAGTGACATTTCACACATTAATAGCATTTATTAAACTAGTCATTGTTCTTATCACCTAAGACAGGGTTTTTCTGTATAGCCTTGGAGCCTTGGCTGTCCTGGAACTCACTCTGTAGACCAGGCTGGCCTCAAACTCAGAAATCCGCCTGCCTCTGCCTCCCAAGTGCTGGGATTAAAGGCGTGTGCCACCGCTGCCCGGCACTGTTTTCATTTTTAACAGCTTTATTCTTAGCTATGTTCATACGTGTGTATCTGTGTGGAAGTATGTGCACATGGGTTTGTGTACGTGAAATATGTGTCCCAGGAGATCAGAAAAGAACATAGGATCCCCTGGTGCTGGGTTATAGGCAACTATGAGCATCTGATATGGGTGCTGAAGACTAAACTCTGATCTTCTGGAAGTACACGCTCTTAAATACCAAGCCACCTCTCCAGCCCCTTACTCTGTTTTCTTGTATTTTGTTCTAGTTGCAGGGCAGTGCAGTTATTGCTTTAACAAAATATGGAGGAGGAGGAAGATGAGGAGGAGGACGAGGACAAGGGTGAAGAGGACGAGGACGAGGAGCACAAGGAGGAGAGGAGGGGCAGGAGGAGGAGAGAAATATAATACTGTCTTTCAGGCATTCCAAGAATTATAAAGTATAGAAAAAAAATTTTTAGAAGTACATTTTACAGCTTTACTGAGGTACAATCGGCACATAATAAACAGCATCTTTCAGGAATGTTAAAGTAAAGTTATCTTTTCACTTTTATATCAGGATGTTCTAAATGGAGAAGTATTTAAAGTATACAGCCTTATAGACCTAGGAAGTTATGAAGAAACTGGCAGCTGGTACTTGGGAGGCTGAGACAGGCAGATCATGAATTTGAAGTCAACCTGGGCTACATAGTGAGTTCCAGGCAAGCATTAGATATATAGCAACACCCCGTCTTAAGAGTAAAATAAAATCAAACAAAACAGATCTACCAAGCTTCCCAAGTGGTTATACATTTTATTTCCCGACAGCTGCTCCACTCTCTCGCTAACAGCCGGCAGTCTGCGCTTCCAAACTTCAAACTGAACTTCCTAATAATGTTGAGCCTCCCCATGTGTTGGTTTGCTATTAACGATTCCTGGAGAAAGCTCTTCAAATCTTCGAGGCATTTTTTCAATCGATTTATTAGTATTTTATTACTAGGTAAACATTCTTTGTTGGGTATATATTTGACAAATGATTTCCTCCAGAGTGTGGCTTGCATTTTGAACCCTGTAACCATGTCTTTTAAGCAGGAATGGGTTTCAGTTCTTTCCATTTTTCAAATTTTTTCCTTTTATATTTGTTATTTTTCTATACTTTTAAGAAAGCCTTTGCCAAATCTAATAGTTTACACTTATGTTTACTTCTAAAACTTTTATGGCTTTGAGGCTTAGATTCACGATGGTACTGTATTTAAAGTAAACATAAAGTATATGTGTGAGTGAGGTAAAGAGTAGGCAGTTTTGGGGTTTGTGGTTTTTTTTTTAACATTTTTCTGTCTGTTCTGTCACCATTTGTTGACAACTTTGTCTGGAGGAGAAGACGCTGATAGGGTGGTGGATCTGATCAAAGTAAATTATATTAATCTATTGGAATCATATAACAAAGCAATTTTTGTACAATTATTATGTTGCCATAAACCCTAAAATGACTACCCCTCCCTATGCCTGTGCCTCACTGTCTCTGTTAACATCAATTACACACACACACACACACACACACACACACACACACATGCACACACACGCGCATGCACGTCATAATCAATGTTTTTGTTCGGTTCCATTGATCCTCTCTGATGTTTTTCAAACAGTTCATTGTTAACGTTGATACTAATAATCAATAATCAATTTCTCTATTGGAGTAGATCCCACTGTTTTTAACCCTTAAAACTCAAATGCTACAGTCCGGAATCTCCAAACCTCTGTATGTGCCCTTTTTTAGAGATGGTGTCTTTACACTGTTGATCAAGTCACTAGTGTGGACCCTACTTCAATATGGACGGCATCCTTGTAAAAGGAGACGCGCACAGCACATACAGGAAGAACACTAGATACAGTTGAAGAGGACCACCCACGAGGCATGGAGAAAGACCTACAACTGATCTTCCCCTCCAACCTTCCAAAGGAATCTAGCTCTGGTCCTGCCCGACACTTCAGTTTTGGACTTCTCTGGAGCTGACACAATAAATTCTTATTTCCTGATCTACTTATTTGTGGCCGTTATCATGCTTGCACTAGAAAGCTAATGTATCGATCAACAACTTCAGAAATATAGAACAGTGTGACAAATTTGGTAATGCGACTAAAATAAATGGCCAGATTTCTGAGTGAACTTACATTTCTTAAGATTTTTCTCATAAAGTCCATTTTATTTCCAAAATCAATGGCTGATTATAACCACTACCACAGTCTTTATCACGTTACATTTTTCTTCATGCTATATCTTTGGCGACTCTTTCTGGAATCCTCTACTGTTCCTCCTCTTTCCCATAGAGGTAGATCTATAGAAGTCATATGTAAAGCATGCCCAAACATCACTGAGGCACGAAAATAACTCCCATGGGAGACTAGACTGATACTTTGATAAACGGCTTAGAGTAAGCAACACACTTTTACAAGAGCAGAAAATTGCTGAATTCCAAAGAAGAATGGGTCTAGCAGTTGCTAATTTTTCACTATTGAACAGCCACACAAGCTTCAGCAAAGTAGAATTCTTTTGGACAAAAAGGACAGGTGTTGCATGATCATATCACACTGCCCTGCAGAACTTTTATAAATGATGGGTTTGGTGAGGCACTGAGTTTTACAATGCTCATGGCGTCCACATGCCTCAGGCACAACTAGCCCCATTTCTATTTCCTGATTTGTCCCTGTGATACTGGTTCAAAGTTAATCACGCACTAACTTTCAGGGTTGTTAATCTTTCTGTGCATGTATCCTATCTTTCTAACTAGATTATGAGTTCCTTGAGGGCAGAGACTTATTCATAGTCTTTTTGTAACTCTGTTTTATGGTACTTTATAGTGGTTATGATGATACAGATAAAAAGAAAAATGTATTAAAAATTAAATACAGCCACAGCACATTCTCAGTGTGATTAGATATTCAGAGTATAAATTAGACACAGTCCTCAATCTTGAGTACCAGAGCAAGAGAACACACTCTGGAGTATGTAGTATTCAAGCAGATTTTAAATTTCAAAAGAGAAAGGCTGAGCACATTTTGTTTTTCATCACTCTCAGTAACACAACATTGTAATCATTTGCATATAGCTAAATTGCTTTGATAAGTGACTGATAGTCATAGATATACCTTTCATCAAAGATACATGGATTGTTAACCTGTAGCTTTCAAATCTTGGATATCATAGACTAACAAAACTTCATAACCACTCTTAGACCGAACATAAAGTTGTCAGTCTCTCAACTGGTAAAAAAAGATGTTAAGAAATGTGGCTACCTTTATGGTTGTAATAAAAGGCCCTTTAATACCAAAGTAATATAAAGGACATCTATCCCAGAACAAGAAACAGTCCTTTAGACAGAATACATATAACCTCATTTAGTAAAAACCAGATTGGAAGCTAATGAGATGTCTTTAAATGGAGATAGTACCTACCTCTGACTTTAAGGAAGGGTTACATAAATGTAAGTGTTGACTCTGTGGAACAAAACAGAACAGCAGTAAGCAGGGTCTGGGCTTTAGTACTGGATATGAGCAGTGAGCACCAGGAATTCAGATGACTGAAATGACCTCATTCAAACAGATGAGAATTCAAAGTGCTCTACTAGCTGTTACAGCTTGGCTATGAAATGTCCCCGACAGGCTCAGCATATGCTCCATTCCCAGCCAATGGGACTATTTGGAGGTGGTGGAAACTTGAGGAAGCGAAGCCCATTTGAAGGAAATAGGTCACTGGGGACACAAACTCAAAGGTTATTCTTGGTTCCCAGTCCATTCTCAGCTTTCTGTTTCTTGGTGCTCAGGATATAGGCTGTTGTGCTCTGCTGTGCCCTCACTGACATAATAACTAAAACCACTGGAACCCTACAGCCAAATAAATCCTTCCTAACTTAACCTGTTCATGTCAGATATTTTGTCAGCATAACACAGAAGTGACGCCGCAGCCAAGCTCACTCCATGAAGTACAGAAATTTAGAACGCTCATCACAGTAGGGGCTGGAGTCACAAGTCCAGAGACTAGAGAAAAGGAATTCTGAGAGACAGTGTGTTTTAGTTGTTCCTAAGATGACCAATTTACAAATATAAAACTGTGTTCTAAATTGAGAATGCTCACTGGGAGGAGGGAGACGTTATTGACACCAAAACTGTTAGAAAAGGTTAACTCAGAGAAACTGGGGGAGGAGATATGATTCACAATGAAGATGAGCCAATAACAACAACAACATCAACATGTATCAGAAACCGTTACTGTAGAAGAACAAGAATGAAACTCAACCAGTAGATGATTCACTTCCCAAGAAATGGAAAGAATATCAATCAGGAAAGTACGTAGAAACAGGTTCATTTTATATAATCAAAGGTAATGAAAGGAAAACCAGCAATAAAAGAAAAAATATGAAAACACAGGAAACACAGGAAGAAGTTAAATATGAACAGGTGGACTTTGAAATAAAAAAAATAATTAGCAATTCTAGGAATAATTTTAAAAGCAACAACCAGTCATTGCTGGGTTTAGTGGCACATACCTACATCCCAACACTGGAGAAGGTAAGGCAGGAGAATTGGAAATTCAAGGCCAGCTTGGGCTACATGACCCATGTCTCAAAAAATATAGTCACTAGGATTTCTTTTACATCAGCAATAGTCCTGTCATACATGTATACTAACACTAAGTCTTGGGTCTCTGTGGATAAACACTGAAACAGATAGCTATAAGCTATTGTAAACAGGCAGTTTTTGTGACAATTTACCAGCCTGAGTAGTCATAGACCTTGTAAATAGGTAGCCTTGGCAGATAATACCAACTTAGATAAGGACAAGTGAGTCATAGGCAGAGTCATAGTGACCTATCCCTGAACCCTCACCCAGCCGATACCCTGTTCTGAAAGATAATCGTATTCCCCCTGAACATCCACGCTCCAGTGTCATCCCCTTCCCCACGTTCTGCCTTTTTGTGTTTATAACCCCTGTGTGAATGAGTATAAATTACAATTTGAAAAAAAATAAATTATATATATAAAAAAGATTTTTTTACACAGGGAAAACATGCTTTAGAATCAACACTTACCACAGCATGGGAAAATGCATGGCAAATTAATCTTTGTATTAAATAGACTGAGAATTCACTCCATGCATTAATATGAACTCTAGAAACAAAGTCTGGAGAAAGTGTCTAAAATGTTCTAGAACTTAAATACATAAATTGAAAATACGTATCTTGATATTGTGCTGTTAAACTTTCTACGTATGCATTTAATTGTTTATTCATTTATTTTGTAGTTTTTGTGTATGAGTGTGTGTGTGCACTCACACATGTGTGTGCACCATGGTGTGCATATAGAGGCCAGAGGCAAACTTGCAGGAATTTGTTCTTTCCTTCCACTATTTGAGTCTTGGGGATCAAACTCATATCATCAGGCTTGGTGGCAAGCACCTTTACCTACTGAGGCATTTTGCCAACCTCTTACATTGGTTTTTGGTTTTGGTTTTGCTTTTAAATGACTGATAATTTTTGTTGTTTTATAGCTCTTTGCAATCCCAACAAGTGTGGTCTTTCCCCTTGAGACTCTTTGGGCCTTAGTAGAAGAAGGGTTAGGTGACTTCAGAGACAAGGTCATAAGTGACAAATCATGTGCCTACTCTTAGACATGGGTGTTGTGGGAGTTGGCCATGAGAGGAACCCAGTCATCCAAACTGTAGCCCTTCCTATGTTCCCAGCTGTCAGCCAATACCAGTTGCATGGGAGAACCATGTTGGGCTCAGTTCCTTCTTTGCTCAGTTAAACCACCCAGTGTATCACATATAGAGAAGAAACACACTATCCCAACCAAGCAATGAACAAATCACATACTGTGGGTAATAATGACTGTTGTGACGAGCCACTAAGTGTTTCAGTCTATTATCCAACCCTAGATAACTGAACCACACATCAGCACCAACAGAGTTTGCTACTCACATGCCTTCAGAGAAGAAAGAATATTATTTAAAGGACACATTGAGAAAGAAGAAAATTCAGTCTACAAGAAGTATTGATACAAAAATAAACAATGAACAAAGAAGTTGGCTTCATTCTGGGCAGTCTAAGTAGCTATTAACCAAAGAATGGAAAGCCACCTATTGATTTGGGAAGTAAACATGTAAAGCTAGAACAGTTACAACTAAAAGAAAAATTTGTAGACTGAATACTAAGTTTCTTGTTTTGTTAAATATCTTAGGTAGTTCTAGAAAGGAAAGGGTTAAGCATATAGAATAATATGTAAGTTGATGGAATGTCTCTTTTATGGCTGAGTATAGTCACTTATAAAACAGTTTGACATTTATTTATTTTAAAATGTAAAACTACAAAACAATTTAACATACTCTTGCAGAGTTGGCCATACATGTCTTACAAGACAACACTTTACCTCCTGAATATTTCAGCAAAATGTTTCTCTCTGTGCTTGAGGAAACAGATGTTAGAACCTCCAGAACAGCAGCAAACAATGGAAACAACTCAGATACCCCTGGATACACAAAATAGTGTTTGTACTTACAGCAATAAAGATGAATGATCCTTGGCTCCCTGTATAACATGAATTGATACCAATAACTACTGTTAAATAGAAGAAAAGCACGTCCCTTTCAACACCTTCTTTGTATTAATCTGTTCTTGTACGTGATTTCCTTTTTCTGTAAGGCCCACCAGTACCAAGAATTAAACATCCAATAACATACATTCATAATAAAATTATTTTAATATATAATTATAAAATATGCTTTTATGGACTACAGAGATGGCTCAGCAGTTGAGTACTTTTGCAGATGACCTGGGTTTGGTTCCCAGATCCCACATGGCAGGGCGTAACCACAAGTTTCAGGAATCTGACAATTACCTCTTGTGGTGTCTTCAGCTACCACACACATACATGGTTCCCATAGTAGCATGCAGACCAGCACTCTTTCATATAAATCAACAATTAAAAATATGATTTCATACCTTCAAAAGGCAAAAGAGTGGTAAGCATAGGCTGTAGACTGGCGGTCATCTAGGGGACATGGTGGACGGGGCTGTTAGTCAAAGACTAAGAAAGGATGAATACGGGAAACATGAATTATCAGTACTCTCTAAAATCCCTGGTTTGGGTAGGTATTTACAATGATTTTTGAAAGAAGAGTATGTAAAAGTAAAATTTAAAAATGAAGTAGGAACTGGGGCTATGGGCACAGCTCAGTAGCAGAGAGCTTGCCTCGCATACTCAAAGCCTGTGTTCAAACCCCAGCACCCAAATAAAACACAATACAAAACTAACATTAAGACAACAACTGCCGAGCCCGGCGGTGGTGGCACACGCCTTTAATCCCAGCACTCGGGAGGCAGAGGCAGGCGGATTTCTGAGTTCAAGGACAGCCTGGTCTACAGAGTGAGTTCCAGGACAGCCAGAGCTACACGGAGAAACCCTGTCTTGAAAAACCAAAAAAGAAAAAGAAGACAACTAAAGATCGTCCATGAGCCAAGAATGACAATGTATTATGATTAATTCAATTTCTTTGCCTATGATCCAAATAAACCTGTGACATTCCTATACTTTGTATGTTCATTCCCAGATTTTATTACAGATGATAGAAAATTCCTGTATGTCCTAGCTTGTAGAGAACAATAATCACCTAGACTGACCCTCAACCCTCCAAGTCCCAGTAGGGTAGGACCCATGACTCAACATCACACTCTTTGTTGGGAACTAGGGAGAAAGGTATCACATTTGCTGTATTTGAATTTGAATTCTTAAAATGAAAACTCCAGTGACCGCAGTATTCACACAGTTACGCCTCGGAAACGCACGGTGTAGGATGCACATTAGCAGAAACCAGCCTCAAGATATCCCTCAGCTGGACACTTCCAGAAGCTTAGCACTTAATTGGCCTTATTTGCACCATCTGCTCATCCGTCTTGCTTGTGGAAAAGTATTTTCATCCGATATCAACAAGTGAGAAACAAGGCAGACCACTCACACTTTGCTTTGAATCTGTTACCGCATCACAGATGTTGTCTGCCTCTTCATCACAGTAATCACATCCAATAAGTGAGTCGGATTACCGAAGTTTCGTCACACATTTTTACCCAAGTTTTCTATATGATCGCTGAGGCATATGTGGTATAAGTACAGAAGCTCTCTCCTCCTCAGGCCTGTCACTCTCAAATTACTTAGTCAAACATTGGGAGAAATCCTCTCTCAGTGGCTTTGTGGCCATATTCAAACAAATCTTACATACACATGCCTTTCCCCGAGCTACCGATCTGCTTACGCTATTAGATACAGAAAAGTTATTCACACAAATACACAGAAATTATAATCTTATGCTGGTTGATAATTTGAAGTAAGAATTACTTCTACTGTCTATAAACCCAATTCATGATAACCTTTGTACTTCTATAGGCTTACTATATAGAAGGAAATATATTTCCTGTCTGAAACAGCTACTTTAGTATCATGAGTTGTCTTAATTCCTTATCTATGGCTGTGAAGAGACACCATAGCCTAGGCATCTCTTATAAAAGAAAGCATTTAATTGTGGCTTGCTTTCAGTTTCAGAGGTTTCGTCCATTATCATTAATGCTGGGGAGCATGGCATTATTCAGGTAGGCATGGCGCTGAAGAAGTAGTTGAAAGCTGCATCTTGATCCATAGGAAAGCAGAGAAAGAAAAAACGGGGCACAGCATAGGCTTTTGAACCCTCAAAGCCCACTCTCAGTGACACACTTCCACCAACAAGGCCACACCTCCTAATCCTTCTAATCCTTTCAAATAATTCCACTCCCTGATGACTAACCATTCAGATATATGAGCCTATAGGTACCATTTTCATTCAAACCACCACATGAGTTTATTTCAAATACATTCCGGTCATAATTGTTATAACATTTATCCCAGAATTTGATTTAAAATTAGCAATTAAAAAAAATTAATAAGCAAAGGATTTCTTACTTGAGATATTCATATAGCAAAAAAATTTATCTCATATTTAGCAGTTTTGAGTAAAGTTTCACTTAACAAAAATATTTTATTACATTTATTTATTTATTTATTTATTTAGTGTGTGTGTGTGTGTGTATACACAACAGTGCATCTGTGAAGACAACTTATGAAGATTGATTTTTCTTTTTCTACTATGTGGGTCTTGGGATTGAACTCAGGTCCTCAGGCTTGGTGGCAAGCACTGAACTGTCTTGTTGGCCCTGAAAATAAATATTTTAAGTATACAGTTTTAAGAATCAGAAACCAAATAAAGTAGCCAATTCAGAGATATACTGGAGAACAACATAAGGGAACCTGGAGGAACACATTTGTTAGCTCTCCTGGCAAAAATGAGAATCCCTGGCTCAGCTGTACACCCCGAGACCTATGTTTGTCAACTTCAGCCATTGCTGTAGTTGAAAAATGTATTGCTCCAAAGTGTATGTGTTGGAAACATGATTCCCAAAGTCAGTATAGTTGGTGTTTGAGCGTGAGGCTTTCAGAGAGTAATTAGGGTTAGATGACATCATGAGGTTGGGGCCCCCATGGTGGCATAAGTGACTTTGTAAGAGAAGAAAGTTGCCCGAAGGCGAGCTGTATCTGCTGTGTGATTGACTCTCCTGTGTAATCCTGCAACATGGAATACCCTCACCGGGAGCTCAACACTCTCTTCCATTCAAAGCCCCTAGAAGAGTGAGTCATATAAACATTTTTATAAATAAAAAATAAATAAATAAATAAGACTATATTTAATTCTGAAATGGAAAATATTTATGTTATTTGTTGAGTCAATTTAATATCTATGACAGACTAATCTCAACGTCATCTATCTGATCTTCCTGCTAAAATGCTTAGTGTAAATCCAATCATGAGAAAAAGCATAGCATTAATTTAAATAGAGGAACAGCCTTAAAAAACGACTGACGTGTGTTCTTCTGTGAGATTAGCATTATGAGAGACAAGAAAGTTGGGAGGTGTTCTAGATTAACGAGTACTAACTCAGCCAAAAGCTGTGAGGAAGCTGAGACAGGACCCAGAATATATGGAAAATAAAATGCTATGTATAAGATGCTATCAGGACAGTTGGGACAGTGTGAACATAGACTATATAGATGATAATAATAACAATGATAATTTCATGTTCAGTTCAGGCATGAAAATTTTTATTATGAATAATTCTCTTGTCCTTGAGAGATATGTGCTAAAGTATAGAATGTTTTTATCCTCTCTCTCTCTCTCTCTCTCTCTCTCTCTGTGTATGTGTGTTTGTGTGCGCGCGCACACACACGCGCACGCAGACTAGAATCAAAGGTTCCATATGCTGAGCCTTTGCTCTATCACTGAGCTACATCCTTAGTACCAGCAATTACTTTTAAAACAAATCAAATAAATACACAGAGAAAAGCAGGAGTGGCAAAAACATTCAGCATTTTCAGGTCTATGCAAATAGTATCTCCATTGTACTGTTTTCCCTGCTTTTCCAATGAGTTTAAAAATATACAACTGAACACTTTTTTTTAGATTTTATTTATTTTATATATGTGAGTACACCTGTTACTAAGGAGGGCAGACTTCTGAGTTCGAGGCCAGCCTGGTCTACAGAGTGAGTTCCAGGACAGCCAGGGCTTCACAGAGAAACTGTGTCTCAAAAAACCAAAAAAAAAAAACTGGAAATGAAAAGAGAAGAGCTGCGTAATCTCATGCTCGATATGCAAAAGCCCTGAGTCCAAGCTCCAGCACAGGAACAGGTACTGTGATGGATGCCTGTTATCCCAGCATGGGATGTAGGAGCGAGACACAGGGGGATAGGGGGATCAGGAGTTCAGAGTCATTCTCAGCTCCATAACAAGTGTGAAGCCTGTCTGGTATACATGACACTATAAAGACCGAGACAGACACAGACACAGACACACACACACACACACACACACACACACACACAGAGAGAGAGAGAGAGAGAGAGAGAGAGAGAGAGAGA